>NC_134355.1:560927069-561264212 GCF_048569485.1 Anomaloglossus baeobatrachus | reverse complement strand
CAGGTAGGAGCAGATGCTGAGCACTTGTCATGGAAGGTTTGTTCAGAGTGAACTTGTGGGGATGCCCGGAGGGGTCACAGCGGGCCTTCTGTATGGAGGAGGGGTATACAGTGTACTGGAGCTAAGAATCTGCTATTCTGGGTTTTTGGGGTTTTTTTTGCTCTTCTGTGTTTACTGTATGGGTTAAATCATTTTAGATTTTGTTAGATTGGACTTTTTAGAATTTTTTTTATATTGTAAATTTTTTTTTTATATTTTTAGCTCCTTAAGGACCTTGAACCTGTGATCATCTGTCCTATATACTACAGTGTCATCATATTGTGGTATATAATAGCCCTGTGGCCGAGCTGCAAAGGAGCAATATGGCCGCCATGGGGCATCACTCGAACCCCGACTGCCACATGCCGACATAAGCCTCACCTGATTGGTTCTTGGGGAGATAAATTGGGGGCAGAAATAGGCAACCGGAGTGTGCTTGGGACAGAAATAGGTGCCTGTAGTGTACTGGGGTGAGAAATAAGCAGTGGGTTTGTGCTGGGGTCAGAAGTAGGGGGCCGGAGTGTGCTGGGGGCAGAAGTATGCGGTATGAGTGTGCTGGGGGGCAGAAGTAGGCGGCGGACCTGTGCTGGGGGCAGAAGTTGGTGGCCGAGTCTGCTGGGGGCAGAAGTAGGCGATCGGAGTGTGCTGGGGACAGAAGTAGGCGATCGGAGTGTGCTGGGGGCAGAAGTAGGTGGCCAAAGTGTGCTGGGGTCAGAAGTAGGTGGCCAAAGTGTGCTGGGGTCAGAAGTAGGCGGCCGAGGTGTGCTGGGGCAGAAGTAGGCGGCCGGGGTGTGCTGGGGTCAGAAGTAGGCGGCCGAGGTGTGCTGCGGCAAAAGTAGGCGGCCGGGGTGTGCTGGGCACAGAATTAGGCGGCCGGGGTGTGCTGGGGTCAGAAGTAGGCGGCCGAGGTGTGCTGGGGGCAGAAGTAGGTGGCCGGAGTGTGCTGGGGCAAAAGTAGGCGGCCAGGGTGTACTGGGGCAAAAGTAGGCGGCCAGGGTGTACTGGGGCAGACGTAGGCGGCCAGGGTGTACTGGGAGCAAAAGTAGGCGGCCAGGGTGTACTGGGGCAGACGTAGGCGGCCGGGGTGTACTGGGGGCAAAAGTAGGCGGCCAGGGTGTACTGGGGCAGACGTAGGCGGCCAGGGTGTACTGGGGCAAAAGTAGGCGGCCAGGGTGTACTGGGGCAAAAGTAGGCGGCCAGGGTGTACTGGGGCAGAAGTAGGGCGTCCGGGGTGTGCTGGGGGGCAGAAGTAGGCAGCCGGGGTGTGCTGGGCACAGAAGTAGGTGGCTGAGGTGTGCTGGGTGCAAAAGTAGGTGGCTGAGGTATGCTGGGGGCAGAAGTAGGCAGCCGGGGTGTACTGGGGGCAGAAGTAGGAGGCCAGGGTGTACTGGGGGCAGAAGTAGGAGGCCTGGGTGTACTGGGGCAGATGTAGGCGGCCGGGGTGTGCTGGGGGCAGATGTAGGTGACTGGGGTGTGCTGAGGGCAGAAGTGGGCGGCCGGGGTGTGCTGGGCACAGAAGTAGGCGGGCCGGGGTGTGCTGGACACAGAAGTAGGCGGCTGAGGTATGCTGGGGGCAGAAGTAAGCAGCCGGGGTGTGCTGGGGGAAAGCATAGGTAACTGGAGTGTGCTGGGAGCTGAAGTAGGAGGCCTGGGTGTACTGGGAGCAGAAGTAGGAGGCCTGGGTGTACTGGGAGCAGAAGTAGGAGGCCTGGGTGTGCTGGGGGCAGACGTAGGCGGCCGGGGTGTGCTGGGGGCAGATGTAGGTGACTGGAGTGTTGCTGGGGGCAGAAGTAGGCGGCCGGGGTTAGCTGGGCACAGAAGTAGGCGGCCGGGGTGTGCTGGGCACAGAAGTAGGCGGCCGGGGTGTGCTGGACACAGAAGTAGGCGGCTGAGGTATGCTGGGGGCAAAAGTAGGTGGCCGGAGTGTGCTGGGGGGTAGAAGTAGGCGGCCGGGGTGTGCTGAGGCAGAATATGTATAACCAGGCCGCAGCCTATAAGAAAAAATGGGGGAATAGGTTTCAACAAGAAAAGGAAACGCCAATAAAATATAACTTTTAATCTTAATACTAAAAGGTCGGAGACCAAATTCACAAACAACATGAATAGATAATGTGCCAAACGTGTAATAACAAATGCTAGGAGGGTGAATGATCACACAGACTGGCCCTAAATCAGCCCTAGTCAGCCTCTCCCTACCTAGCAATGGAGGGTATGATGCCCTAGGGTTATGGCGCCCCCATTCACCGACGGGAAACCCTGCTTGACCCTAATAGACCCTGCACAGCACATACAAACACCCCTTAAAGGGAACCTGTCATCAGATATTTTGCACTAAACCTAAAAGATTCCCCCTCTGCAGCTCCTGGGCTGCATTCTAGCAATGTTCCTGTTGTTTATGTGCCCCCTTTCTGACCAAAATAAAGACTTTGTAAAGTGGTACCTTTTTGTATTCAGATCTTGATAATGGTACACGGGGGCGGGCTCTCTGGTGTCCATTAGTCTGCCTCCCTGTCGCTTTAGGCCGTCCCCCATTGCGCAATTTCAAAGAGGTTACGTGGGTAAACTGGCCAGCGCTTGCGCAGAACGGTGGAGGCGGCGGTGGAATCGCGAGCACGAGATTATGGGCGGGTACTTGCTGATGAAAATCACAGCGCCGCCCATAATATTGCGCATGCGCAACACGTCACCAGAGGTCACACTGCACATTGCAGTCCCGCGAGAGTGGCACGGCGCATGCGCAAGATTATGGCCGCCCACAATCTTGCGCATGCCCAACACGTCATCAGCGGTCACACTGCACATTGCAGTCCCGCAAGAGTGGCACGGCGCATGCGCGAGATTATGGCCGCCCATAATCTCGCGCATGCGCCGTGCCACTCTCGTAGGACTGTGCAATGTGCACAGTGTGACCGCTGGTGACCTGTTGCGCATGCGCGAGATTATGGGCGGCGCTGTGACTTTCATCAGCAAGTACCCACCCATAATCTCGTGGTCGCGCTTTCACCGCCGCCTCCACCGTCGCCTACACCGTTCTGCACAAGCGCTGGCCAGCTTACCTCACGTCACCTCTTTGAAATTGCGCGATGGGAGACGGCCTAAAGCGACAGGGAGGCAGACTAACGGACACCAGAGAGCCTGCCCCCGTGTACCATTATCAAGATCTGAATACAAAAAGGTACCACTTTACAAAGTCTTTATTTTGGTCAGAAAGGGGGCATATAAATAACAGGAACATTGCTAGAATGCAGCCCAGGAGCTGTAGAGGGGGAATCTTTTATGTTTAGTGCAAAATTTCTGATGACAGGTTCCCTTTAAATACAGAGACTCTCCATCCCAATCAGAGGGTGAGCCAAATAGACTTATCTGGGATGTTGTCCTAAGAAGATGTCCGGACGCGTTTCATGTCGCTGGTGCCAGGGAATCATCGGGACAAACGGAGCAAACCGCCAGTGCAGAAGCCTCCCTAAGTAGTCAAAGCAGAGGTGCAAAAAGGATATGCTGGGAGCAAAAGTAGGCAGCCGGGGTGTGCTGTGGGCAGAAATAGGCGGCCTAGGTGTGCTGAGGGCAGAAGTAGGCGGCCGGGGTGTGCTGAGGCAGAAGTAGGCGGCCAGGGTGTGCTGGGGGCAAAAGTAGGTGGCCGTGGTGTGCTGGGGGCAAAAGTAGGCGGATGAGGTATGCTAGGGGCAAAAGTAGGTGGCCGGAGTGTGCTGGGGGCAGAAGTAGGAGGCCGGGGTGTTACTGGGGGCAGAAGTAGGCGACTGGGGAGTACTGGGGGCAGAAGTAGGCGGCCGGGGTGTGCTGAAGGCAGAAATAGGCGGCAGGGGTGTGCTGAGGGCAGAAGTAGGCGGCGGGATTGTCTGAGAGCAGGAGTAGGGGGCAGGATTGTGCTGGGGGCAAAAGTAGGTGGCCAGAGTGTGCTGGGGCAGAAGTAGGCGGCTGGATTGGAGCTAGGGGCAGAAGTAGGCGGCCAGAGTGTGCTGGGGCAGAAGTAGGCGGCTGGATTGGAGCTAGGGGCAGAAGTAGGCGGCCAGAGTGTGCTGGGCACAGAAGTAGGCGGTAAGATAGTGCTGGGGGCAGAAATAGGCAACAGGATTTTTCTGGGGGCAGAAGTATGCTATAGGATTGTGCTCGCAGTAGACGATGGCGGCGGAACTGTGCTGGGGAATGAAGTAGGCGTCAGGGGAGTGTGCTCTTTAAATGCTGCTGTTACTGGAGGCAGTACTGGATAACGGCTGGAGGGTCCTCTCCAAACAGCGGCCCCTGGTGTGTGATGTTTTGTGTATATCACATGTTGGGAAGGAGTTAATATTGTCCCCATGACAATTATACCCAGTGAGGAGGGATTTGCCTGGATCCTTGACTTCATCTCCCAAAGCACTGGCCCATACAGTATCATGTCATCAACAGTACATATTCTGTTTACACAGGGCATTAGGCTGTCAACAACTGTGATTTTTTAACCCGCTGACAATTCGATCCACCCAACGAACAAGGTTTTGCTCATTTGTCTGGTGATTGGCGGCCGGTTTAGATGGGCTGAGGAGTCTTGTTCCACGCAACCTGTTTAGATGGACTTCAAATGTAGCTTACAAAAAGCTATGCAACTGCTGCATAAAGAACCCCATTCACATCAATGGATCAGATTTTGCCCAAACTATCTGAGTGAATATACCCTTGGGCTTCGTGTGTATTTCATACATCAGCTGTGACATGTGGACTATAGTACACACACATTCCTGCTGTGTACAGACAATGCACTTATCATAGCTTCAGGCTCTACATTTGGAAACCCCATTGATACCTATGGGAACACACAAAGTTTTAATGGAGTCTCCGTCAGTCCGTCCCGACATTGATCATTCCAGAGATCCATGGAGTCATGTTGATAAGATATTTACAACCTATCCAGCATAGATGTGATCCATGCCTTTGTGGGACAACCATTAAAAATGAGGTTAGGTTAATTTAAAAAACTGAAAGCATTATTGTGTACATTGTTTCAACTGTTTAATATTTTTAATGGCATAAAATAGGAAAAATGATTCAAAATGTTGACCCCTGTGTGACCTGATAATCTTCCTGTGAATGCCGGTGGGCCGACGTTCATAGACCATCCTTTCAGCTGTACAGAGCAGTGTTGTATGCTCAAGTGATCGGCCAGTTGCAGCTTTAAAACCTCTAAGGGACTTAAAAGTAAAAAAAAAATATTTTTTTAAAAATATGGGGGAAAAAAACACAAAACTTCAAATAACCTCCTCCTTTTTGCCCCATTGAAAATAAAACTGTAAAAAAAAATACACATATTTGGTGTCGCTGTGTTCAGACATGGCCAGTCTATTAAAATATAAAATAAATTAATCCGATAAGTAAACAGCGAAAACCAAATAAGTAAACCCCCCAGAATTAGGTAATTTTGGCTGCCGCAGGAGCCAGTGACAGTTGTTTTGTCTGCGTCACGTTGTGGGAGCAGCAGTTAGGTCAGGGCTACACGGCAACATGTGTCGAGCGACACTGAAAATGCATTGTGACATCGCACATAATGATTTCCTATTGTGACCTATGATGTCTTGTGACAGCGCTGCAAATGGCTCCAAATGAGTCGGATTTTCAGTTGCAAGTGACATAAACGTCAATGCAATGTTAAAGTAACCTGATTTGTCGCCACTTGGCTGTTTTATTTCACATCAAAATCACAGCTCAAAAATAGTCGTTCAATAGCAAGTCACAAGTTGTACAGATGTTTTACGTCACTTTTCTGAGAATTGCTCCTTACACTGACGAAGCAGAGCAAAGTCAGTGTTCAGTTTGCAGAGTGCAGCAGCCAGCAATGATTGTACTGCTGCGCTCTGAACACTGTAGCAGTTATATGTGACAGCAGGGCTGCAGCGGTGACTTCATCCAGCAGTGACCGGTGACAGCATGTGTGGGCACCAGGACTGCGGCTGTGACTTCTTCCAGCAGTGACCGGTGATAGCAGGTCTGGGCACCAGGGCTGAGGAGCTGATTTCTTACAACAGTTAGAAGTGATAGCACATTGGGAACCAGGGCTGCAGAGGTGACTTCTTCCAGCAGTGAGCAGTGACAGCAGGTCTGGGCACCAGGGCTGCGGAGGTGACTTCTTCCAGCAGTGAGCAGTGACAGCAGGTCTGGGTACCAGGGCTGCGGAGGTGACTTCTTCCAGCAGTGAGCAGTGACAGCAGGTCTGGGTACCAGGGCTGAGGAGGTGACGTCTTCCAGCAGTGAGCAGTGACAGCAGGTCTGGGCACCAGGCTGCGGAGGTGACTTCTTCCAGCAGTGAGCAGTGACAGCAGGTCTGGGCACCAGGGCTGCGGAGGTGACTTCTTCCAGCAGTGAGCAGTGACAGCAGGTCTGGGCACCAGGGCTGCGGAGGTGACTTCTTCCAGCAGTGAGCAGTGACAGCAGGTCTGGGTACCAGGGCTGAGGAGGTGACGTCTTCCAGCAGTGAGCAGTGACAGCAGGTCTGGGCACCAGGGCTGCGGAGGTGACTTCTTCCAGCAGTGAGCAGTGACAGCAGGTCTGGGCACCAGGGCTGAGGAGGTGACTTCTTCCAGCAGTGAGCAGTGACAGCAGGTCTGGGCACCAGGCTGAGGAGGTGACGTCTTCCAGCAGTGAGCAGTGACAGCAGGTCTGGGCACCAGGGCTGAGGAGGTGACGTCTTCCAGCAGTGAGCAGTGACAGCAGGTCTGGGCACCAGGCTGAGGAGGTGACTTCTTCCAGCAGTGAGCAGTGACAGCAGGTCTGGGCACCAGGGCTGAGGAGGTGACGTCTTCCAGCAGTGAGCAGTGACAGCAGGTCTGGGCACCAGGGCTGAGGAGGTGACGTCTTCCAGCAGTGAGCAGTGACAGCAGGTCTGGGCACCAGGGCTGAGGAGGTGACTTCTTCCAGCAGTGAGCAGTGACAGCTGGTTCGAGAACCAGGGCCTGCAGTGGTGATTTCTTCCAGCAGTGAGCAGTGACAGCAGGTCTGTGAACCAGGGCTGCAGCGGTGACTTCTTCTAGCAATGGGCGATGATAGCAGGTTCAGGCACCAGGGCTGCAGAGGTGACTTCTTCCAGCAGTGAGCATTGACAGCGGTTCAAGGATCAGGGCTGCAGCGGTGACTTCTTCCAGCAGTGACAGCAGGTCTGGGCACCAGGGCTTTGGCGGTGACTTTTTTCAGCAGGGTGAGAACAAGAGTTACAGTGGTAAACACAGGACGGGCACCAGTACTGCGGTGGTGACTTCCTCTGGCAGTGAGAACAGGTCCGGCAGCCGGCCATTGTACTACTAATGGCAGAATGCTTGACTGTTTTCACAGCTGGAATAAGTCACCTCTGCAGCACTGGTGCTCAACCTGCTGTCACCGGTACTAACAGTGTGCAAAGCGGAGCAGTCAGTAATGAGTTGACTGCTGCGCTCTGAGCGCTGAAAGTAGCAGTAACAGAGGGAAATTGTAGGTCGGTGGATAGTGTAAGGCTACAAAAGAATGGCGCGGATTTACCCCTACAGCTGTGAGCTGCACATGACGGGATGGGACACAATGATGTAACACTGCGTTTTTTGCTGCTTTTTTGCAGAGGTTTTCATAAGTTTTATGTACTTTAGAAGCTACCTTTTACAGTATCAGCAAAACCTGAGTCCAGAAATCACTGGGGTTCATCTTCTGTCAATCACAGGAGGAGGCATGCTGGACTGCCATGCATGTGACTTTGTAGTCCAGCAATGATAAGGGTTCTGCTGATTAAACAAAAATAGCAAATAAACAACTTATCAGACCTTGACAAGTCAGGCATCCCTGAATTTTCTATGTTAACCCTTGCAGTGTGCTGACCAGCTTACATAGCAAAAACCTGTTGACAGATTCCCCTTAACCTGCCTGTATATCCTATGTATTCAGACATTAGCACCATGTCCAGCATCTAACCCTAATACACGGTAATATCCATCTATCTGCTGATCTGCACCCATTATTATATTTGACCTACCAACAACCATCCTGAGCTGCATTTCGCACCAGTTTGGGATTGATTTTATGAAGAGTATGCCGAAGTTCTGATTCTTGTACAATCTGGGGGGCATAGACTACTTTAAAATGAAGCTGTCAGGTGCAATATGTACCCAGAACCACGAGCAGTTCTGGGTGTATATTGCTAATTCCTGCCTAACCGTCCCTTGCATCTGGTAGCATATATAAAGAAATCTTTAGAAAAAGTATCCTTTATGATATGCTAATGAGGCCTTCTGATCATACCTGCTGCCTGGTGTCTAATTCGGTGACAACGGACACAGCCATGTATGCGCATCACCACCGATGACGCTAGGCAATTGGCATTGAACAGCAAGATCTTTAGAAACACGTTTTCTAAGATCTCTTTATCAATGCTAGTGTATACAGGGACGGTTAGGCAGGGATTAGCAATATACACCCAGAACTGCTCGTGGTTGTGGGAGCATATTGTACCTGATAGGTACGTTTTAACTGCATCTTTCCCCTTCTTCTACCACATCAGATTAAATAACCTTGATACTGACGGCAGATTTTGTAGGTTTACCTCTGATCAGCCAATATAAAAGGCTGCGATCACAGGTACAGATTCAGGTGCAGTTTTTTTTTCTTTTGCCAAAGCCAGGAGATGGTAATCCCGGAAGGAAAAGTGTAATGGTAAAGACTGGTGCGGCTTATGTGATGTTAATCTATTAAGTTTCTCTTTTGACTTAATGAAAAGTACATAATACATTAAAACTGTGCTCATGTCCTCGCAAGCACCTGCCTACTCAATGCCATCAGCCCCTCGATGCAGACGGGAGCGGCGCTGAAGAATCCATCTCAGACTATTATGGTATACGCACAGAGGATTGATGCACCCATGGAAGCAAACGTGTATAAAATAATAATTTCTGCCAAAAGCGAATCACCAACCGCAGATCACTAAAGGCCCAGTCACACACAACGACTTACCAGCGATCCCGACAACGATGTGACCTGATAAGGATCGCTGGTAAGTCGCTGGGAGGTCGCTGGTGAGATGTCACACAGTGAGGCCTTACCAACGACGCAGTAACGATCAGCGACCTGTATAACGATCTCGGCGGGCGCTGGGACCGTGTTAGGAGGTTGTTGGTAGGTGTCAAGCACAGCGATGCGTCCTGCCCAGCAGGACATCACCTTTGAAGAAAATGGTCCGGACCATTCGGCAACGATCAGCGATCTCACAGCAGGGGCCTGATCGCTGGTAAGTGTCACACATAACGAGATCGCTAACGGGATCGCTACTGCGTCACAGAAACTGTGACTTAGCAACAATCTTGTTAGCGATCTCGTGTGTGACGGGGCCTTAAGGCTAGGTTCACATGTGTAGATAAAAGTTGTGGGGAAAAAAGTGCACATAATAGGATAACCCTATTTAAGGAGGAGAGAAAAAACTAAAAAAGATGTTGCTCAGTTAGGGGATTGTATGGTGCCCTTGATGGGAATGCCACCTGCTGCTGCCTCGTGGCTGGGGGAGCACCTAGGTAAAAATCCACCATATAGGGAATAAAAGCCTTGTGAAGATCGGATACACCAATGGTAGTCTCTAGCTTCAAGGTAGTTAACTTAGGATTCTATTTAGACTATATGTTTCAGTGTTATACTGGTATCCTTTTTCAAGTAATAAAAGCCATCAGAAAGGGTCTACAAAGTACAAAAGAGTTTTTAAAGCCAGAAATTGGCTCCTAAATACAAGTGAACCACCCATTTAGCGGTGGGTGCAGAAATTAAAAAGAAAAAAAAAATAATAAACCACACTATTATTTTCAAAGTATACTAATTTCTGTGCACACAAGCACCTTACAATCTGATAGTACTGTTTAAATGAGATTTTCTCTCTCCTAACAACACTTATATACAAAAAGTTTGTTTAAAAGAACTGAAGTCCTCAGTGGTTGATACCTTTTAATGGCTAACTGAAAAGATGGTAATAATAGCAGCTTTCCAGACTACTCAGGTCTCTTCATCAGGCTCAGTATGATAATCTTTAACACATTCAGAGCAGGAATGAATGTGTCACATGGATTTATGTCTTTTTACATCAATTAAGAACTGTGTTTCATCTGGGGGCATCACAGCCCGGACCAGACCCCAATCAGAGGTCAATACAACTTTCTCACTGCTTATCTATGAACTTCAGCAATATTTATGGCCACAACAGTTTGTCCCCTTGCCATAGTGATAGTTCTGCTTCACATAACTTGTCTTTACTGCACTATTCTATGTCCTGTTGTGTATAAATGTGACTCTTCAGATTTTGTGTTATACCATGCCTGATGAAGAGACCTGAGTAGTCTGGAAAGCTGCTTTCTTTGTCGCTCCTAATTGGGAGACCCAGACAATTGGGTGTATAGCTACTGCCTCCGGAGGCCACACAAAGCATTACACTTAAAAGTGTAAGGCCCCTCCCCTTCTGCCTATACACCCCCCGTGGGATCACGGGTTCCTCAGTTTTCAAGCTTTGTGCGAAGGAGGTCAGACATCCACGCATAGCTCCACTGTTTTAGTCAGCAGCAGCTGCTGACTATGTCGGATGGAAGAAAAGAGGACCCATACTAGGGTCCCCAGCATGCTCCCTTCTCACCCCACTTTGTGTCGGCGGTGTTTGTTAAGGTTGAGGTACCCATTGCGGGTACAGAGGCTGGAGCCCACATGCTGCATCCTTCCCCATCCCCCTTTGGGCTCTGGGTGAAGTGGGATTTACCGGTCTCCAGGCACAGAGACCGTGCTCCGTCCACAGCCCCTGGGGAATCTGCTGGATATGGAGCGGAGTTTCGTCAGGGACAGGGCCCTGCTACGCCAAGGTACTCTGTGTCCCCGTACAGACCGCGCACACACTGCAGCATTGCTGGGTGTGTTAGTGCGCCGGGGACAATAGCGCTGCTGCGCTTGTGCCACACTTCCACAGCTTGCTAAGGGAGTTAGTGTGTGGGGAACTGCCGCGCCGGCCCCTGCTGACAGTTTTTACTGTGACGCGGCTGGGACTTGTGGTGCGCCGGGGACTTCCGCGCTGGCCGTGCAGATTTGTCGGCCGCGCTTTTTACTAGAGTCCCCGGCTTTTGCGGCCTAGTTCCGTTTCGTTCCCGCCCCCAGGCCTGCCAGTCAGGGGAAGGGCGGGACGCTATACAGAAAGTCAGCGCCGAGGGCTGGAATCTGCTTTACATACTCCAGCCCTCACATTGAGCACAGTGGGAAGCCAGTTTCCCGCACTTTGTCTGAGGCACGCCCACGGTCCGCCCCTCTTCACAGAACGCCGGCAGCCATTCCTGATGTGCAGGCTGAGCTGGAAAGGGGAGACAAGTTCTGGGACACCCAGGCACGGGATTCTGGCGACTACACACCCGCTCTTAGCGGGCGGTAAGCGGCACCCTCCGGTGCTGACCCCACTAGTGAAAGTGTTCATTTGTATTTTTATGCATGCATGCTATACATTGCACTAAGTCGCTGGTGATTCTGGGCTATATACCCTCCTGGAGGAGAATATAGCATGTCGTCCGCAAAAAACAGGGGTGCCAAGGCACAGGCTTTCTATGCTGCTTGCACCGCTTGTGCGGCTGTTCTACAGGCAGGGTCCACTGACCCCCATTGTGTGCAGTGTTCGGTCCCTGTGCTCCCTGCTCGGCCAGGGCCTCTGCTGGAGGTGTCCCAGAGAGATCCACCTGTGAATACTGTCCAGGTGACGGGGACAGAGTTTGCAATTTTTGCGGATAGATTATCTGTGACTATGCCTCAGATTCTAGAAACTATGCAGTCTAGACCAGTAACTCAGACATGGGCGCTGTTGATTCATTGCTCCCTGGCCCCCCTCAGTTGGAACAGCTCCGGGGGTGTCCCACGCATCCCAGGGTGATGGCTCTGACACGGACGACAGTCCCAGACAGCCTAAGAGGGCTCGCTATGAGCGGCCCTCTACATCATCTCACTGGTCAGGCTCTCAGCAGGAGGATTCTCTGTGTGATGAGACGGAAATAGCTGATCAGGATTCTGACCCTGAGACCGCTCTCATTCTAGATACTCCTGATGGTGACGCCATAGTGAACAATCTATCGCGTCCATCAATAAAGTGTTGGATATTTCTCCCCCAGCTCCTCAAGTGGAGGAGTCAGCTTCACAGCAGGAGAAATTCCATTTCAGATTTCCCAAGCGGAAATTAAGTACTTTTCTGGACCATTCTGACTTTAGAGAGTCACTCCAGAAACAACACGCTTATCCAGATAAGTGTTTCTCCAATCGGCTTAAGGATACACGTTATCCCTTTCCTCCTGACGTGGTCAAGAGCTGGACCCAGTGTCCCAAGGTGGATCCCCCTATCTCCAGGATTGCGGCTAGATCCATAGTTGCAATGGAGGATGGGGCTGCACTAAAAGATGCCACTGACAGACAGATGGAGCTCTGGTTGAAATCCATCTATGAGGCTATCGGCGCGTCGTTTGCTCCTGCATTCGCAGCCGTATGGGCACTCCAAGCTATTTCAGCTGGTCTTGCACAGATTGACACGGTCACACGTACATCTGTTCCGCAGGTGGCACCCTTAACCTCTCAAATGTCTGCATTTGCGTC
Source organism: Anomaloglossus baeobatrachus (assembly GCF_048569485.1). Taxonomy (NCBI): domain Eukaryota; kingdom Metazoa; phylum Chordata; class Amphibia; order Anura; family Aromobatidae; genus Anomaloglossus; species Anomaloglossus baeobatrachus. The sequence continues at coordinate 561,251,585 of NC_134355.1, read as the reverse complement.
TTACGCGATTAATGCTGTCCTGGACTCTACGAGCCGTACGGCAGTGGCATCTGCCTACTCCGTGGTTTTACGCAGAGCCTTGTGGTTAAGGGAATGGAAAGCAGATTCTGCTTCCTAAAAATGTTTAACCAGTTTGCCATTTTCGGGTGACCGGCTGTTTGGCGAGCGCTTGGATGAAATCATTAAACAGTCCAAGGGTCAGGATTCATCCTTACCTCAGCCCAGACAAAACAAACCCCAACAGAGGAGGGGACAGTCGGGGTTTCGGTCCTTTCGAGGTTCGGGCAGGTCCCAATTCTCCTCGTCCAAAAGGACTCAAAGGGATCAGAGGAGTTCAGATTCTTGGCGGGCTCAGTCACGCCCAAAAAAGACAGCCGGAAGACCCGCTACCAAGGCGGCTTCCTCATGACTTCCGGCCTCCTCCCTCCGCATCCTCGGTCGGTGGCAGGCTCTCCCGCTTTGGCGACATTTGGCTGCCACAGGTCTGAGACCGTTGGGTGCGAGACATTCTGTCTCACGGGTACAGGATAGAGTTCAGTTCTCGTCCTCCAACTCGATTCTTCAGAACGTCTCCGCCTCCCGACCGAGCCGATGCGCTCCTACAGGCGGTATGCACTTTAAAGGCGGAAGGAGTGGTGATCCCTGTTCCCCTTCAAGAGCAAGGTCACGGTTTTTACTCCAATTTGTTTGTGGTACCAAAAAGGGACGGGTCTTTCCGTCCCGTTCTGGACCTAAAACTTCTCAACATCCACGTGAGAACCAGACGGTTCCGGATGGAATCCCTCCGATCCGTCATCGCCGCAATGTCTCAAGGAGATTTCCTAGCATCGATAGACATCAAGGATGCTTATCTCCACGTACCGATTGCTCCAGAGCATCAGCGTTTTCTACGCTTCATTATAGGAGACGAACACCTTCAGTTCGTAGCCCTGCCTTTTCGTCTGGCGACAGCCCCACGGGTCTTCACCAAAGTCATGGCAGCTGTAGTTGCAGTCCTACACTCTCAGGGACACTCCGTGATCCCTTACTTAGTCGATCTGCTGGTCAAGGCGCCTTCTCAAGAGGCATGCCAACACAGCCTGAACGTGGCGCTGGAGACCCTCCAGGGTTTCGGGTGGATCATCAACTTTCCAAGTCGAATCTAACCCCGACCCAGTCGATAACATATCTTGGCATGGAGTTTCATACTCTCTCAGCGGTAGTGAAGCTTCCGCTTGTCAAATAGCGTCCATTGCAGACAGGGGTGCAATCTCTCCTTCAAGGTCAGTCACACCCCTTGAGACGCCTCATGCACTTCCTAGGGAAGGTGGTGGCAGCAATAGAGGCAGTCCCTTTCGCGCAGTTTCATCTGCGTCCACTACAATGGGACATTCTCCGCCAATGGGACGGGAGGTCGACGTCCCTCGACAGCAACGTCTCTCTCTCTCAGGCGGCCAAGGATTCTCTTCGATGGTGGCTGCTTTCCACCTCATTGTCGAAAGGGAAATCCTTCCTACCTCCATCCTGAGCGGTAGTGACGACAGATGCGAGTCTGTCAGGGTGGGGAGCAGTCTTTCTCCACCACAGGGCCCAAGGTATGTGGACTCAGCAAGAGTCCACTTTTCAGATCAACGTTCTGGAGATCAGAGCAGTGTATCTTGCCCTACCAGCCTTCCAGCAGTGGCTGGAAGGCAAGCAGATCCGTATTCAGTCGGACAACTCCACAGCGGTGGCATACATCAACCACCAAGGAGGAACTCGCAGTCGGCAAGCCTTCCAGGAAGTCAGGCGGATTCTGACGTGGGTGGAAGCCACGGCCTCCACCATATCCGCAGTTCACATCCCAGGCGTGGACAACTGGGAAGCAGACTTCCTCAGTCGCCAGGGTATGGACGCAGGGGAATGGTCTCTTCACACGGACGTGTTTTAAGAGATCTGTCGCCGCTGGGAGATGCCGGACGTCGACCTAATGGCGTCCCGGCACAACAACAAGGTCCCAGTTTTTCATGGCACGGTCTCACGATCACCGAGCTCTGGCGGCAGATGCCTTAGTTCAAGATTGGTCGCAGTTCCGGCTTCCTTATGTGTTTCCACCTCTGGCTCTGTTGCCCAGAGTGCTGCGCAAGATCAGGTCCGACTGCCGCCGCACCATCCTCGTCGCTCCAGACTGGCCAAGGAGGTCGTGGTACCCGGATCTGTGGCACCTCGCTGTAGGCCAACCGTGGGCACTACCAGACCGACCAGACTTGCTGTCTCAAGGGACGTTTTTTCCATCAGAATTCTGCGGCCCTGAACCTGACTGTATGGCCATTGAGTCCTGGATCCTAGCGGGTTCAGGATTGTCTCAAGAGGTCATGGCCACCATGAGATAGGCCTGAGAACCTACCTGCGCCAAGATATACCACAGGACGTGGAAAATATTCTGGTCTTGGTGCTCTGCTCAGGGAGTCTCTCCCTGGCTATTTAGTTTGCCTACTTTTCTTTCCTTCCTGCAATCCGGGTTGGAAAAAGGTTTGTCGCTCAGCTCCCTCAAGGGGCAAGTCTCAGCGCTATCTGTATTTTTTCAGAAGCGCCCAGCACGACTTCCTCAGGTACGCACGTTCCTGCAAGGGGTCTGTCATATCGTCCCTCCTTACAAGCGGCCGTTAGAGCCCTGGGATCGGAACAGGGTTCTAATTGTTCTTCAGAAGCCGCCTTTCGAGCCTATGAGGGATGTTTCCCTTTCTCGCCTTTCACAGAAAGTGGCCTTTCTAGTGGCGGTCACGTCTCTCCGGAGAGTGTCCGAGCTAGCAGCGCTGTCATGCAAATCTCCCTTCCTGGTGATTCACCAGGACAAGGTGGTTTTGTGCCCTATTCCGGAGTTTCTCCCTAAGGTGGTACCCCCGTTTCATCTTAATCAGGATATCTCCTTGCCTTCCTTGTGCCCTCATCCAGTTCATCAATTGAAGAGGATTTGCATTTGTTGGATCTCGTGAGAGCACTCAGGATCTACATTTCCCGCACGGCGCCCCTGCGCCGCTCGGATGCACTCTTTGTCCTTGTCGCTGGTCAGCGCAAAGGGTCGCAAGCTTCCAAATCCACCCTAGCTCGGTGGATCAAGGAACCAATTCTTGAAGCCTACCGTTCTGCTGGGCTTCCGGTTCCCTCAGGGCTGAAGGCCCATTCTACCAGAGCCGTGGGTGCGTCCTGGGCATTACGACACCAGGCTACGGCTCAGCAGGTGTGCCAGGCGGCTACCTGGTCGAGTCTGCACACTTTTACCAAACACTATCAAGTGCATACCTACGTTTCGGCGGACGCCAGCCTAGGTAGACAAGTCCTTCAGGCGGCGACGGCCCACCTGTAGGGTAGGGCTGTTTTTACGGTCCTATCACGAGGGGTTATTATACCCACCCAGGGACTGCTTTTGGACGTCCCAATTGTCTGGGTCTCCCAATTAGGAGCGACAAAGAAGAAGGGAATTTTGTTTACTTACCGTAAATTCCTTTTCTTCTAGCTCCAATTGGGAGACCCAGCACCCGCCCTGTTTGCTTAGGGATTTTTGTTTGTTCGGGTACACATGTTGTTCATGTTGAATGGTTTCGGTTCTCCGATGTTCCTTCGGATTGAATTTGTTCTTAAACCAGTTATTGGCTTTCCTCCTTCTTGCTTTGGCACTAAAACTGAGGAACCCGTGATCCCACGGGGGGTGTATAGGCAGAAGGGGAGGGGCCTTACACTTTTAAGTGTAATGCTTTGTGTGGCCTCCGGAGGCAGTAGCTATACACCCAATTGTCTGGGTCTCCCAATTGGAGCTAGAAGAAAAGGAATTTACGGTAAGTAAACAAAATTCCCTTCATTATTACCATCTTTTCAGTTAGCCATTAAAAGGTATCAACTACTGAGGACTCAGTTCTTTTAAACAAACTTTTTTTTATCTCTACTGGCTAACACGGTACAAAGATATATTTTACCCGTATCACTTATATACATACATTGCTGCACTTTTTACAGGTCTATTGGAGACCACATCCACTTTGAAGCACTAGATATATAGTGGTAATTGATTCTGAACAGGAATTTTCTAAATACAACTACTCTTTTTTTTTTTTATCCTCTCGGTTCATGGCTATGTATTTCTGTACTTTGAGCTGCAGAAGTAAACTTTAATGTGCCAGACCCGTCTTGCACCAGCAGGTGGCAGTATATTCCTTGAATTGTCTTTGCCGCGATCGCCATCACACAGTCTTTAGTTTTGTGTTTAGCTGTGTTCTTATTTTTGTAACTTGGTTTTATTTCTCGCCATTGTAACTACGTTGTCTACATATGTTAGACATTTCAGGAGTCAGGTCTTTAAGCATTCAAGTCAGTGACAACTTGTCAAAATCTTGTTTTGTCACCACATCATCACCCATCTTGTGGATATATAAATCCATTATGAAATCCTCTTTTAATTTCAGCATCAGATGTAAACCATTTACCCCAAAAAATGACTAATTTGAACGCCGTCATATAGTTACTGTGGGGCATTCTTGTTTTTCTCCTAAAGGGGTTGTCAAGACTTTTACATTGATGCTCAATACCTATAGGATGTTTTAGCCCTTTTCCAAAAGTGGCCAAAGGGATGGAATTATTTTAAAATGAAGTAAAATGAAACTTCATGAAAACCCCACCACTTCCGATGGACTAAAAATGATGACCCCCTATCCCTTCAATCTCTTCAATCTCGTGGCCACTCATCGGCTGCAGGATCAGGTGACTGATAGACAGGATCAGATCCACTATAAGTGACGCTTACTGTCCATTAAGTCACCTAAGGCTATGTTCACACTAGAAAAATGATTTTTCTTAAGAAATTTCTTAAGAAATTTCTTAAGAGTGAAGGATTAGTGCACCTGCGTTAAAAAACGCACCAAAAACGCACCTGCGTTTTTGCCGCGTTTTCGGTGCGTTTTTGGTGCGTTTTTACCACTGGTTGCTCCCTGCGTTATTGTGCCAATTATCTATGGTAAATAACGCAGTTAGCTGCAGAAAAGAAGTGACATGCTCATTCTTTTTCTTAAGAAAATCTACTGAAAGAATTTTCTTAAGAAAAAAACGCAGTGTGCGCACAGCTAATTTTTTTTGCCATAGGTTTTGCTGGGGAATGTCTGCAGAAAGGTTACAAGAATTTCTCAAGAAATTTCTGCAGCAAAAACGGACCCAAAACGCAGGTAAAAAACGCAGTGTGTGAACATAGCCTAACCGTACTAATCAGTGGCCCAAGTGATTGGGTAACTGTATTACTGGGATGTCATCTCTGAGGCCCTTGTAGAACCTACTGGCACTGAAGTGTCAATGGTGCCTTTCCTCTGGCCACTTTTAAAATACAAGCATAAAACACTGTTGGGGTGCATTTGAGGAATTCTTGGGAACAGAAATTGAGTGGAAGGAAGCTCCCCATATCCTCTTTAAAAGCTTAAAACTCAAAAAAACCTTTTAGTTACTGCTGCGAAAAAATCAGCAAAATGTGTTACACTAGGGATAGACCATCATTTTTTAATCAGTGGAGGTCTGATCTCCAGTATTGATCATGATTATCACAATGTAGAAGCCATGTGACCTCCTTTAATAACACAATTACCACAGTGCCCCCATGTGGGCAGCCGTGCCCAGTACTGCAGCTTATCCCATTCAGTCTCACTGCACTAGCAGCTATTATCTGCTGGCTTTATTTCCGTAAAAGTAAAGTGTGTAGGCTCCATTGACACTGCATGATTAAAAATCACAGAAACACTCCTTTCTCAATATCTTTCCCTCTACACAGGCTGCCCATCACCCTCCGAACGAGCATATTGATTTCCTAAATTCCTTCCGATGTACCAGAACTATCTGCCTCTCAGTCCTCCTGGATGTAACTTTCCACAACAGCCAGAGGCTAACAACAAGCTGTGACTAGACCCTTCACGGTCCAAAGGCCGACCTGCGGTACCGACTGTGGACTTTGGAAGCACCGATGTTTCTTCCTATCCATAACTGGATTATTACAGTGCTGGCCACAGTTAGGTGGTTACTATGATCTGACTGTATGTGATCATGGACAGAAGTAGTTCTCCTAACACTGTCACTTCGCTCTATCCTTCACGGCCTGAAATAATCTGGACCCTCTCCTGTACTTGTTTGCACTGTTCCCTTTGACCATTTCCTCTTGTAGGGTATTCATCCCTCCTCTCTCCCACTCGACGTCTCCTTCCTCTCCCTCCTCCCAGCTCTCGCTCGCTCTTTTCTTCATATACTGCCTCTCTTGTTCCTGGGCTGGCACCTGCCCAGACTGTTAAGGGAAAGAAAACAGCCCAAGAACCTGCCAAATCTTTGAGCTAGGCTCCAGAGCTTGCCTGGAAGGGGTGGGGTGGCCTCCTGAGTCAACAACAGCCACCGACAGGTGCGGAAGCGATTCCGGCTAAGGTGGGGGGAGGCAGAACCCCGAGAATGGACTGAGTAAAACACCAGTACTGGGCTCCCTCATGTTAGCCGCTGCGTGCTCCCTAGGGACAGAGGAAGTCGGTGTAATTTATACATCGCTGAGTGCACACAGCGGATACACACGTCACAGGATAAATATACAGTAACACCTGCCGACAAGGTCATGCAAGAATGTAACCACTGGGTGTACTGGGCCGAGACACTGAAATTTACCATAGAAGCAGCTCCATTTACCCCAGATTCTCACTCCTACACTAGTAACATTGCTGCTGATTCTGGATTTAGAAGTGTACAGCTCCATACATGGCTGTTCTGGCTGTGAAAAAAAAACCCTGTGTGGATGGGAACTGGTTCTCAGGAACCTCACAAACTATCAGAATAATGTAGAGGTAGAGCCAAGCACGGCTAGACCTGATCCATGACTGTCAGCCTGGGTAATAGTGATGTGTCGGTCGCGAACGATCCGACACAAAGATCCGGCTCCCTGCAGTGACCGACAGGAGCCGGATCACCAGTGTGAGCTACTGCAATCACTAAATGACTCTTTTCGACACTGGAGCCTCACCCACCCGCAGCTGGGCTCCGCCTACTCAACGATCTAATTGGTCACTTGTAAGTGGGCTGGGTTTAGCCGCGGGTGGGCGTTACTATAGCTTAAATATTTGTTCACCTGGGGTGAACACATATTTCATAAGGAGCCTAGAACGATCTGAAAGAGCCAGTTCTTTTTGGTGAGCGGAGCCATGAGAACCGGATCACCAAAAAGAGCCGGACTGCCCATCACTACTGGGTAACCTATTACTGTAGATAGGAGATGACCCCGAGTCAACTTTCACCAAAGATGCGTATGGGCTTGTTCACATACTGCATTTTTGCAGCGGAAAAAAGCAGGGTTTTACAATACGAGCAAAGTGAATGAGATTTATGAAACTTTGGTGACTGCAGAATTTGTGCTCTCTGGCTGCTGCCTCTCCCTATAGACAGAATGGAGACAGCATGCAGAGCGCACGAAAGAAGTGACATGTTGCTTTTTCGAATGCAGCGATTTGGCAGCATGCAAATCGCTGCGTTCTAAAACGCAACGTGGGCATGGATTATGCACAATCTTCATAGATTGTGCAGGGGACGCAGGACGCATGCAGTGATAGTATTTTGAACACGCCCCTATCACGTGACAAAAGGGACGTCATCCCTGGAAGCAGCCCATACAGTCTAGCACTACCCTGAGCACAGTGTGACCGCTGGTGAGGTTTGCGCGCTCACGAGATTATGGGCGGGTACTTGCTGATAACAATCACAGCCCCGCCCATAATCACTTGCCTGCGCACACGTCACCAGCGGTCACACTGCTCAGTCCCGTGAGACTGGCACTGGGCATGCGCGCGGGGATGGCTGGAGCAGTGGGCGGTGCATCAGCTATGGAAAGGAGCGATGGGGGCGGCATACAGGACCAGGAGGCAGAATAATGGACGCCAGAGAGCCCGCCCCCTTGTCACATTTACAGTATCTGAATACAAAAAGGTACCACTTTATAAAGTATTTCTTTTGGTCTCACATGGGGCACAATAATAACAGGGACCTTTCTAGAATGCAGCACATGAGCTGCAGAGGGGGAATCTTTTAGGTTTTGGGCGAAATTTCTGCTGACAGGTTCCCTTTAATGACATTGGCTGTATATTTTGGAGTCCGTTGTCCTGCTGCAGAATAAATTTGGAGCCTATCAGTCACCTTCTTGATGGTATTTCATTATGGGTAAATATCTCCAATGCCAAAAAGGAAAAGTCTTGGTATTCTAGAATCACAGGATGGGTAGAGATGTTAATGATATGCAAGTTATAGCAAAAATGAAAACAGAGTTCAATACATCTCGAAATATTCAGCATGAACGCCACCCATAAAAATACCGACACTTACACGCCTTGCTTGCTATTAGTGAGTTTATTATTGATTGTCTGGGGAAAGTTCTGCCAATCTGAATGCACTGAGGCAAATCATCAAGATCCACTGCTGCCAGCTCTCTTTGCAATTGCCTACCTATGACGTCCCATATGTGCTTGATCGGAGTCAAATCCGGAGATGCTACAGACCATGGTGCCTCTTTTCAGCCACACAGGCTGCTGACAGCAGCACCAGCAACATGCAACTGTACATTATGCCACCCCACACCATAATCCCCAGAGTAGGACCAGTGTTGTGTTCTTTTGTATTGTAAAGGCCTTTTTATTAGTGGTTGTCTGCTTGCTCTAATCAGAATTGAAGAATGGCGCAATGTTATCCATTTTGTGCTACATGTGAAATTAGTCAACACTTACCAAGCCTAAGGCTGGATTCACACGACGGTATGGCATTCGATGCGAGTGCATTAGATGTGATATGCTAATGACCCTCGGCTCTCGCTGTGCTGCCAGCGTGATCCGATCCTGCAATCAGATCACAGCTGAGGAGGGGAGGGCAGGAGCTGCGGAGGAGAGGGAGGGTCTAATCTCCCCATCTCCTCCATTTTCAGCCTGTGCGTATATCGCACTGCACTCGGATGTCATCCAAGTGCAGTCCAATGTTTCACTCTCACCCGTAGACTTGTATGGGTGCGAGTGACATGGCTCTCGCTGACAATCGCAGCATGCTGTGACTTTTCTCTCATCCAGAATCTAGATGAGAAAAAAGCTGGCCAACTGCTCTCCCTTAGTGAACAACATTGGTCCAAGTGCAATGTGAAATTTTCTCGCATTGCACTCATCCGATTCATACGATCAAACACTGTCTACACAAACCATGAGAAGGCATTTGCACAACATTAGATTACAAGCCAGACTTCCAGCAACAGGCAATCCATTGACCTCACATCACCGCTTACAAGGGCTCTCATAGAGCAGAGCAAAACACCAACGGAGGCTGAAATGGAGGTCTATCCTCATCAGAGATGAGTCCCTTTTTTTTTTCTTGGACACAATGATGATCAGAAATTAGTCTGGAGACCACGTGGATATCACCATGAAGAGGCCTTCAAGAGGAAATGTAAGGGTATGTTCACACTATGCAGATTAGGTGCAGAAATGTTCTCCACCAAAAAACTCACCTTGTGGCAGAAAAAAGCACCAAAACACACATTCGTATTTTGGAGCATTTTTTCCTGTGTTTTTGTGCACGCGTTTTTTTGTGTGAAATTATTGGCTGGACGGGCTGAAAAACGCAGGAAAAAAATACACCTACAATTAACCAAAACTGCAAGAAAAGAAGCAGCGTGTGCACAGCACGTCAGAATTCTCACTGACTTTGCTGGCATAAAAGTAGATGTACCGCCCCTGCATCAGTCGGACTGCTCGGATCCGGGGTTACTGTGTCTCGAGGGTCTCCTGACCCAGGGGCTTGCGGACACTCGAAAATAAAAGGGGCTGTTTACAGGGGGGGTTAGTGTTCGTGATGCCACCCGTGGTTCGCGATAAGGGCGAGTACCGTCGCTGCCGATGTGAGTACCCGGGGGTAGATGGGGCGGGGCAGCCAGATGACGTTTCCTCCACGGGTAGGGTAGGCCCAGGGACTCTGGATGATGAAGGTGTAGGGGAGCGTGGTGCAGGCCAGGTGGGCAGACTCGGGGGAGATCAGCGTACGCACGCAGGCCGTGTGGATGTTGGTGCGACCATTAAGCAGACTCTGACACAGCAGTAAACCAAGTCTCTGGGTACCGCTGCCACTCAGGGGAGCTCGTCCAGGAATCTGACCCCGTTGGTATTGCTGATGGTTCTGGACCTGCCTCCATGCACTATATTTAGACGTTTCTAAGTGACCCCCTCAGCCTGAAGCTTTCGGGATCCCGCTCCCTACGATTAGTTAGAGGAGCTGTGCTCTCGATGGCTGACACTTACGATTTTAGTGGACCGCATAAGCTGGAAAGCCCTATCCCCCTCGTTGTGTTGGTGCCTTTGATCCATGAGCTCTTGGGGAAAGTTCATAAAGAGACTATCCTCCACAGGTTAATTATCAGGTTGCATAAAGCTACTCCCTGATCTAGGGACTAGTACCCCGCCGTGCTCGGTACCAGTCCGGTTACTAGATTTTCTGGTGCCGACCGTTCTCCAAAACTAAGTCTGGGCACCCTTCTCTAATACCCTGCGACTGGGTCTCCGACTCCTCCGGTCCCAGACCACCGTCTGCGACCTAGCCAAAGTCTCCCAGTGAGCTACAACTCCCTCAGCTCCTCATTCTCTGAGGGCTACTACTCAACTGACTGTGTCCCTCCCACCAGTCTATCTAACCCCTAGGTGGGTGTCCCTTTTCCAGCTAGACCACCCACTGGTGTGCCTGACAGGGTGTGGTGTGAGGTGTGGTTAGGATTTGAATGCTGATGGAGCAATACCAAAGGTTAGGATTCCAGAACCCTTGAGGGTGAGCTCTGCACCATAAGAGAAAGGAGTGCAGTTTCCTGAGACACCCTGATAGATTCAGGGGCGTCACATAGACATGCAGATTTGGGCCACAAACTGCACCAAAAAATGCACCAAATCTACAACAAAAATCTCAACATGCACACATAGCCTAAAAGTGTCTTGGGAGCCATTTTTCACCATAACAATGTCAGGCTGTATTTTACTCGTGCTATTCTGAGCAGCTTGCATGACCTAAACTTGCTACCATGGCCTGCAGCATCTCCGGACTCGTCTCCTCTTGAGCACATATGTGACATCATTGGTTGAAAACTACAAAGGGCGCTGTATTATGAAGAGAGAAAACTGTTTCCTTATTTTGCCATTTTTTTCATCATTTGTATGTCACTAACATGTCTATCCATCTTGTGATTTTCAGAATTCATCATTTGCTTTTTGATGTAGCAGTTTCAGTGTTGCCAACTGTATGTAATAGAAAAATCAATGGTATCCAGCTCACCTGTTTCTCCAAGTGCACGGTATTCGTCCAGAGCAATCCAAGATAAAAACTTTTTTACAGCACATAGGGAGTACAAACTTATTTTTATTGAAAAATAGTAGTATAAAAACACACACGGGTGGATGGTGAAAAAACAGCAAACTGGCCCCAGAGACAGGTGGTTATGATTAAGAGGCACCAGCCTCGAAACGCGTAAACTGATGTCTCTGGGGCCAGTTTTAACTGTATATAATAATGCAATTTGTATTGTGAAATGTACCCACATTACACAGATTTTTTTGTTTTCCTTCAGTTGCAATCCGCCGTTTTGGCTGTTTCCCATAGACTTGTATGGTTGACGGATTGTGCCAAACGTACCTGCGTTGTTTCCGCTGGTTGACGCTGCGTTGCTTCCGCCGAGCGGAAGGAGCGCAGCATGTAATGTTAATTGCTTGCGTTAAAATGACGCCGAGCGGCGGATTCCGTTACATCCATCAATAGTTATAATGGATCCCTATGGTGGCGTATTCCGTTGCAAAGTGCTTTACAACGGAATCTGCCGCTGGATTCCACTAATTTCTACTGAGCATGCCCAGAATGAAAAAAAGGAAAAAAAAACAAAAAAAAAAAACCGGAGCTGACGCATTCCGTTAGACGGACGCCTAACGGATGCCAAACGGATGCAACGGGTCCGTTATTTCACAGGAATCAGCTAACCCAATGCAAGTGTGAAACTAGCCTTAGGATAGTTTCACACTTCAGTCATTTCAAATCTGCCAGGTCCGTCTTTGCGACTGAACGACGGATCAATCGTTTTTTAGCTCTCTACGGACGCAACGGATGTGTTATTTCACAGGATTCCGTTCACTGGAATCTTGTGGAAAAACTGATCCGTCATGATCCGTTTGTTTTTGGGATAGCCCAATGGGAGTGCCAGACATGCTGAGCATGCTCAGTATAACATGACGAAATCCAGCACTGGATTCTGTCGTGTGACGGATTACGGCGGGATCCTGCACCATAGACATCCATTATACCTATTGACGGATTGCAACGGAATCCTGTGCAGTGCGTTTTTTTGACGCTCTAAACACATTACAGTGTCAGTTCCTTCCGCCCGACGATCAGTCACTCCACGACTGATCCGTCGGGCGGCGGATGCAACGCGAGGTCATCAGTCGCAATCTGTCGTTCATACAAGTCTATGGGGAAAAAACTTAATCCTGCAAAATATGTTGCAGGATTACGTATTTTCTCCAAGGCAACGGATTGTGACTGATGGAAAAAGACTGAAGTGTGAAAGTAGCCTTAGGGGTACTTTGCACGCTGCGACATCGCTAGCCGAGTGTAGCGATGCCGAGCGCGATAGTCCCCGCCCCCGTCGCAGATGCGATCTCTTGTGATAGCTGCCGTAGCGAACATTATCGCTACGGCAGCTTCACACGCACTTACCTGCCCTGCGACGTCACTCTGGCCGGCGACCCGCCTCCTTCCTAAGGGGGTGGGTCATGCGACGTCACAGCGATGTCACACGGCAGGCGGCCAATAGAAGCGGAGGGGCAGATATGAGCGGGACGTAAACATCCCGCCCACCTTCTTCCTTCCTCATTGCAGGCGGGACGCAGGTAAGGAGAAGTTCCTCGCTCCTGCGGCTTCACACACAGCGATGTATGCTGCCCCACGAACGAGGAACAACATCGTACCTGTCGCTGCAGCGACATTATGGAAATGACCGACACTACACAGATCACCGATTTACGACGCTTTTGCGATCGTTTATCGGTGCTTCTAGGCTTTACACGTTGCGACGTCGTTACCGGCGCTGGATGTGCGTCACTTTCGATTTGACCCCGACGAGATCGCAGTAGCGATGTCGCAACGTGCAAAGTACCCCTTAGGTATGATTACTCCAATCACTCACATCTCCCGGCAGCCACTGCTCTTTGGATCAGCAGTTCAGGACATTTTGACCCATACCCAAGTATACTGGCCCTATATAACCGGCCACAAATCCTTTTGCTGCTTTTTCTGCAGTTTGTGTTGAGAAGCCAAATCAACATACATCAGGGTCATGTTGGGTGAAGTTCTCTGCCGGGTGAATGGATGAAATTGTGCGAAACTAGAAACACCTCAAGATGAATTATCAGCAACACATAAAGTGCAGGAATTAATTTGTACTCATGAATTATAGTTGAGCTTGTTGTTGCTTTCATCAAGAGAACTGGTATGGCCTGTGCTGGGAATAAATTATGCTGCGGCTCTTTTAGTGATAAAGACGTACTTCGCTGACTCATTGCTAAACCATCCCACTGATTCCACTATAAATAGCATGTATACATTGCAGCACAGCTCGGCTGGGGAGATGATTAGATGCCTATAAACTTATGTACATATGTAATATTTATATACTTTAGAACTAATTATTTTCTTCTTACGGAAAATAATTACTCTATATAAGTAGCAGCTGATTATTCATCCATGTGGTGTTTTGCATTTCATCCGCATGTCTGTTTGTAATATCCATATAACATACATTTTTATATCTACAATTGCAAAAAAATATAAAAGGTCTAATTCAGCTTCCTTTGTAATGTCTGTGATGGATCCTTTTCAATCAAATGCCATTCAAATGGTGTCAGTACAATATGTTTGGTTTTTATATACAGTACCTGTTGAGTTGTATGGGAAAGTCTCTTCTTCACACAGATTCTTGGTCTGTGTAGAAAAATGCTCATCTGAGCGATGCCAATCACTTACTCTGACCAGTTTGCTGTCTGTGCGCTATCATTTTTGGACACAGACTGAAAAAGCCGATTTTTTTTTTAGCATAGCCTAAAAGCAATACTTGCAGATAGTGTCAGCCTGGAGTGCTCAAAGGGGTATTCCCATCACCAAGATCCTATCCTAACATGTAGTAGGTATAATAATAATAGTAATAATAATATTAGCAAATACGTCCAATTAGAAATGTAGTATAGTTCTGAAAAACTGTCAGGTACCTTATGTGCAGGGCATTACAGTAGCTTAGATATCCAAGGTTATGCCCACGCATATAGAGACATACTTCCTAGTGGTCATAACCATGGTATCACTGGGTCTGATGGGATAACCAGGGTTCCTAAACTGGCTAGGGTCACCCTAAAGGTACCGTCACACATAACGAGATCGCTAGCGAGAACTGTTCCTGATCCCAGAGATACATCTGATGGAGACAATGTGTAGGCCGCCTTCTTTGCCCTGCTCCTGTACAGCCCTGATCTAGTACCCCAGGGCAAGAATAATAGAACCCACACATAAGGACAAACAGGGGAAACCAAAACTTGATCACACCACACAGTCACACAGAGGTGTTAGACAACAAGTGATAAGGAGGAAAATATGAACAGGGAAGAAATAACGAGACAACGAGAGAATTCCACAACAACTCCACACAGTAAGTACTACAATCACCAGCATGACTGGGATACAACAGCACGCTGACCAGTGTAGCTAAAGCTATAGTCGGCATTTGAACACAGGCCCCTCCATTATAAAATGGCAGCGAGTGACTGATCGATCTCCCACAACATGTGATTCAAAAGGTAACCAGCAGGCTTGCAAAAATTAACTCCTGCAAGCCTGATCACTAATGAGAACACAGCTGGTCGGCAGACAAGCCTGTCAGTCTAACTCAGAACCAAAGGAGGCATCATGAGGAGTGTCAGACTCTGCAGTATGAACAGTGTCAGCTGCCGCCATGACACTTGGTGAGTTTAGAGCCAAACACCGTTGTGACACATGGATACCAAACCTACTGCTATACCTACACATGAGGTAAGTGACATAGCTTATCAGGAAAACTATGCTACATTGCTAATTGGAGGTGTTTGCTAATATTCTTCTTATTACACTTACTACACATTGGGATAGGTTCTTGAAGATGATAATACCCCTTTAAAGGGAACCTGTCATCAGAAATTTCGCCCAAAACCTAAAAGATTCCCCCTCTGCAGCTCCTGGGCTGCATTTTAGGAAGGTCCCTGTTATTATTGTGCCCCATGTGAGACCAAAATAAAGCCTTTATAAAGTTCTACCTTTTTGTATGCAGCTTCTGTAAATCCGTCACGGGGGCGGGCTCTCTGCCGTCCGTTATTCTGCCTCCTGGTCCTGTATGCCGCCCCCATCGCTCCTTTCCATATCTGATGCACCGCCCACTGCTCCAGCCATCCCCGCGCATGCCCAGTGCCAGTTTCACAGGACTGAGCAGTGTGACTGCTGGTGACGTGTGCGCAGTCAAGTGATTATGGACGGGACTGTGACTGTTATCAGCAAGTACCCGGCCATAATCTCTTGAGCGCGCAAACCTCTCCAGCATTCACACTGAGCTCAGTGTAGATGCTAGACTGTATGGGCTGCTTCCAGGGATGACATCCCTTTGTCATGTGATAGGGGCGTGTTTGAAATACTATCACGTGACAAAGGGACGTCATTCCTGGAAGCAGCCCATACAGTCTAGCATCTACACTGAGCTCAGTGTGAATGCTGGAGAGGTTTGCGCGCTCAAGAGATTATGGCCGGGTACTTGCTGATAACAGTCACAGCCCCGTCCATAATCACTTGCCTGCGCACACGTCACCAGCGGTCAAACTGCTCAGTCCTGTGAGACTGGCACTGGGCATGCGCGGGAATGGCTGGAGCAGTGGGCGGTGCATCAGATATGGAAAGGAGCGATGGGGGCGGCATACAGGACCAGGAGGCAGAATAACGGACGGCAGAGAGCCCGCCCCCGTGACGGATTTACAGAAGCTGCATACAAAAAGGTAGAACTTTATAAAGGCTTTATTTTGGTCTCACATGGGGCACAATAATAACAGGGACCTTCCTAGAATGCAGCCCAGGAGCTGCAGAGGGGGAATCTTTTAGCTTTTGGGCGAAATTTCTGATGACAGGTTCCCTTTAAGCCCATTAGTAAGACATTTCTCCAGGGGCCACCCTATAGTTGTATGCAAATATTTTCAATTAATTTTGACTACTACAATAAACGCCAGAGCAAGAAAATAATAAAAATACTAGAATTCTGCGTTTTTCGTCACCACGCCTCCCTAAAAAACTCAACCAAAAGCTATCAAAGTGTCGCATGTACCCCAAATTATATTCATGCTAATGACTCTCGGCTCAGGCTCTGCTGTGAGCGTGAGCCGAGTGTCATGCGACTGTGACTCGATCTTGTGATTGGGTCACAGCTGTAAAGCTGAGGGCGGGCGCTGCGGTGGAGAAGGAGGGGTTAATCCCCCCATCTCCTCCATTGTCAGCCTGTGCGTATATCGCATTGCACTGGGATAACATCCGAGTGCAGTCCGATGTTTCTCTCACACCCATTCTCTTGAATGGGTGCGAGTGACACGGCTCTCGCAGAAATTCGCAGCATGTTGCACCTTTTCTCGCATCCAGAATCTGGAGAAAAGCTGACCAACTGCTCTCCCTCACTGACTAACATTGGTCAGAGTGCAATGCTCGTTTGAGCGTGCCCTTACCTGTAGGATAATGTTGCGGGATCATTTTTACCACAGAATGAACAGTTTAAAAATCCCCCCCCCCAAAAAAAAATTAGATTTGCCTTTTTCATAATTTTAATTCCACTTGGAATTTTTTCCCAGTACATTGGTAAAATTAATGGCGTCATTCAAAATTACATCTCATGCTGCAAAAAATCTATCCCTCAACCTAATATGTCCATGAAAAAGTAAAGTTATGCCTCTTGGAAGAGGGAGAAGGAAAAGTGAAAGTTCAAAAATGAAAAAAAATCACCTGGTCCTTACAAGGTTAACCTTAAACAAATAATCTTCAATTTCTTTTTTTTCTTCACCCACACTACATACGTGTGCTACACGTGCTCCATATGCTACGTGGGACTCTAGCTTTATTGTCTGTGCATTTTTTTTAACCATGCGGCAGATTTGTTTTGCATACTTTTATACACACATGTGAGTACTTACCTGTGACTACATACACAGGAATGGTCTTACACACTACCACAAATTACACTATGTATACTGTACATGACTATGGAATGTCTGACTGACGGCCTTACCTCCTTTGACCTCTTAACCTAAAATAAGACACGGACTACGTGACATTGGATGTAAAGGCCACAGCAGCCCCGTTTATTATCACCAAAATAATAACGCTTTAACCATAACATAGTAAATAATTCAATAAAACATAACCACCAGCAAAGGAGGGGGGGTAATTGAAGAGTACCATTGTACATGATTGCAACATCAGCTCCACCATGTGCCCTCAGCCGCAACACACCGACTCGAGGACACCCAGCCGAGTGTTGCCCAACCACTGCCCTGCTGGGACCGAGCCCAGCAGGGACCCACATTAACATGCCCCGCTGTGACCCAGCACAGCAGGGTCCCACGTTAACATGTCCCGCTGTGACCCAGCACAACAGGGACCCACCTTAACCAACACACAATTGCACCACCAGGGGTAACCCGCTCCTGCACTGGGTTCCCCCCCGCTCTTTGTGCAATCCACCGACTTCAAATACCCCCCTCCTTTCCGCCACAACGAGCACGTATGACACCTTGTACGTGCGAGTCCCGCCACCAAAGACCATCCAGGGCCAACTCCACGGTTCCCTTTAACCAATACCTGGCTGTCTCCACCATCCAGATGAAAACCACCCCATTAAACTTCCAAAATTAACTGGAGACTCCAAGGCTCCCCTGCCCTAGGACCATCTTCCCTCACATGGCCGGCTGCACATAAAACCCGGTACCCAGCCGGCCCCAGCATCTGCCCAAAACAGCCTGCGCGACCAGTCCCCAACGAAAAGCACGAGACGCCGGCCCTATCCCGAAAGGATTGGACGCGAACTCTGCTTCGTTGAGACCGCCACACTGCAGGCATCTTCAAAAATATAGACAAACTGACAATTGAACCAAGCCAGCCTACCTTGATGTAACCAACTGGGAACCCACATGGGTTCACTTAATCTCTGACCCCCTTGTGGAAACACACTTTGTCAACCAACCAAGATGTCCCTAAATAAGCTGTGACACCCTACAAGTGACCACATGGGCACTAACACTGTGACGGACAGACACAGGCCCAAGGCGGTCATGCCTGTTGTCACAAAACAGGCCCCTTGACAGCATGGTGCCCAATTCCCTTCCGCCCGGATGCCGCACCACACAACCGTGGTCGCTCCTTCTGCTGGGACAGAACAGTCCTTAAATATCCGACTACATGGCCGTCCCAAACGCAAACCGTTAAAACATCCTAAATGTCCCAGAGCCAACACTGAAGTCCATCCAACCAAACAGAACCCCTATACATTACCGCTGATCAAACATCTGTACCCCCAAAGAAGGTCCAAAACTTCCAACAGACCAGGGCGCCGCACCGCTCGAGTACTGCCCAAACATGAACCAATCAGGCCTGTGGTGCAAACTGCTGCATGGAATACCCTCGGTTAATATGATGCCTGACAACAGACCCGAACACCAAACGAACAACAGACCTCTCTCCACAAACTGAATAGGTCATTAGCCTGTACCCTAAAATTACCGCTGTAAAGCCCACCTGTGGAACACTCATAAAACCGCCAGACAGCGATAAGACTTTTCATGCGATCCAAAAGATCCTTGCTTCCGCTAATTGAACCCTGTACGTGTCCCCCCAGCCAATTGAAAATTACAACGACAGCCGTAATTCGCCAACGCTGTCTCTTACCGCAAAGAAATCCAGAACCCCCCGACAATTCCGAACTAAGGAGCTGAATCAAGCTTCTCACCCCCAACTCATTCAGCACCAAGATCCCTCGCTGGCAGCCGTCCGTCATACCTGTCACTTTACGACCATCAGTCCCACCTGTGTAAAGAAAACCTGTGCCTGGCAAATGGCCTGTTGCACACGACTGCCATCCAATCCTCGAAACAATACTAACTGCAAAACCCCTCAGTGCCTAAACCTGGCATAAAAACCCAATATGCACAAGGTCTGATAAGCTGACGTTGGCAACCAGCCACACCATGACATACTGGATTCCCAGACAGTCCCCCCCAAGACAAACCCATGTTGTGTCTCGAGTAGAATGTGTCCCCATGGCACGAAAAGCCCACATTAACATCCCGGACGTCGGTCCCCTGCCTTAAAAGCTCAGGCACCCGCAGCATCCAGTGGTACGAATAACCCATGCAGCATTGGATAACAGGCCCGACCCAAATTATCCTCTGCCGATGTGCAAATCCCGTCACCTCTCACTAACATCAGTTATTACACCACAAGGAAACAATCCAAACACGCCTGCTATTGAGAGGAGCCATGATCCCAGCCACAACAAAATGCTGTAATATCTTAAACCGACCTGGAAAACCCAAACAATATCCCGCCATGACCGTTGGAACCCCGGTCCTCGTGGAATGATAACCTTCCACCCCCTTAGCTAAACCTTACAAATTCCAGAACCCGCAATATGCCTTCCACTTTGCTCACTCATATACCAACAAAGATCAATGTGAAACACTGCCAGTGCATATGCCCGCCGGCGAGAAATCCCTGCCCAGAAAGAAGCCTGCCAGCAGCGCCCGCTAATCCCCAAGGACTGCACACCATGCCCGAAACTATCATGCTGCTGAAAACACGAAACCATGGGCTGCGCCGCAACGTATACCGCCGATCGGGCTGAAACCTTCCATGCGAGCGGGCTTTACTCTAATGCCCGCCCACGGTTGCCAAAACGGTCACACCCCAACTGGTGTAGCAAAACCCATGCAATATTGCACCATAGCTTGGGCGGCCCGGATGAAGCCCCCCGCTGGTTCCAAAGCCAGCCAGACATAAAACCATAGGGGGTTCGGCCAGGCCGCACTCTGTTATGAAACCCGGAACAGCCAAACAACCTCTAAGACGACTGAAAATTACCCGACTCTGAGCAAGCCGGAATCCACCCCATGCTGTATCCATCCGCAAAACTGTACCAGAGAAAGCTCGAACCACACCAAAACTGAAAACAGTGGAACTATTACCTTATCGAGAGGATAACTCAACCAGCGCACACTGCCATGCCACTGTTCCTACTGTCAAGAACTGGGCAGGCCCCGAACCCCGGAAATGTACCAATGAACAGTATTAAGATAAGACACGCTATGACCCCTCACAACTCAGCTAGTCTCTACTGTGAGGCAACCCAACAGTCACTAGAAGGGGACTCCTCATAAACCCCGACCGGCTAGGCTCACTCCTCTGCAGCCTGCAACAACGGGCCCCCACTGCTTCAATAAACAAAACACTTGTGTGCCACCCGTGGTAGCCCCAAACAGAGAAATACTACCCCTCCATGCCTCTATCGATGCCGCGGGGAGTATATACATGTATGCACATACATATCCTTTTTTTTTTTTTTTTTTTTTTTTTTTTTTTATGAACTTCATCTGAAATCATCGCACCTGGACCTTACCGAAGCAACTGCCAGGTCCACCACTGCCATAAAATTAGACTAATGCAACAATCCCAACGACCGCAGCTAACCCACATGACATTAAACCGTCGGCGTATACACCCCCGACCCCAAAAAAAAAAAAAAATGCAATAACCTCCATAATCCCCACAACTACTCCCATTCAACATCCAGGAAACCACCCTGAGCTCCAGGCCCTTGTCCTGGACGACCCGCAAGCATCGGACCACCAAACAATCCTGCAAGGCATACAACCGTTCCCCATACCAAGCCAGGCCACAATGCCCGTACCAAAGCGCGACTGACTACCCGACAACCATAACACTATAGTTAACCCCAGCACCCCAGCGCTACTTGCCAAAAGGCAGAATGCCAATCAGCACCTGAGCTCGCTGCAGGGCTGACAATTTGAAATCAACTACAACCTCCCAGAACCAAGACCTTTAAACCAAACTCCCCCACTACGATCAAACACAAACCCCAAGTATGCTGCATACCCAACCCCCCCCCACCTAATCAATAAACAAGAGTACGAGGTGCAAGTGAACCATAATCTTACCAGGCTGACTCCAAGGTGTCCCCGGAACAGCCGTCAATGATCCTCCGCGCCGAGCAGCCCCAGGCCCCGGGACCTCACCAGCGTCACCGGCAAGGTCGACCGGCTGCCCAGGCTGGAAGCCAACTTCAAGATGTTGCCGACCCAGAGCAGTATTTAAGCAGCTCCGGCCGCTCCTCCGTCATGCGTCTCTCCGTCGTCTGCAACGATCGCCGCTGTACAGGATCCTACACCGGCCCTGCACTACTGCGCAGGCCGCAGCCGCTGCCCGGGAGCACGCACCGGCCCTGCGTGGACGCGCAGGCCGCATCTACGGGGTCGCCGTCCGGTCACATGACAGCCCCGCAGGTTCACCTCCTCCGGACGCCGGGGCCAAGTGATTGCGACGCCGGACCACATAACCGCGCCGCGGGTCACGTGGCCGCGCCAGCCACCTCACCATGCCGACCCCGCGCCGCAACAGAAAAAGGCGATGACGTCACTCACCGCCTCGTCGCTGTCCTCTCCTTGGCATCCTTGCTGCTGCTGCCCGGGATCGCACACCGACCCTGCGTGGACACGCAGGCCGCACTTCCGGGTTCGCCGTCCGATCACATGACCGCACCGCCGGGCCACGCGACCACCTCATCCGGACGCCAGGGCCAGGTGATTGCGACGCCGGACCACATGACCGCGCCGCCGGTCACGTGGCCGCGCCGGCCACATCACCCTGCCGACCCTGCGCCGCACCAGAGAAGGCGATGACGTCACTCCCGCCTCGTCGCTGTAGTCTCCCCGGCGTCGCCTCCCCCAACGTCCTCGCTGCTGCCGGGGATCGCACACCGGCCCTGCGTGGACACGCAGGCCGCATTTCCGGGTCCGCCATCCGGTCACATGACCGCACCGCCGGGCCACGTGACCACTTCATCCGGACGCCGGGGCCAAGTGATTGCGACGCCGGACCACATGACCGCGCCGCGGGTCACGTGGCCGCGCCGCCCTCGTCACCATGCCGACCCCGCGCCGCAACAGCGAAGGGCGGTGAAGTCACTCACCCCCTAGTCGCTGCACTCACTGCGTCGCCGCCTCCCGCAGACATCCTCGGTGCCGGTGCCGCTGCCGCCCAGAGCACTGCTGCTGCTGCCGCCGGAGGGTCCTGCTGGGCTCCGGCCGCACTTCCGGGTTCAGCGCCCGGTCACATGACCGCACCGCCGGGCCATGTGACCGTGACGTCAGGACGCCATGTGACGTGACGTAAGAGCATGCGATCGCGCCGGCCCCACGCGACCGCAGCGCCTCAGGTGAGCCCAGCAGATCGGGGAAGCCCAGCGGGTCGGGTGAGCGCAGCGGGTCGGGTGAGCGCAGCGGGTCAGGCGACCGCATCGGGTCAGGTGACCGCGCCGCGTCACGCAGCCGCAACATGCACGTCACCACTGGCCACTGCGACCCGGAAATGGAAGGGAGCCGGCTACAGCACTCACCGCCCCGCAGCCTTTCAGCCTGCGCCCGACTTCCGGCCCAGGCCCCGCGATGTCCCGTCTCCTGGATCCGCCGCCGCCACCGCTGCCGTGGATCCTCCGCTGGGGCTCCTCTCCCATCGCCGGCTCCTTGCAGTCATCCCAGGGCTGAGGCGCTCAGGAGTCGCTGCCGCTTCGGAGGCAGATGGGTCCCATCTTCAGCGCCGCCGACGTCACCGGACCATCGATTCCAGACTTCTTCCAGGTGCCGAATGACCAACCCCCCAACAGTCTGCCCTATATATACTAACCCACACTGACCTACCCCTAACCAATCAAATGTCCCTATAACTCCAGTAGCCCCACCTCCTGGTTTCCCGCCCAAAATAGCTCACCTTAACCCTTTGCTACACCCTCTGGCCTAGCATCCCTCTTAGTCATGTTGCCCTTCCTTGAGCCCCTTTGGGGCAGCAGTCCGGGCTGTCTTTCTCTTCTCTTGCTTTGGCAGCTGTAATGTGGTTTGTGGGGACTGCTTCATTTTGGTCGTTCCCAGATGACGAGCCAGCCCCCTCTACCTATTGTTAGTAGGCTTAAATAGTGAATGTGCGCACACACGTTCCAGTTTTCCTGAAAGCTGTAAAATGCGTTGTTTTTTGCCACCTCCGTACAGCAAGAAACGAGCACCATCTTGCATCGTTGAAGAAGACATTCTTCCTATAGTAGATGTGGGGCTCGTTGGAGAAGGCAGAGACGCCCCACTGTGCTGTCTCTTGGACTTAGGTAGCACAGCAACTGCTTCTGCTTCTGTGACATTCATGGAGCCGAATTTACTGGTAGAGCATACTGGATGCTTTTCTTTTCAGGGGCCCACCAAGTGTTCACCGGCTCCCTAGTGGACCAGGCCAAGCCTACTTGCAGAGCAAGAAGGAAATCCTGTTATTATACATGGTCCTTTGCTAGTTTTGTGTCTAAATTAACTCTTAGAACTTTCTTCTTATACTGCTTATCTATTTAAGAAAGCAAAGAGAAGTCATTTACAAATTAATCTTACAGAGACACAAGGATTGAAGAGGAATTGGCATGTTATTAAATTGCTTTAGTTAGCATGAAAATAAGCAAGTTTGCATTTGACTGACATTTTCTAACTGTTGCCATTTTTATGCATTGAGAGCTTTTATCTTAAAGGAGTGGTTCACCCCTATTTTTTATTGTCTAGTTCGATATATTTAGAAACAATGTTTCTCTCAAATACCTTGTGTTGGCAATAGTGCCTGTGAGAGGCGGTATTGCAGACCGCTGTTCCCCGCTTCAGTGACGTCATGTCCATTTCCGCACACGTCACATCCCTGCGGCTGGCTGCAGTCTTCTTGACTCACAGTGCTGTGAGCGGTGTTGCACCGCTCGCCACAGCCCATCTGCTCCCTGCTTCCTCCCATCTCAAAGCAGAACGCTGCAAGCAGGAGACGCGCTGTGCTGTGACAGCGGTGGAACACCGCCCACAGCTCAGTGAGTCAGGAAGACTGCAGCCGACTGCAGGGATGTGACGTGTGCTGAACTTGACGTGACGTCACCGGAGCGGGGAACAGCGGTCTGCAATAGCGCCTCTCACAGGCACTATTGCCAACACAAGGTATTTGAGAGAAACATTGTTTCTCAATATAATATCGTACTGGACAATAAAAAATATGGGTGAACCACCCTTTTAAGTTGTGTAGAGCTCATTTCCATGGTGTCCAGCCTCTAGTTTCTGGCCAAAAATGTACAGTAGCTACATTCCAGGTGAGGAATTGACATCCTAGTCAGCTCTCTTCAGCCCATTGATTGAAAATACTGCTCAACTCCCCTCTCAGCTCCTGACAAGCTGCTGTTATAAACCTTGCAAATTCAACAGCTCCTACCATTGTCTGCTTTCAGAGCAGGCCTCCAAATCAAGTCTCTCAATTTCCTGTGCTTTTTGAAATGCATTGTTATCTCTATATGCAAATACTTTGATAAGAATGTACACTCCAGAACAATCCATAGCTGTAGAGTTTTACTAATACAACAGCTCTGTTCCTTACCAAAGCTGTCACTCACGGAGGAAATGATCTGCCAGAAGCCAGGAAGTGAGAGAGACTGGAAAGCTGTGTTTGGCTCAAGAGACAACTTTAGAATAACCTTTAAAAGAACCTATTAGAAACTAGAATATTATTCCATTTCTTCACATTTGACTTTTGTGTGAATGCAGAGCTCCAACAATTATTCTCGCAACATAAAGTGAATCCATCAAAAAGGTGGTCACTAGCACATGTAATGGATGAAATTGTGTCCACTTAGTCGCTCCTCCAGTGGTGTTTGTAGGCTGCATCTACCACACTCTTGAAACACTAGAGCAAG
This sequence comes from Anomaloglossus baeobatrachus, assembly GCF_048569485.1. NCBI lineage: Eukaryota > Metazoa > Chordata > Amphibia > Anura > Aromobatidae > Anomaloglossus > Anomaloglossus baeobatrachus. The sequence goes on along the minus strand of NC_134355.1, from coordinate 561,226,486 downwards.
AAAAAAGCATATACAGCAAACTCCATATTACTATACTATACTATTAAGGTATGTCCAGATGATCAGGATTAGCAGGCGTTCTATACTCAGCATACTCTCTCTGCATCTGCTGTTTTCTCCTGTGCAGGAGACTCAAGCGTCTCTGCAGGAGAAATTAACATGCTGCACCAAAGGTCAGTTTATGCAGCGTTAAAAAGAAAGAGGGGGAGCCAGCACGATCTGAAAGTGGCATGAATCATATAATAAGTGCAAAATCACAGATTTATTTCAACTGTACTGTAATACAAAATGAGATTTTTAGCAAATAATTGATCAATTTTTTGAGCCACCCCTGCCACGTCACGGCAAATCTCAATGGGGGGGTCCTACTCTATATTATGTATTTCATGTGCCATGCGGTAGATAAATTAAAAGCAAAACCATATTGGAGCACACATACCTGTAACCTATATATAACCGCTTCCATGTTGCAAAAAGAGGCAACTGCAGATAAAAGACAGCCCAGGTCCAGCATGTGCAGCAAACGCCACACATCAGGACAATGTCAGAACTGACCTTCACAGTGTAAGACCAGAAACCATAAGTAAAGGTAGACCAGATCCAAGTATGGTGCTTAATTAGAAAAGGGTGGAAAAGGGTGAGGTGGCTGAATGTGAACAGCCACCAACAGGAGGAATATATTGCAAACCAAGGTCAGGCGTGTATGGCATGGTGGTGGTCAGCCACCAGACCAATGTAGCATAAAAATTGATGCGGTCTAATTCCTCAGCACTATCGTCTACATAGGAAAAGGTTCAGCAGCAATTGCTTAATGGGCTCTAAGTATAAGCGTGTGGCTCACTGTAGACATGTGCCTGGTCCTGACCTGTATGTGGGTAATCTGGTGTGGTTGTCCACTAAAAATATTAAGCTTAAAGTACCATCACTTAAGTTAGGACCTCGGTTCATCGATCCATTCAAAATGACTGCTATCATCAATCCATTGGCTTTCAGTCTGGCCTTACCAGCTTCATATAAAATCCATAATTTGTTCCACAAATCTCTATTAAAGAAATGTGTGGGTTCAGGAGCTCCTCTTCCCACCCTTCCACTTCTGGTCTTAGTTGATGGATCGCTGGAGTTCCAGTTATTGAGACTTTAAGAGTCTTGGGTCGTTAGTCATTCTTTACAGCACCTGGTTCTTTGGCAGGGTTATGGACGTGAGGAGAGGCCTTAGGTACCAGCCTCTGGTATCCATGCGGAGCGTCTGTTATTCTTTACAGCACCTGGTTCTTTGGCAGGGTTATGGACCTCAAGAGAGGCCTTGGGTACCAGCCTCTGGTATCCATGCAGAGCGTCTCGTTAGGGCATTTCATCCGTAGAGACCTGGTCCTGAGGGACCAGAGGCCCTTTGTAGAGGGAGAGGTAGTGTCACACGGTGTAGCTCTCTTCAGACTCTTACAGTCCTCACTATACATTTTCTGGTGCTTTTGAGTTGCACAGGCAGGCTCGGGCATTTACCAGCTGTGTGCTCATTAGTGATCAAACTAGTTGGAGTTACTTTATGCTAGCCTGCTGGTTATCTTTTGGATCACATGTTGCAGGAGACCTATCACAGTTACACACCGCTTTTTTTAAGATGGAGGAATTTGTATTCCCTGTATTCCCATGCCGACTATAGATTTTTACTAAACTGATCCGTGTGCTGTTGTGTTCCAGTAACTGGTGATGTACTGCAAATTGCTTGGTGTGCTGTCAAATTCCTCCTGTTGTCTGGTTCTTTCCTCCCTGCTCTTTGATTCCTGGTTATCATTTGTTGTCTGATAATTCTGTGTTATCGTGCTGTGTGATAGAGTTTTGGTTTCTCTATCACTGTTGGTGATAACACGCTCATCTGCACCACCACCCCACCCGGAGTAAGGGGGAAGATGGTATTAGATCAGGGATGGTCAGGAGCAGGGATAGGCTGGCGGCTCAGACGTCCTCACCATGGGAGGTAACTCTGAGATAAGGGATAGCCAATGCCCCCCCTAGTCTCAGGGCAAGTCTAGGAGCCCCGGTTCCCACTCTCCCCCGATCTGTGACATAATACTGCTTATGTACACGTACTCTTAAGCAGGTTTTATACGTTGCAACCTCGGCGGCGATGTCATTCTTGCGCACAAGCGATCGTACATGGCCAACTCGCAGCAGCGATGTTGGTTGATCGCACCTGAATTGTTTATTAGCAGTTACACGAAATGAGCGCAGTGGCGAAAATCCCGACCGGCAAATGCTGTCAATGTCTGCAGCGATGTTCTTTCTGTGTCTTGGTTGTTTCGAAGGCGTCACACGAGTCACGCTTCAAAAGAAATAGTCCTTGTCCGAGGCGCCCATTATACTTCATGCAAACCCACATGCACCATTGATTCACTCTCGCTTTCCGCCCTTTGCTGCATGACATGTTACGTACACTATGATTTCTCCATTAAGATTGGTTAACTCAACTTTAAAAGCTCTATGTGAGGCAGAACGGACGGGTGATGATGCCGATCGCATACGCGATATTGTTCGACATGCAAGGGGTGTCACACGGAGCGATTATGCATGTGTACTGAGCGATGAACCATTTGTCGCAGGATCAACCTGCGATATTATGGAAATGAACGACGTGACAACGAGGTACGATATCGCACGTATTTGCGCTCGTTGATCTTCACGCATTAGCGTCACACGCTGCGATGTCGCCACCGGTGCCGGATGTGTGTCACTACCGACATGACCCCGACGATATATCGGTAGCGATGTTGCAGCGTGTAAAGTCCGCTTTAGAGTTGAGCAAAAAGATTAACAGGACCCTGGTCCAGTGATCACATTGGAAATCTGTAATCATCAGGACCTGAGAAAACTGCCTGTAATGTCCCTGATGTAACGTTCCTATCATAGTGGAGTGAGGGAGTTCAAACTGAGGAGTGTAGTATCCTGTAACTACACTAGGTGGAACTGGAGATACTAGAGTGAGGAAAGTCAGGCAGGCCGAGGTCAGAGCTGAGAGGACGCGATGATACACAAGGAGCAGACGGGAGTGAAGTCGTGTAACAAGCCGAAGTTCAGATAACCAGGAGAGACAGTACAAACACAGGGGGCAGACAGAAGAGTAGTCAGGAGGGAACGCCAAAGTTGGGAGCCAGACAGGAATGGCAAGTCAGAGGGAGCAGGCGGATTCAAGTCAGGGGTCAGTCTGGGGTCGAGAGCCAAGATCAAAAGCAAAAACCAGAAGCAGAGAGCTTACCACAACTTAGCCAGAGAATACGACTGGCATCGCTCCTGGCACGGACACTCCACGATAAAGCAGAGCAATTGCCCAGAAGCAGCGCATGAGAGCAAGCACCTCACCAGCCGGTAACCTACCAAATGCAGCGAACGACCCGACATAGGATAAACAATAACAAGATGACTGTGTGCAGGAGGACACAACAGAAGTCTGCAGCTCAAGAGCCGTACCGCAAGTCAGTTCCGTTACACAGCCAAGCTTCTCCTACCTCCCCACATCCTGTGACCTTTTCATCAAAAGAGGCTCTGGTGAAACTGTCAGGTAGGAGAAGATTGGCAGTGCCCGGGTCCAGCAGACACAAACTAACAATGTGTTAACTGGACCAGGGTCCTATTGACTTTTTTACTCATCTTCATATAATATCCATCACAAGATATTGCATTCTTTTCATCAAAAATAACTGTCTCTGAGACTGAGCCTCCGAAGCATATGTGAACATAGCCTTACCATCTTCCCTTATTTTTGAACTATTTGGCCTACTATTGTTCATAGTAAAGTTCCCCAACCAGTGACTGGGTGCAATACAGTGGCATGCAAAAGTTTGGGGACCCCTGGTCAAAATTACTGTTATTGTGAACAGTTAAGCAAGTTGAAGATGAAATGATCTCTAAAAGGAATTCTTTGTAATTTAGGAAAAAAAAATGTTTTTCATCTTTTACCTTTTATTAAGTTAACAAAACAGAAAAAAGGGCAGATGCAAACATTTGGGCACCCTGCATGGTTAGTACCTAGTAGCACAATCTTTGTCAAGTATCACAGTTTGTAAACACTTTTTGTAACCAGCCAAGAGTCTTTCAATTCTAGTTTGAGGGATTTTCATCCATTCTTCCTTGGAAAAATCTGCCAGTTCTGTGAGATTCCTGGGTCGTCTTGCATGCACTGCTCTTTTGAGGTCTAGCCACAAATTTTCAATGATGCTCAGATTAGGAGTATGTGAGAGCCATTATAAAACCTTCAGCTTGTGCCTTTTGAGGTAATCTAGTGTGAATTTTGACGTGTGTTTAGGATTATTATCCATTTATAGAAGCCATCCTCCTTTCAACTTCAGCTATTTTTTACAGATGGTGTTATGCTTGCATTAAGATTTTGTTGAAATTCAAATGAATCCATTATTCGCTCTACCCGTGCAATGTTCCCTGTGCCATTGGCTGCAACACAACTCCAAAGCATGATTGATACACCTCCATGCTTAATGGTTGGCAATATGTTTTTTTTCCTGAAATTCTGTGCCCTTTTCTCTCCACACATACAATGAAGGAAATAATTATTTGATCTCTTGGTGATTTTTTAAATTTTCCCACTGACAAAGAGTAAGACATTCTATAATTTTAAGGGTTGGTTAATTTTAACAGTGAGAGATAGAATATCCAAAATAAAATCCAGAAAATTACATTGTATAAACTATATAAATTTATTTGCATTTTGCAGAGAGAAATAAGTATTTGATCCCCTACCAACCATTAAGAGTTCTGGCTTCTACAGACTGCTTAGATGCTCCTAATCAACTTGTTACCTGCATTAAAGACAGCTGTCTTAAATTGTCACCTGTATAAAAGACTCCTGTCCAAAGACACAATTTATCAGTCAGACTCTAACCTCTACAACATGGGCAAGACCAAAGAGCATTCTAAAGATGTTAAGATCATAGACCTGCACAAGGCTGGAATGGGCTGCAAGACCATAAGTAAGACGCTGGGTGAGAAGGAGACAACTATTGGTGCAATAGTAAGAAAATGGAAGAAATACAAAATGAGTGTCAATCGACATCGATCTGGGGCACTATGCAAAATCTCAACTCGTCAGCCTAAAACTACACGGGAAACTTGTTAATAATCTCAAGGCAGCTGGGACCACTGTCACCAAGAAAACCATTGGTGACGCCGTTATGGCTTAAAATCCTGCAGTGCCCGCAAAGTCCCACTGATCAAGAAGGCACATGTGCAGGCCCATCTGAAGTTTGCCAATGCATACCTGGATGATTCTGAGAGTGATTGGGAGAAGGTGCTCTGGTCAGTTGAGACAAAAATTGAGCTCTTTGGCCTTAACTCAAGTCGCCGTGTTTGGATGAAAAGAAATGCTACCTATAACCCAAAGAACACCATCCCCATTGTCAAGCATGGAGGTGGAAACATTATGTTTTGGGAATGTTTCTCTGCTAAAAGCACAGGACTACTTCAACACATCAATAGGACAATGGATGAAGCCATGTAAGGTAAAATCCTCAGTGACAACCTCCTTCCCTCCGCCAGGACATTAAAAATGGTTCGTGGCTGCATCTTCCAGCATGACAATGACCCAAAACAGGCAGCCAAGGCAACAAAGGAGTGGCTCAAAAAGAAACACCTTAAGGTCATGGAGTGCCCTAGCCAGTCTCTAGGCCTTAATCCCATAGAAAACCTATGGAGGGAGCTGAAGCTACGAGTTGCCAAGAGACAGACTCAAAATCTTAATGATTTAGAGATGATCTGCAAAGAAGAGTGGACCAAAATATCTCCTGACATGTGCGCAAACCTCATGATCAACTACAAAAAAAAAAAGTTTGACTGCTGTGCTTGCCAACAAGGGTTCTGCCACCAAGTATTAAGTCTCATTTGCCAGAGGGATCAAATACTTATTTCTCTGCAAAATGAAAATACATTTATTTAACTTATGCAATGTGATTTTCTGGATTTTATTTTGGATATTCTATAGGCCGCTTAACACGCTACGACATCGCTAAAGCTAAAACGATGTCGTTGTGGTCACAGAATTTGTGACGCACATCCGGCCGTGTTAGTGATGTCGTTGCGTGTGACACCTATGAGCGATTTTGAATCATCGCAAAAACCTGCGGCATCACACATGATTATGTGTGACACCGCAAGAACAAGGAACCTCACCTTACGTGCGGCCGCTGGCAATGAGGAAGGAAGAAGGTGGGCGGGATGTTCGTCCCGCTCATCTACGCCCCTCCTTTTCTATTGGGCGACGGTTCAGTGACGCTGCTGTGACGTCACTGTGCCGCTGAACGAACCACCCCCTTAGAAAGGAGGCGGTTCGCCGGTCACAGCGACGTCGCAGAGCAGGTATGTGTGTGTGACGCTGCCGTAGCGATAATGTTCACTACGGCAGCGATCACCACATATCGGCCATACGACGGGGGCGGGTGCTATCACGCTCGACATCACCAGCAAATGCTAGCGATGTCGCAACGTGTAAAGCGGCCTCATCTCTCACTATATGACTACTAGACTGTTCATGTCTTTGTTAGTGGGCAAACTTACAAACTCAGCAAGGGATCAAATAATTATTTCCTTCAATGTACCTTTGATCATTGTGGGCAAAGAGTTCTGTTTTAACCTCATTGCTCCACAGGACTTGCCTCCAAAATGCATCAGGATTGTGTAGATGTTCTTTTGCATATTTTATGGTGAAGACGCATGAGAGGTTTTCTTTTGATGACTCTTCCATGAAGGCCATATTTGTGAAAATGTCTGTGAACAGTAGAACAATGTACCACAACTCTAGAGTCTCCTAAATTTGCCTTAAGGTCTTTTGCAATCAAGCAGGGGTTTTGACTTGCCTCTCTAGCAATCCTACAAGCAGCTCTCACACACATTTTGATGTAAAAAAAAGCTGCAGTTTAATTGAAAAAAAGGCTTCTACAAATGGATAATGATCCTAAACACACTTCAAAATCCACAAAAACTTCCTCAAAAGGCGGTAGCTGAAGGTTTTACGATGGCCCTCACAGTTCCCTGATCTGAACATCATTGAAAATCTGTCGCTAGACCTCAAAAGAGCAGTGCATGCAAGACGACCCAGGAATCTCACAGAACTGGAAGATGTTTCCAAGAAAGAATACATGAAAATTCCTCAAACAAGAATTGAAAGACTCTTGACTGGCTACAAAAAGCATTTACAAGCTGAGATACTTGACAAAGTGGGTGCTTCTAGGTACTAACCATGCAGGGTGCACAAAGTTTTGCATCGGTGCATTTCCCTTTTTTTTCAATTAAAAATGTAAAAGGTGAAATATATACAGTATTTTTTTTTTTTTTTCTTCCTAAAATACAAAGGAAATATTTTATCTATATGCCTTTTAGGGATCATTTAATCTTCAACTTGCTTAACTGTTCACAATAACAGTAATTTTGACCAGGGGTGCCACTGTATGGCTCTCTTTAAAGCTTTGTGCACACGTGTGCACTCTGCACCGCACACAAAAGGTCCGCTTCAGAGCGCAGCTGAAAAGCTCCGTTCTGAAGCGCCTGGTGCCTGCAGGATTCGTGCGCTCTGGCTGCTGCCTCTCCCTATAGACAGCATGCAAAGCGCACGAAAGAAGTGACATGTCACTTCTTAGAACGCACGCTTCGGGCAGCAGCCGAATTGCTGCGTTCTAATATGCCATGTGCGCACGTCTCATGCACAATCTTCATAGATTGTGCTGGGGGCGCAGGACGCATGCAGTTACTCTGCGGTGCAGAACGCAGCGTAACTGCATGCAATACGCACACGTGCGCACAGAGCCTAACAGTTCACATGAGGCTATCCATTGTTTTCAGCTGTAGATACCATTAAACTGCTAGTAGTGATGGGCGGACCTGGACTGTAAAAATCCAGATCCGCGTGGTTTCAAAGGTACCCGGGTGCCACAAAATTAAAAAAATAAATGAAAAATAGAGAAAATAAGAATGAAGCGAGCACTTCATATTTACCAAGGCTCTGTCGTGGCTGTAAACTGCTTCTGCTCGGCTGGACACTGTTCCTGTAGCCTCCCTGGGCTGCTCATTATTGCTCCTACATATGCAATGCTTTCCTTGCTTTCCCCGCCCACCAGCCAGACTTGCCTCTGTGATAGGTTGCAATCAGACGTGCCCCCAGCCTGTGTGACAGCATCTGACTGCAACCACTCACAGGCGCTGTCTGCAGGACAGAATCATGATTCATTAACCAGGAGGCTCAGGATGAGCAGTGAAGGAAACATCATGGGCGCAGCTCATCCTGAGCCACCTGCTTCGTGATTCATGAACCAGGAGGCTCAGGATGAGCAGAGGTGTAAACATGGCGGGCGCAGCTCATCCCTCTCCCCCTATGTAGGGGTCTTACCCCCAGACCCCCGCTTCTATTATAAACAACTCCATGCCCACGTGGACTTAGAAAAAGATTGTCTATTCTAAACCGGGCTCATTTTGAACACGCCTGCTATGACACGGAGCTTCGGTGAGTACACCGCTTGTGCTCCTATCCCCCCATCCCTTCTATCAACATTTTTAAATCTAAAATTCTGGTTGCCACAGACTTATATGGACCGGAACCAGATTTTTTAAAAAAATTAGCAGGGACCCGCTGGTTCCGATTTTCTGCGAGTCCACCCATCTCTAAACACTAGGAAGCCCATACATAGGATCACTAGAGTTTACTACTAGGATAAAAAAGGATTCTCTCATCTGGCATATAAAGAATAATTACTCCAGTAGTAAATTACTTTAATTCTTTCACTACTCCTAAGACGTCACACTTATGATCCTGCTGGGCTGACAGAAGGCAATATATTGTATAATGTTACATAATTAAAACTTATAGAAAACCAAGACCGGCAGGTCCCTGCAAAAAAAATTTAAAAATCCAGATCCGGTCGGGAATCTAGTACCCATACAAGTCTACAGGAACCAGAATCCGGAGATTAAAAATGTTGGTAGAAGAGATAGGGGGATAGGAGCGTGTGCAGTGTACTCACCGAAGATCCGTCATGGCGGCAAGCTGCTTCCAGGTCACACTTTCCCTTCCGAAGCCGACAATTAACCCTCATTGAATATTTACTGATTTCCCCGCCCACCAATGCATGTAATTGATTGCAGTTAGACGCGCCCCTACTCTGTGCGGCATCGTGTCAGATGACTCAACCAATCAAAGGCGCCAGGACAGCCGGTGGGCGGGGAAAGCAGTGGAAATGTGTGTTGGTGAGTATCGTGGTATAAAAATAAATGGATAAATTAAACAATCGGCGCAGGATTCCCGTATTCTGATACCAGCAGCCACTGCAGCTCACAGCAGCCACTAAGTCCTGGATTAGTAATGGCAGCGTCTATGACACCCCGTTACTAATCAGTAAGTGACTGTAAATAAACACAGACAACGAAAAAATCCTTTATTTGGAATAAAATAGAAAAACCACCCTCTTTCACCACTTTATTAACCCCAACAGACCCCTGCAGGTCCGACGTAATCCGCATGAGGTCCCATGACGATTTCAGCTCTGCTACATGTCTGTCACAGAGAGCGGCCATAGAGCATGACTGCTCGCTGTGCGCTCCAGAGACTGAATAAGCCGTGATAACTTATTGGAGTCAGGCGCTGTCACAGAGGCTGGGGGTGCGTCTGACTGCAACCAATCACAGAGGCTAGGCCGGCCGGTGGGTGGGGAAAACAGTGCTGAGTGCATACGGATGAGCAATGATGAGCGGAGGTCGCAGGAGCAGCGTACAACCGTGAGCTAGATTCGGTAAGTATGAAGCGCTCGCTTCATTCTTGTTTTCTTTAATTTTTTTTTAACTTCTCGAGTGCCGGGTTAAACAGCCGGAATCCCGGACCCGGCACCTGGAAAACTTTGAAACCGCGTGGATCCGGACTTTTACAGCCGGGTTCGCACAGCTCTATACATAATCTAACAGCACATCTGGTTTTCTTGGCATCCTTTTGGGAACCCATAATTAATGGCACCTATCTAGTCCCTGTGCTGGCACAGACAACAAGACCACTTGATATGTTACTGATCTCAGAAGTAGAGCTTTTATTCAAAGTCAATCTAGTAGTCATTCTAGTATTTATTCTAGGAGTCCAGCACTCAGCATAAGTTCGGAGTCTGATTTATTGACACAGTTAAAAATTATTGAAAGACAAATTGGTTCCAAGCATTTTTCAGATTGTAGATATTATATCTTTCAACGTTGCGTTAAACATTTCTCTGGAACAAGTTAATTTTGCATAGGTCTGAGTTGTAAACTGAGCCAGTTCTTCCACTGACTCCTGCCCATCTTGTGCAGAAAGCACAATCTAAATGTAGGAACATATGGATTACAGATGCTAAATAGTTGCAGCACAGAATGACCAACACATGTTTCTGAATGCCTTGAAAAAGTATTCAAACCCTGTGAACTTTTCCAAATTTTTTTCACATTACACCTACAAACCTAAATGTATTTTATTGGAATTGTATGTGCTATAACAACTTTAACTTGCAAGTACAGTTAGGTCCAGAAATATTTGGACAGTGACACAAGTTTTGTTATTTTAGCTGTTTACAAAAACATGTTCAGAAATACAATTATATATATAATATGGGCTGAAAGTGCACACTCCCAGCTGCAATATGAGAGTTTTCACATCCAAATCGGAGAAAGGGTTTAGGAATCATAGCTCTGTAATGCATAGCCTCCTCTTTTTCAAGGGACCAAAAGTAATTGGACAAGGGACTCTAAGGGCTGCAATTAACTCTGAATGTGTCTCCCTCGTTAATCTGTAATCAATGAAATAGTTAAAAGGTCTGGGGTTGATTACAGGTGTGTGGTTTTGCATTTGGAAGCTGTTGCTGTGACCAGACAACATGCGGTCTAAGGAACTCTCAATTGAGGTGAAGCAGAACATCCTGAGGCGGAAAAAAAAGAAAAAATCCATCAGAGAGATAGCAGACATGCTTGGAGTAGCAAAATCAACAGTCGGGTACATTCTGAGAAAAAAGGAATTGACTGGTGAGCTTGGGAACTCAAAAAGGCCTGGGCGTCCACGGATGACAACAGTGGTGGATGATCGCCGCATACTTTCTTTGGTGAAGAAGAACCCGTTCACAACATCAACTGAAGTCCAGAACACTCTCAGTGAAGTAGGTGTATCTGTCTCTAAGTCAACAGTAAAGAGAAGACTCCATGAAAGTAAATACAAAGGGTTCACATCTAGATGCAAACCATTCATCAATTCCAAAAATGGACAGGCCAGAGTTAAATTTGCTGAAAAACACCTCATGAAGCCAGCTCAGTTCTGGAAAAGTATTCTATGGACAGATGAGACAAAGATCAACCTGTACCAGAATGATGGGAAGAAAAAAGTTTGGAGAAGAAAGGGAACGGCACATGATCCAAGGCACACCACATCCTCTGTAAAACATGTTGGAGGCAACGTGATGGCATGGGCATGCATGGCTTTCAATGGCACTGGGTCACTTGTGTTTATTGATGACATAACAGCAGACAAGAGTAGCCGGATGAATTCTGAAGTGTACCGGGATATACTTTCAGCCCAGATTCAGCCAAATGCCGCAAAGTTGATCGGACGGCGCTTCATAGTACAGATGGACAATGACCCCAAGCATACAGCCAAAGCTACCCAGGAGTTCATGAGTGCAAAAAAGTGGAACATTCTGCAATGGCCAAGTCAATCACCAGATCTTAACCCAATTGAGCATGCATTTCACTTGCTCAAATCCAGACTTAAGACGGAAAGACCCACAAACAAGCAAGACCTGAAGGCTGCGGCTGTAAAGGCCTGGCAAAGCATTAAGAAGGAGGAAACCCAGCGTTTGGTGATGTCCATGGGTTCCAGACTTAAGGCAGTGATTGCCTCCAAAGGATTCGCAACAAAATATTGAAAATAAAAATATTTTGTTTGGGTTTGGTTTATTTGTCCAATTACTTTTGACCTCCTAAAATGTGGAGTGTTTGTAAAGAAATGTGTACAATTCCTACAATTTCTATGAAATATTTTTGTTCAAACCTTCAAATTAAACGTTACAATCTGCACTTGAATTCTGTTGTAGAGGTTTCATTTCAAATTCAATGTGGTGGCATGCAGAGCCCAACTCGCGAAAATTGTGTCACTGTCCAAATATTTCTGGACCTAACTGTACATTGGATCTACAGCAACATTTTAGGTAAAATGCATTTTTGTTTTTCATTCCACATTGCTTTAGTACCTGTGAAGAACCTGAAGGGTTAATAACCTTCTTGAATGTGATTTTGAGTACTTTCGGGGGTGCAGTTTTTAGAATGGGGTCACTTTTGGGTATTTTCTGTCACCTAGGCCTCTCAAAGTCACTTCAAATTGATGTGGTCACAAAACAGTTTTGTAAATTTTATTAAAAAATGAGAAATTGCTGATGAATTTTGAACCCTTCTAGCTTCCTAACCCCAAAACAATTTGTTTAAAAAATTGTGCTGATGTAAAGTACACATGTGGGAAATGTTATGTATTAACTATTTTGAGTGACATAACTCTCTGGTTTAAGGCATGAAAATTAAAAGTTTGAAAATTGCAAAATTTTCAATATTTTCATTAAATTTCCGATTTTTTTCACAAATAAAAGCAAAAATGATTATCCTAAATTTACCACTATCGTGAACTACAATATGTCACAAAACCAGTTTCAGAATCACCAAGATCAGCTGAAGCGTTCCAGAGTTATAACCTCATAAAGTCACACTGGTCAGAATTGCAAAAAATGTCCTTGGCATTAGGGACAAAATTGGCTTCATCCATAAGGAGTTATACTCATGCAAAATTGAAGGACAGGCAACTTAATGGAAAACAAATCCAGCAAAACCTTAATTTGGTGATAGAAAAAGTCAAGACATTGCTTTGTAAAGTGATATGGAAAAAAGTATGTATACCATCATTCATAATTTATTGAATAATGCAACACTGCAAAAAATCTATTACAAAGTCTTGTTAGAATAGTCAGTGATGGCTACAAAATGATCTGTTGTGCTTTAAGAATGATTTACCTGAACGGATTTCCAGCATGAACTGGATAATGGTCAGTGGTATTAGAAGGCATGACGTTTGGCTCCCCAGCATTAGCTAGAAATGCCGCAGTTTCCCATTATGTTGGTTCGCAGTGCAAAAACGTTCCAACCAAAATCTGCAACTTCTGCAGGAACACCAACTATGGCAGAGTGTACACTTGTGTTGTTTTTTTTTAAGTCAACCTTTGTCAAAGTACAAAGGATCGGTAACAAGGGACTGAGATTGAAACAAAAAGAAAAAAAAAAAAGGCCCGCTTTGGGGTTATTGGATTCCAGCCCTGTGTGTCCAACGCCTGTAGCCTGTATCCTTAGTTGATTCACTTGGAGATCTTGGCCATGTGCATTTACAGAGGAGCCAAAACCTCGGTACTGTTCACTATCGCTCAATCCACAGCGTGTTCTGCCATTAACGAGGACGAACCTTCTCAAAACAAGACCTCCTACTCTGTCTCATTAACACATGAAGAAAAACAACGGACTGTACCAGTATTGTCAATGTAATGACGAGAACATCATCTTGGTTACTTCATTATCTGTACATTCCGCTAAATAGTGCAATCAGGTCATTGTAAATGGACGCTCCCCATCCAACAGTCTCACCACCTCAAGTAAATTCAGACATTAGTGGTAATGAACTCCATGCATGAAGTGAGACATCAGTAACTAAATCAGACCATTAGGACAGTTCTTCCAAGCAGACAGAGATATTAAAGAACATCAGTGCTGAGCAGACCAGCAGATACAAGTTTGCAGTGCTTAACCACACTGGAAGGGGCTAGAGTTACATGGCAGCATACTCTACTGGTGCAATATGCCCGGTATTTCCACACATATTCAAATTAATAGGTTTAAATGCCCACCAAATATTTGTCAGGAGTGGATCCTGTGCACATGATGCAGGAAAATCCAAGAACGATTTGTCCAGATATAGTACATATTGTTGTGCTGTTCATTACCATGAGCCAATTCTTCTAAGGACTCTTGGTGATGTAGAAGAGGGCGCAATCTGAAGGTGTACATATAAAAATGGCCTAAAGTACAGAAGTCTGACTGCACATTGTAATACTGGTATTAAAACCTTCATTACTGGCATTAAAGGGGATGTCTAGGCAGGGTTATTAGCCTCAGTGATTAGAGGATTTTTGTCCACCAGGTAATTCCATACAATGGGACCAAACAGCCCAAAATAAGGGCAACAAAGTCTGAAATCGACTGATAGCGTGAAATCTGAAACAGAGCAGTTATTACATTGTGTCCCCAAAGAAACATCCCCTTTATCACATTACCTGTACATCTGATAAGGCAGCCAATATAATTAACAAACAGACTATCAGATTTAAAGAAAAAAAAACACAAACCAAAAACTTTTCTATAAAAATATTTATTTTATATAAATATGTTTTTTAATATCCCTATCAGTATGTCTTTGGCGTGTGGGAGGAAACCGGAGTACCCGGAGGAAAACCACGCAAACACGGGGAGAACATACAAACTCCTTGCAGATGTTGTCCTTGGTGGGATTTCAACCCAGGACCCCAGCGCTGCAAGACTGCAGTGCTAACCACTGAGCCACCGTGCTGCCCTTCTATGGTACAAAGTCTAACAAAACAAAATTAAAAAAAAACTATAATAAATAAATTAAAAAAAAAAAGCATTGTCACAAAACTTGATGCAAACTTTCCATTGCCACAGGGAAAAGTTTACAGATTTCCAAGCTCTTGCGTGACAAACTGTTTTAACCTCTCAAGGTATTGTGCATAGAGATGCACATCGTTGTGTCCAGCTCCTTCCACCCATAGCGGTTCCACTGGCCTCTGGCAGCGCTCAAACAGGGTCAGGCCATGTGAAAAGGGAGTGATTTCATCTTCCGTGCCATGGATTATCAGGACTGGGGAAGTGATTTTGGAAATTTTGTCAATGCTGCAAGAAAGAAAACAGGTAGTTCTTTAGGAATACAAATGACAGATGCAATACGACAACATGCTTGTACAAGAAAGAGGTAAAAAAGCAGTAAAATGGTGACATCTAAACAATTTATAATACAACATGGAGAACCCTTCATCAAAAACTCAACAACATCATCATAAACTAGTTACAAATAGCTCGTTCATTGGGTGATCAGCAGCTCATTTACTCGTCAGTATTTTCGATGCCAAAACCATGCGATCTCCGAAAACAGGGGAATCGGCCAACTATAGTTTATCTGCAAGTTCTCCTCCTGGCTTAGGCATACAAACATTGATGGAAAATCCTGACGTGAGTGAGACCTTACACAGCAAGATAATTGTGAAATGAACTTTACCATCGTTCTTTCCCGATTATGTTGCACGGAAAATGAAGCTTTAGTTGGAATTTACAAAGGGCGCACAATAGTGATGAGCAAGTGTGCTCGCCACTCGATCGAGCATCTGGGATTTTCAAGCGTGAATCGAGTACAATGGAAGTCGATGGGAAACTCGAGCATTGTTAAACTCTGATGCCTGATGGAGTAATGAGCACACTCGCTCATCATTACTACACAACAATTGACTTAGGCCGGTTTCACACATCCGGCTTTTCGCTTGTTTGCCGGATCCGGCGCTCTCCCGTACAGACAATACAGTACAGTGACAGCGCTGTAACTTCCGGGTCACATGCGCCGGTCACATGACAGCATGTGACCGGCGCTTGTTGCGCTGTCACTGTACTGTAGTCACTGTATGGGAGAGCGCCGGATCCGGCAAACAAGCGAAAAGCCGGATGTGTGAAACCGGCCTTATAGACACTGTTCCAAAAATTGGTGGCAAAATCAATTTGCACTATAATCAACAAATAGATAGTTCCACAAAAGCGCCATAGAAAATTATGTGCTCGCTGCCAAAACCACCCAAGTCCGATAAATGGAATGGCTTTTCAGTTGCAGGATCCACCCTTGTGAGACATCTGCAGCAGAAATCTCCTCAGTGAATGGTGCACGTTCCTTTGTGGAAATGCTGAATATTTTCAGCAGTTTTTACCCTCTGTCTGGCCTGAAACACACATCCGTGAAACACGTGCGTGTTTGGTCAGTAGCGCGATCAGCTGCTGTCAGTCACGTAACTCACGGCCACCGCTGGATCCAGTGGTGGCCGCGGGTAACCTCACTAACAGCTCAGCTGATCGCGCTACTCACCTCATTTGCTGTGTGGAGCTGACAGGAGCGGCGGTGTATTCTGCTGCTCCTGTCACCTTCATGCAGCAGAGCTGGATGCGACGCTGGAGGTCCGTGGATTACGCCGGACATGGAGGGCTTTGTTGGGGTTAATATATTGGTAATGAGGGAATTTGTTAGTGTTTTTTATTTATAATAAAGAATTTTTCGTGTGTCTGTTTTTTATCTGTAACTTACAGATTAATCATGGAAGGTATCTCGGGGAGACGCCTGACATGATTAATCTAGGATTTAGTGGCAGCTATGAGCTGCCATTAACTCCTTATTACCCCGATTGCCAACGCACCAGGGCAAATCGGGAAGAGCCGGGTACAGTCCCAGAACTGTCGCATCTAATGTATGCGGCAATTCTGGGCGTCTGCTGGCTGATATTGTTAGGCAGGGGGGCTCCCCATAACTTGGGGCTCCCCATCCTGAGAATACCAGCCTGCAGCCGTATGGCTTTATCTGGCTGGTATTAAAATAGGGGGGGACCGCATGCCGTTTTTTTTAATTATTTAATTATTTATTTTACTGCACAGTATAGACACGCCCACCGGCTGCTGTGATTGGGTGCAGTGACACAGCTGTCACTCAGCGTGGTGGGCGTGTGTGACTGCAACCAATCACAGGCGCCTGTGGGCGGGTAAAGCAGGGAATACGAGATTGATTAATGAGCGGCCGGCTTTTTCAAAATAGTAAAAGCCGCCGGAGTTTTTATAACAGCCGTGAGGCGCCGCGCCGGAGATCGGGGAACGGTAAGTATGAGAGAGGGCTGCTCAATTCAGTCACTCAGGGGATTAGCGGTCACCGGTGAGTCCTTCACGGGTGACCGTTAATCAGTACGCGGCACACAGACAGAGCCGCGGCCTGACAATGAAGTCGGGTGAAGTTCACCAGAGTTCATTCTCATCGCGCAACTCTGTCTGCTGTCAGCCGACATGTATCAACGACATTGTGCATCACACACACACACACGGAACATTTCACATGGGCAACACACACACGTCAGTTATTTCACTCACGCACACACGGACATTCCACACGCACATACGGCTAGCATACGGGATACACACGCAGGCCACACATACCATAAAAACGGAGCTAAAAAACGGAAAACGGACCCGAAAAACAGCCCGTTTTACACGGACGTGGTTTTAACGGATGTGTGTTGGGGCCCTATAAGGTAGGATCAGGGTAATTCTACATTTCTTCTAGATCCCGTGAAAAGACTAGCAACCTTAGAGCCGCTCAGTGTTGACATTACTGGGTGCTCACCAATGGTTTCCCACAAACCAACCACTTTTTTGATCCCAGTAGCTCATACAGGAATCATGGAGAGCAAGTGCAGATAACATCTAACACAACAGAATAAAATTACTTACCTGGGGAAAGCATCAAGGCAACAGGTTTTCTTTTTGTCTGGGAAGGCAATTCTGATCCCAGAGGTGAACGGAGAGTGAAGAATCACAGCAGCACTTTTGTATCGAGCAGCAAGATCCACAGAGGCGACAGTTCCTATGCTCTGGCCGTATATAATGATATCTTCAGGACGTATGCCATACCTTAAGATAAAAAGGAAGAAGTCAACAGTCTGGATACAGAGCAGCAACTGGAGATCAACATTAATCCATTATGCTAATTACATGGGCGGAAAAACATTCTGTACTTAGAGGAACATTATTAAAAAAGGCAAATGTTTAACATGGGGGAAGAGAGCCACAACGAAAAAACCCCAAAAATATGCACTGGAAAAAAATGGGAAAAACAAAACTAATGGCCAAAAGTGTGCTTTAGTAGAAGCCAGTGTGTTGTGTGTAAAGAATTTTTTTGAAAAACTTTGCAGAAATGCCCACTTGAACAAGATGCATTATTAAAAAAGGCAAATGTTTAAAACTTGTGCTATACTAGGCTTTAACCTCTTCACGACACATGACGTACTGGGTACGTCATGGATCATGTGAGGTTAATCCCCACCGCCTGCTGTGGGCAGTCCGCTGCGATTCGCCCACATTTCAGCTGATTTCAACAGCTGACATGTGTGCCTGCAAGGTGCGCATGGAATCGCGTTCCACCTGCGTCTATTAACCCCTTACATCTCACTGACAAAATCTGACAGAGATGTAGCAGCGCGCCGCCATTACCTAGCCCCAATGGAAGTCACGTGATGTGATCACGTGACTTCCGATGGTTGCCATGGTAGCACAGGGTCATGTGATGATTCCTGTAGCTATCATGAGTCACTTTTTCTCACTGCCGGTAGACTGCCATGTGTGAGAGTAAAGCAGCTTTTCTCCAGATCTTAGCTGTGTAGCTGTGATCTGGAGAAATTACAGAGTGATCAGACTGCCGATCATTATAGTCCCCTAGGGGACCTAGTAAAATAAAATAAAAAAAGTTTAAAAAATTAGAAAAAAAATAAAAAAATCTAAACGTTCAAAGCACCCCCCATTCGGCCTATTGAAAATTAAAGGGTTAAAAAAATAAAAAATATACACATATTTAGTATTGCCAAGATAAGAAACGCCAGATCTATCAAAATATAAACTCAATTAATCTGATCGGTAAACAGCATAGCAGCAAAGAAATTCCAAACGTCAAAATTAAGTTTTTTGGTCGCCGCAAATGTTGCGCAAAATGCAATAACAGGCAATCAAAACATAGCATCTGCGCAAAAATGGTACCGTTAAAAACGTCAGCTCGAGATGCAAAAAATAAGCCATCACTGAGCCATAGATCTCGAAAAATGAGTACGCTACCGGTTTCGGAAAATGGCGCAAAATGTGTGCCACTTTTTTTGGACAAGCTTGTGAATTTTTTGGTGTCTACAAACTTGTACCGACCTGAGGCATCACAGCAACATACATCAGTTTTATCATATAGTGAACACGGTGAATAAAATATCCCAAACATTATTGTGAGATCGCACTTTTTTTTATAGTTTTTCCGCACTTGAATTTTTTTGCTGTTTTCCAGTACACTATATGGTAAAACTTATGGTTTAATTCAAAAGTACAGCTCATCCCATAAAAAACAAGGTCTTTTATGGCAAGATTGATGGAAAATAAAAAAAGTTACGGCTCTCGGAAGGAGAGGGAAAAAAACCCGGAAAAATGCCCTGGGATGAAGGGGTTAACAGGTGCCCTGTTCTTCTGGATTATAAAAGGTGATATTAAAGCTAATGTCGGAAGAGCCAGTAATGCCACTTACACCACCTAACACTGACCATAAACCGGTAACTGGACTTGCCCATTACTAGATAGATTAAAGGGTGCTTTACATGCTGCGACATCGCTAGCGATCTCGTTAGCGATGCGACACGCCAGTTCGCAGATAAGATTTGCCGAGATCTCACATAGGTCATTTTTGTAGCGGCGGTCACATGTGCGATCTCAGCAAATCATATGTGCGATCTGGTGTGTTACATCGCTAAAGAGATTGCTAGCGATGTAGCGTATAAAGTACCCTTTAGTCAATCAGTGGATACAAACAGTCCTGTGTGTAATGTAATAGCCTAATGCTTAACCATCTGAGCACTTACCTCGTGCTGAGAGCAGTCCAAGCGGCGTCAATGTCAGCATATATATTTTTCTCTGATGGTTTTCCAGAACTTGCCCCATACCCAGAATAATCATAAGAAAATATGTTACAATTGATCTGGGAGGCTAGTGCTATGTAATAGCTGCTCATCTCACCAAGATCAGAAGCATTTGGATGAGAAAACAGAAGGGTGTACTTGGCACTGGGTGAGCAGCGTACAAACATGCAGGCAATGCGGTTCCCCCGACTAGTTTTAGTCATGAAGCACTCTATATCACTCATTTCCCTGGCAGAATATTGCCAGTCTGCGTCCTCTGATAGATGCAGAGTCCAGCGACTTCTGCTCTTGTCACGTTTAAGGGTATACGTTGGATCAGGAGGTACGAAAGCAAGCTTTGAGGTAATCTGCCCTGGACATGGAGGGCAGCACAAGATGGAGAACAGCCTACGAAATGACAGATTATTCATCTTGATTGCTGTGAAGGAACTAAAAAGGTATGTAGTTTAATCTATAACATGGATGAGTTAAACTCTAATTTCTAAGCTACGCACCCTTAAAGGGAGTGTCACCCACAAAATGCAAATTAGACTACTTAAAAGAGTTGTCCACTACTAGGACAATGCCATCTCATTGTCCATTTTTACCCCCATTAAAATAATAATAAAAAAATCGAATCCCTCTGCTACTAGCGAAACAGCACTCTCCCGGGGATCACTGTTGTGAATGTCAGTTATGCTTTGGCTGCTGGGAGGCTCCCTCTTGTGGCCAGGAAGGGTTTGGACATAGACCAGGTGTGTTGAGCAATGAGCGTTTTCATTGCTAACTCTCTGCTTATTTAAATCCTGGTCTGATAGCAGGCTATGCCGGATGTCAGTTGTTTTTTGTTCACCAGCCTGCTTCATTCTGCTCCACACCACATCTACTGCAGATAAGTGCTTTGCTCTTTATTTGTTGTTTGGTTCTTTTACTCTTATCTGAGTTTGTCATTTGCTGTGGTGGTTTTCAGTTTATTTGCATGCAGGGATCTTCCCTCTCAGTTGCTTAGCTGGGTAACTTCCTGCAGTTATGTTTGGAGTATAGCTCCTTTAAGTCCATGTGTTTGTGGATTTTTGAATTTGTAATGATTCTTGTTTTCTGTTCATTGGTATGACAAGAGCGCCTGGTATAGGACAGAGTGCAGATCGTGCGATCTGAGGGCCTTTTTGTACTATCAGGAATTTGGAATTTTGCAGGGTTTTTCTCTGGCCACCATCAGCCCCTTTCCTGTCCTTTCCTATTTTAGTCAGTGGGGGCCTCAACTTTTGCTAATCCTATCATCTATCTGTGTATTGTGTTTTCCTATATCACCGCAGTCTTTGAATGTGGGGGGCTTGCTATTCTTTATCTATTTTCTGAGGCAGAGAGTTATTCATCTTTCCTTCCTTTAGGATAGCTAGTTCTCCGGCTGGGTTCGCGGTGCACAGGATGATAGTTCACCCCTCGGCTACTTCTAGTGTTGATGGTTAGTAAGGGGATGGCGGCCAGATTAGTTGCCAATGCTCTTGTCTCCTTTTATCAATGATTTATGGTGGTCTTCCATGGTTCCGGATCATAACAGGTCACATGAGGTAGTTGCGTCACTAGAGCGCCATGTCCATTCAACGTCGGCTTACCTCTCTCTGTCTTCAGACTTATAAATGGAAGTGAGCGGCCAGCCGCAGATCTCACTTCCTGTTAATCATTTGTATGTCCGAAGGCGCGGAGAGGTAAACCGGCATTGAATGGTCATGGGCCTCTGACGCAACAATCTCATGTGATCCCCAGAAGAGTGAGTGCTGATACTGCTGGAACAGTGCTAGCGGTGCGTAAAATAGGTTTTATTTTAATGAGGACAAACACAGGTAACAAGAAGGTGTTGTCCTATTAGTGGCCAACCCCTTTAAGCACAGCAAGATAAGCGAGTTACACCCCCTGCCCCCCCTCCCTAACCGAGACATGAGTTGGTTGGTAACAGTTAACTTATTCATAAATCTAATATATAAAGCTGAATATGTGTGTGTGTGTGTGTATGTCTATGTGTATGTGTATGTGTGTATGTGTGTGTGTGTATGTCCGGGATTGGCATCTGCACCGTCACAGCTACAGCCACAAAATTTTGCACACTCACACTTCTGGACCCCAAGAGCGTCATAGGATATGTTTTGAGGGGAAATTTTAACCCCGCGCTTTACAGTTATTCACCAAAAAACCTGCCTCCATTAAAGCGAATGGAGCTGTGAGTCACAGTGCAGCCAGAACTTCAGAAGAATGTGCAGCCACGCCCTTAAATGGAATGTTGGCGTGTCACAATGCAGCCAAGGAAAGAGACAGACACAGACAGGGAAAGAGGCAGACACAGACAGGGTAAGAAACAGACATAGACAGGGTAAGAGACAGACACAAAGAGACAGACAAAGAGACAGACTGACAGGGAAAGAGAAGAAAAGAGAGAGACAGGTTAAGAGACAGACACAGACAGGTAAAGAAACAAAGAGACAGAGACAGACACAGGGAAACAGACAGGGAAAGAGAGGGAAAGAGACAGACAGGTAAAGAGACAGACAAAGAGACAGACACAGGGAAAGAGACAGACAAGGAAAGAGATGGAAAGAGACAGACAGGGAAAGAGAGGGAAAGAGATAGACAGACGGAGAAAGAGACAGAGGCAGTCAGAGACAGACAGGGAAAGAGACAGACAGACAAAGAGAGAGAGACAGAGGGGGAGACAGACAGAGAATGGGAGAGAAACAGAGAGACAGTTACTATCCCGGGAATGTTAATACATTCTATTTATACATTCTATCCCGGGAATGTTAATACATTGTATTTTGTTAACAACAGTTATTAACCCGGGCGAAGCCGGGTAGTACAGCTAGTATTACATATACTCTTCTAGTTTATCCAAGTACTTTGTTCTCAGTAGTAATACTAGAGTATTTAGCTCTTATCTCAGTAAGGGTACTTTCACACATCCGGATTTTTGCTCTGCGGCACAATACGGCGTTCTGCAGAAAAACCGCAACCGGCTTTTGTAACGCCGATTGCGGTTTTTTTTGCATTGACTTACATTAGTGCCGCATTGTGCCGTAGGGGCTTGCGTTCGGTCCGGTTTTTGCCGCATGCGGCAGATTTAGCCGATGCGGCGGCCGGATCGAACGTACCCTGCAACGTTTTTTGCTCCGGCAAAAAACACCGCATCGCGCCGCATCCGGCCGCTGCGGCGCATTTTTCAATGCATCCCTATGGAGGCCGGATGCGGCGCGATGCGGAAAAAACCGCATCCGGTCGCCGCATGCGGTATTTTCCACTGCGCATGCTCAGTAGCATGCCGCAACCGGAAAAAACCGGACCGGCCGCATGTAAAAACTTATGCAAAGGATGCGGTGTTTTCACCGCATCCGTTGCATAGTTTTCACAGCCGGATTGAGCCGCAGGGCTCAAACCGGATGTGTGAAAGTAGCCTAAAGGATCTTCTTGTCACGATTTCAGTACTGTAATAGTGTAACAATGTTATAATAAATGATGGATCAGTCCAGGGCCGGATTAAGGTTGGTGGGGGCCCCTGGGCAGAAAATCTGGTGGGGGCCCCATAACGTTAACATTTTTAGCCATAACAGTAGAGCGCGAACCGTAGCATTTAGATATAAATCCAATGAACATTTATCTTATCCTGTTCTGCCACATTCAGATTTACAGTACTACAATACAGACACAGTCCAGGATCACTCACATCCGTCACTTATACACAGAAAGTAGAGTTAGGCTATGTGCGCACGTTGCGTTTGTCTCTGCAGAAATTTCTGCAGCAATTTGAACAGCACACATGCGCTTCAAATCGCTACAGAAAGAGTCCGTAATGAAAAGCCAATTTCATGCGCTCTGAGTGCAGCCCCTCACCATAGACAGAGCAGGGGCTGCATCCAAAGCACATGAAAGAAGTGACATGTCACTTCTTAGAGCGCAGCGCTTCAGGCAGCAGCCGAACCGCTGCGCTCTAATACACCACGTGCACACGGCTCCTGCATAATCTTCATAGATTGTGCTGGGGACGCAGGACGCATGCAGTTACGCTGAGGTGCAGATCGCAGCGTAACTGCATGCAAATACGCAACGTGCGTACAGAACCTTACTCACATACTTTTTATTGATCCCAATGTTAAGGCAGCCAGGGCCGGCTCCAGGTTTTTGTGGCCTCCGGGTGAAAGAGTCTCAGTGGACCCCATCCACACACAGACACGCACATACACACACAGACACGCATATACACACACAGACACGCACATACACACACAGACACGCACATACACACACAGACACGCATATACACACACAGACACGCACATACACACACAGACACGCACATACACACACAGACACGCACATACACACACAGGCACGCACATACACACACAGGCACGCACATACACACACAGGCATGCACATACACATACAGGCATACGTATATATACATATTTGAAGACAAATTCAGAAAAATACATATAAACAGACAAATATATGCACAGTCATATACACTGACATATATGCAGACACAGACGCATTAGGGCTCGTGCGCACGTTGCGTAATTCCATGCATTTACACTGCGTATAGCACTGCAGTGTAAATGCATGCGTCCTGCGTCCCCTATACAGTCTATGTAGATTGTGCATGCCACGTGCGCACGTTGCGTAATTCCATGCATTTACACTGCGTATAGCTCTGCAGCGTAAATGCATGCGTCCTGCGTCCCCTATACAGTCTATGTAGATTGTGCATGCCACGTGCGCACGTTGCTTTTATGAACGCAGCGATTTGGGTGCTAAAATGTTGACCCAAATCTGTGAGTTCATAAAATGAGCATGTCAATTATTCCGTGTGCTATGGATGCAGCTCCTGCTCTGTCTATGGTGGGGGCAGCAGCCAGAGCGCATGGAATCGGCATTTTTTGTAAAGAAAAACTGCATCCATTATGCAGTGTTTCTGCAGCGATTTGACGCGCACATGTGCTGTCAAATCGCTGCAGAATATTCAGCAGTTACGTGTGCATGAGCCTTTACAGGTATTAATATGGGGAAATCGCCAGCAGCCTCACTCACCTCTCCCGCTTGTTTCCATCCAGCTCCTTTAGGACATGTAGCTGTGTTTCACGATGGCTGTCACTAACAGATGTGACTGCACACTGACAGCACTGCTGTATATACATCACAGGAGGGGCTGGGGGCTACAATATATACATTACAGGAGGGGCAGGGGGCATAGCCGTTACTGGAGTGGCAAACAGCTCTGGTGGTGTACTGATTACTGGGATAGGTGACATAGCGCTCTGGGGGACCCATATAGTTCAGGGGTGCCGCACAGACTGATTCTTACACACACAGCTCTGAAACACACACACAAACAGCTCTGACACACACACACAGCTCTGACACACACACACACACAGCTCTGACACACACACACACACAGCTCTGACACACACACCTCTGACACACACACACATCTCTGACACACATACACACACACAGCTCTGACACACATACACAGCTCTGACACACACAGCTCTGACACACACAGCTCTGACACACACAGCTCTGACACACACACACACAGCTCTGACACACACACAGCTCTGACACACACACAGCTCTGACACACACACATCTCTGACACACACACATCTCTGACACACATACACACACACACAGCTCTGACACACATACACAGCTCTGACACACACAGCTCTGACACACAGCTCTGACACACACAGCTCTGACACACACAGCTCTGACACACACAGCTCTGACACACACACAGCTCTGACACACACACAGCTCTGACACACACACACAGCTCTGACACACACAATGCACCCACCCATCACCCCCCCCCACACACACACAATGCACCCCCCTTTACCGCCTACACACACCCAAACACACACACACACAATGCACCCCCCATCACCCCCTACACATACACAATGCACCCCCCTTTACCCCTACACACACACAAAATGCACCCCCCATCACCCCCTACACACACACACACACACACACACACACACACACACACAATGCACCCCCCTTTACCTCTACACACACACACACACAATGCACCCCCATCACCCCTACACACACACAAAATGCACCCCCCATCACCCCCTACACACACACACACACAATGCACCCCCCATCACCCCTACTCACACACACACACACAATGCACCCCCCATCACCCCTTACACACACACAATGCATCTCCCCATCACCCCCTACACACACAATGCACCCATCACCCCCTACAAACACACACCCACACACACAATGCACCACCCATAACTCCCCCCACACAAAACACACACACAATGCACCCACCCATCACCCCCTACACACACACACACACACACACAATGCACCCCCCCATCACCTCTACACACACACACACACAATGCACCCCCCCATTACCCCTCCCCCCACACACAATACAATGCAACCCTCATCACCCCCTACACACACAAATCACACTGCCCCATCCCTACACACTCCTTCCTCCCCCCTCGGAATACAGTACTCCCCCTCTGCCTGTCACAAAGCTGTGTTCCACTTCCTTCACAGATGTTCCCCGTTATGTGTCCTCAGCCCCTCCCCACTCATCATCATTAATTAAACCTGTCTCTTCGGCTCCTTCATGGAGCGCTTTCCATCTGATGTCCCCTGTGTGCCGGCGCCCGCAGCACTGTGATGACGTCAGCAAGGTGCTGATCTCATCACGTTGCTGCACGTCGGGGGCGGGGCCCAGTCCCGGCGCGCTGTTCAAATGTATTTACGTCTGAAAGACACAAATACATTTGAATAGGAAGAAGGAGGAAGCTGCGAGCACCGGCTCCGGCTCCGCTGCGCTCCTCTGCATTGTGTGCATGCCGGGCACACCACACACAGCAGAGCCGGCACAGCACAGCGCTGCCTCCTGCTGCAGCTAGTGTGTCGGGCCTGCATGCACACACTGCGGAGGAGCGTGGCTGCACATACAGCGGCCCATTACACCGTGTCCCTGCTTCTAGGAAGGGGGGGCAGGTGCCCCAAGCCCCTCGCTGGGTACGCCCATGACGGCCGCAGCACATAGCAGGGAGCTCATTGGCACACCTCTGACCCCGGAAGTGCAATCGCTGGTACTTCCGGGGTCATTCAGCGTCCTGTGCCCGCAGTTTGTTTTTGCGTCTTAAAGACGCAGATACAAATAAATGCCGGTGCACCGCCCCCCCCCCCCCTCCGAAAACAGCTGATTTATTAGACTGTCTTTACGGAGGGGGAGAGGGTGTGAAGAAAAAAAAAATGCTGACAAGTATGGCCCTGGTGGTGGGGGCCCCCTTAGAAGCTCTTTTGGTGGGGGCCCCTGGGCTGGAGCCCCGCCTGCCCCGCCTATAATCCGGCCCTGGATCAGTCATATTTTATTCTTGTATTTGTAAACAGGACATATTAGTTATATTACACACAGAATACTTACATTAATAGCTGGTGAATTCCAAAATAAAAACAGAACTTTGATAACTTTCACACAGTGGAGTGTTATTCCAACCTATTATATAATATGATATTGATAGTCGTTAGATGCCGCAAGTTGCCAGGTGAAAACCTGACCTAACTCAGGTGGTCGGTGCCAGGACCCGTGGTCTGGCCTCCTCCACTTATGTAATTAGTCTAAGAAAGAAGGACCCAGGAGCCCCGTGCCTCCGCCATTATACTCACTGGAAAGATGTCTGGCGTTCTGCTCTGATCCCATACACACTGAAGTTCTCTTCTCAGCTTATGTAGGGAGTCCTCTGACTTTCCCTCTGGGAGGTTACCCTCAACCAGGAAAAATCAGCAATAAGATCTGAAAGAGATGAAAAATAATTTGATGCCATAATACATTGTGCCATAATACATTGCACCTCTTTAACCCCAGACTACAGTACATGTGCACAGGGTTCACATACATATTTACAATACACCAATAGCTGGATGTATGTTTGCTTATTATGCCCCCATGTAAGTAGCTGGATGCACATTTAAAATACAGTTTATCCTCAAAGGGCGACACACCCACACCTGTGAATCCCTGCCCATTTCCCCCTCTCCCCACTTGTAAATAGCAGATGTTCTCCATACAGCTCTGTCCATGGAAAAAAAACAAAAGAAATGTCACTTTGAAAAAAGGGGAGGAAAAAACAAAAACAGAAAAATACAATTTGGCTTAAGGGGTTAATCAACCAGAAGTGAATCCAGCTGATCAGTTTTGATGCATAGTGATGACGGCTGCGGCATCATAGGCCGGTGTGTGGTCGCCTCGTCTCTGATTACATAATGTATTATATATTTCCCGTATAGTGAGCAGTACATTATATGGTGAAGCTGCTATATGACTATCTCTTGGTGTCCCCTCCGGCAGCCATTAGTGAGGGAGGGATGTCATCTGGTCATCACTTATACTATACATATGACAATATTACTCAGATAAATACAGTGTCTCCTATTTATTTTCTTATTGTTACTGATGGTCGGCAGAAAAAACACAAAGACGTGTCTTATTCTGGTGTTTCATGGACAGAGCTCACCCATTCAGTGAATGACTCAGTGTCCACACGTGGCTGCCATCCTCGTCATATCTGGGTGCTGTCAGTGTTTTGCTGACTGGTCACCTGAAGAAGCTTGGGAAACCTCCTTCATTTTTTTTTTGTATATGAGAAAAATTGATGATATCTGAATAGTAAAAATGAACATTCAGACCAAAAACGGATGAAAAACAGAACCATGGGGACAGTTCTTCTAGACAAGAAAAAAAATGTTGTCTAATGCTCCCCTAATCGTGACACTGATATTTGCTCTCCTAGTTTTCTTTGAGGCGATTCCTACTTTTATATTGGATCAATGAGGACTGGATTTGTTTCATGAATTTTAAATAAGAAGCAACATTCATGAAAACGGTTTATCTGTTGTATTGCGCCAAAATCTGTGCAGGACGAGTTACTGATCTCTAGGGGCAATGGCGGCTTCCCATACATTAGAATACATGATAAAATAATGAGAGGATAAAAACTTCTAGTTTTATATATAACACCATAAAATAGACTTACCTTCAAATGTAGAAGATTCAACAGTCAATGATCTCCAGAAAATGGAGAAGTAATCTGCTAATTCACAAATAATCCGCAAGTATACGGCTAATTCACAAATAATCCGCAAGTAAACCGCTAATTCACAAGTAATACACAAGTAAACAGCTAATCCACAAGAGAAAGACCAGGTACGTGCTATCAGAAAGACAGACCAATACCAAATCAGATCCAGTGAGAAACGACGGAATGTTTGTAGGCTCCACTCCATTGTGACATCACTTACCTGTGTGACATCACTGTCTGCTTCCATATACGGTAAGTAATGATGTCACAATAAAGCGTAATAACCAATACTTTTTCTCTTCCTGTCTCTTATGTGGCAGCTGAAGATGATGATGATGGTACAAACTTTGATAAACAAAATAAAATCCTTGTAGTTTTCTAGGTAATAGAATACAGTAGGTGGTTACAGAGGTTTGGCCGAGCTTTTCCTATTCCCAATTCTCATCATATCACATTATATAACATTTCAATAGTGAAAAGTATATTGGTTCTGGACTCACCTCGCTTATTTTGTGGCTCCAATGGTAATGGAGATGGTGCAGCTTCTCTGCTGGACCGCAGCGAACAACAGACAAAAGGGTAAAATAAAGCTGGCACATCCATGAGTACATTGAAAATTAAGTGTCCTTTATTGATTCCTCCGTTATAAAGACACTTGTGTTCCTTCATCATGAAGCTTCTCGCACGTTTCCAGTGCTAGCCCGGCCCGTGTTCATACAGATATCCGGTGTGCACATGGTCACATATAATATTATCCTGATCCAATCACATGGGACCCCACAAAAACATGGAGGACATCAAGACTGCTGCTGTATTTCAGAAGGTTTCTATTATTACATCTTTGTAGATTACATATTTAATATATATAAATAATATTGTTCCTAAAATTCATTCCATTTGGTTTAGTATTTTTCACTGAGATCCAATACATTTCTCTAAATATGAGTTTTTTGCCAGTTTCTCCTCTCTCAGGACGGCTTAGCTTCTCAATTAAATACCAAATGTAATTCTCAGTATTATTTTATACATAGATACAAAATGTCTTGTTGCCGCTGAATATATTATTACCCTTATTTATATTACACAGATGTTCTGAGATGCCTTTTTTTAATTTCCTTATTGTACAACCTATATAACATAAATCACAGCTGGTGCTTTCTATACAGTAAAGGACTCGATTCCTGTCCCAGTTGATAAATGTATTGATGTTATCATGATGATGATGTTTCATTTGTGATATAGGATTATTATTTTTTTTTTTTTTTTCAATAAAATGACATATACTGTATTGCATTTGTATTTTTCCACATTTATAAAAGCCTTTTTGAGGTAACCATATCCTGTTATCCGTTTTGAGTCCCTGTACAGCAGGGGTGGGAAACGTTTTTCTGCCGGGGGCCATTTGGAAATTTCTACCATCATTCGGGGGCCGCACAAAATGATCAACTTAAAAATTACTTAGTATGGTTTGTCAAACAATTATCTCACTGTGGTGGCTGGAGCTTCTTCTCGTGGTGGTGATATTAGGCAATATTGATCTTGTTGTGTCTCACAACTTTTTTTTTCCATGTTTGTGTTGGCTGGGACTATTGTATACACATAACATAGGAGACACTGAGGGAATATACGTGCACTAGGTGCATATACATCATAGGAGGGGCTGGGTTATATACATCAGGAGACGCTGGGGGCATATATATCATAGGAGACACTAGGGCATATACATCACAGGAGGGCTGGAAGGAATATACATCACAGGAGAGGCTGTAGGCATATATACATCACAGGGAAGGGCTGGGAGGAATATACTGTACATCACAGGGGAGGTCTGGAAGGAATATACATCACAGGTGAGCTGGGAGGAATATACATCACAGGGGAGGGCTTGGAGGAACATACATCACAGGGGAGGGCTGGGAGGAATATACATCACAGGTGGGCTGGGAGGAATATACATCACAGGGGAGGGTTGGGAGGAATATACATCACAGGGGAGGGCTGGAAGGAATATACATCACAGGTGGGCTGGGAGGAATATACATCACAGGGGAGGGTTGGGAGGAATATACATCACAGGGGAGGGCTGGGAGGAATATACAACACAGGGGAGGGCTGTGAGGAATATAAATCACAGGGAAGGGCTGGGAGGAATATACATCACTGGGGAGGGCTGGGAGGATTATAAATCACTGGGGAGTCTGAGGGAATAGACATCACAGGAGATGCTAAGGGCATATACATCACTGGGGAGTGCTGGGAGGAATATGCACCATAGGAGAGGGCTGGATGGAATATACATCACTGGGGAGAGCTGGGAGGAATATATATCACTAGGGAAGCTGTGGTGCATAGAAGTCACTGGGGGGTACATACATCACTGTGGGTATATACATCACTGGAGGGCACAGACATTGCCAGTGGTATATACATCACTGAGGGGATATATACATACCTGGGGGGCACAGACAGCCAGGGGTCACAGATGGCCAGGAAGGCACAGCCAGCCAGGGTTATGCTGTGGTATGCACAGACATTCTTGGAGGACACTGGAGGCATAAACAGACAGCCCTGGGGGTGTAAACAGACAGCCATGTGGTTGTCGGGGGCATGAACAGACAATCCTGGGGACGCCGGGGGCATAAACAGACAGCACTTGGGGAACAGAGAGCACTGGGGGATGCTGGAGGCACAGACAGCATTGGGAGATGCTGGGGGCATAGAGAGCTCTTGGGACACAAACAGACCTGGTAGCACAAAAAGACAGACCTGGGGAGGATGGGGGCATAAACAGAGTACACTGGAGGCACAGAAAACGATGGGCATACAGACATGCCTGGTGGAGGCTGGGGGCACAGAGAGCCCTGGTGGAGGCTGGGGACACAGAACCCTGGTGGAGGCTGGGGACACAGAACCC
The DNA here is from genome assembly GCF_048569485.1 of Anomaloglossus baeobatrachus. NCBI lineage: Eukaryota > Metazoa > Chordata > Amphibia > Anura > Aromobatidae > Anomaloglossus > Anomaloglossus baeobatrachus. The sequence continues at coordinate 561,194,621 of NC_134355.1, read as the reverse complement.
TGGTGGAGGCTTGGGGCACAGAGAGCCCTGGTGGAGGCTTGGGGCACAGAGAGCCCTGATGGAGGCTTGGGGCACAGAGAGCCCTGATGGAGGCTTGGGGCACAGAGAGCCCTGATGGAGGCTTGGGGCACAGAGAGCCCTGATGGAGGCTTGGGGCACAGAGAGCCCTGATGGAGGCTGGGGGCACAGAGAGTCCTGGTGGAGGCTGGGGGCACAGAGAGTCCTGGTGGAGGCTGGGGGCACAGAGTCCTGGTGGAAGCTGGGAGCACAGAGAGCCCTGGTGGAGGTTGGGGGCACGGAGAGCCCTGGGGGATGCTGCAGCTGCCACTCCTGCTGGACGGACGTGAGAGCATTGCGCGCCTACACCGCTCACAAATTACGTCCTCACGCTGGCACAGGCCAACGTGAGGATGTGATCCTCCAGTATAATCATTGCAACTTTCAGCATTGAACGTTGCATGCGGGGTTTAAAGGGCCAGCAGTCAGCAAGATGTGGGAGCCTGCCTGGGGTCCGCAGGTTCTCCACCCCTGCTTTAGAAAATGATTGGTCCACCTGGGCCCTTTGGCACTAAAATGTTACTTTGCACGTATATTTATTACTCAGCTCTTCTTTTCTCTTCCCCCTCTTTTTTTTTGTTAGGCTAATGAAAAGTATTTATTACTCATGATCAGGAATGGCAAATTACTACACTGCCGTGCAAAACTATTCGGCCTCCTTGAATTTTAACTTTTTCCCACATTTCAGGCTTCAAACAAAGATAAAAATTTTTAGTTTTATGGTGAAGAATCAACAACAAGTGGGACACAATTGTGAAGTTGAATATTTATTTCTTATTTAAAATTTTTGTAAAAAACTGAAAATTGGGGCGTGCAATATTATTCGGCTCCTTTACTCTCAGCGCAGCAAACTCCATCCATAAGTTCATTGAGGATCTCTGAATGATCCAATGTTGTCCTAAATGACTGATGATGATAAATAAAAGCCACCTGTGTGTAATCTAGTAATGTAGTCTCAGTGTTCTGTTTAAAGCACAGAGCATCATGAAGACCAAGGAACAGAACAGTCAGGTTCATGATACTGTTGTGGAGAAGTTTAAAGCCGGATTTGGTCACAAAAAGATTTCCACAACTTTAAACATTTCAAGGAGCACTGTGCAAGCGATCATATTGAAATGGAAGGAGTATTATACTACTGCAAATCTACCAAGACCAGGCCGTCCCTCAAAAATTTCATGTCAAACAAGGAGAACACTGATCAGAGAAGCAGCCAAGAGGCCCATGATCACTCTGGATGAACTGCAGAGATCTACAGCTGAGTTGGGAGAGTCTGTCCATAGGACAACAATCAGTCGTACACTGCACAAATCTGGCCTTTACGGAAGAGTGGTAAGAAGAAAGCCACTTTTCAAAGATATCCATAAAAAGTGTTGTTTAAAGTTTGCCAAAAGTCACCTGGGAGACCCACCAAACATGTGGAAGAAGGTGCTCTGGTTAGATGAAACCAGAATCGAACTTTTTGGGCACAATGCCAAACGATGTGTTTGTCGTAAAAGCAACACATCTCATCACCCTGAACACACCATCCCCACTGTCAAACACAGTGATGGCAGCATCATGGTTTGGGTCTGCTTTGCTTCAGTAGGGACAGGTAAGATGTTTAAAATTGAAGGGAAAAAGTGGAAGGGAAGATGGTAGGAGCCAAATAAGGGACCATTCTTGAAGAAAACCTATTGGAGTCTACAAAAGACCTGAGACTGGGACGGAGATTTGTCTTTCAACAAGACAATGATCTAAAAAATAAAGCAAAATCTACAATAGAATGGTTTACAAATAAACATATCCAGGTGTTAGAATGGCCAAGTCACACTCCAGACCTGAATCCAATCAAGAATCAGTGGAAAGAGCTGAGCACTGCTGTTCACAAACGCTCTCCATGCAACCTCACTCAGTTCCAGCTGTTTGCAAAGGAAGAATGGGCAAGAATTTCAGTCTCTCGATGTGCAAAACTGATAGACACATACCTCAAGCGACTTGCAGCTGTAATCTCAGCAAAAGATGGCGCTACAAAAGTATTAATTTAAAGTGGCTTAATAATATTACATGCCCCAATTTTCAGTTTTTTATTTGTTACAAATATTTAAAATAAGCAATAAATATTGCTCAACTTCACAATTGTGTCCCACTTGTTGTTGATTCTTCACCATAAAATTTAAATTTTTTATCTTTGTTTGAAGCCTGAAATGTGGGAAAAGGTTAAAAAATTCAAGGGGGCTGAATACTTTCGCAAGGCACTCTACATGACCCTAACTCTTCTAGTCTTTTGTCTCCTTTGTGATAAAAGAATCACACATGTTAAAGGCCAATATGTCAAACCATTGGTTGCTCTCATGCACATTATATTGTCTTTATACCCTGTTGATTTTAGTGGATTTTATGAGAAAGAATGTTTGTTTGCACTAAAATGCTGAATACATACATTAAACTAATCACGGCCAAAGATCTGCATGATGGTAAATTCTTTGGATCCATGTCCTGACTGAAGGAACTAATCTGATACCCGGCACCCCCATCAATCACCTGTTAGTAGTGTCCGCTATAACTAGATGTAGTGTATATAGCCAGGGTCGGACTGGGGTGTCTAGGGCCCACCAGGGAAACTGACTCCAGGGGCCCACCCTACAGCTATGTGTAAATACCTATTAGCCGTTATCCCCTTATAGTGGAGCGTTGATTGTAAAACACAGGCGGCTCCTGCACATCTACTGTGCACCATAACTGATATACAATTACAGTAGTTTGCAGTAAAGGGGATCTTTGGTGACAAATTATCACCAATCCACAGGTTCGGTAGGTGATCACTTATTGATTGGTGGTACCAGATCAGTGGAAACAGCACCTATCGGAAGAATTGGGAACTTTTATCCCTGACAGTGCACTTGTATCCCCATTATAACACGCAGTGGCAGGTGGGATGTGTGACCACAGCTCCATTCATCCTGTTTGAGGCTGACAGAAAAAGCCAAGAACAGCACACAGCAACCACAGAGAGAATGAATGGATCACGGTTTGAGTCAGCTATGACCTCCAGTGTAATGGGGATAAAAGTTGCACATTTTACAGATCGGTGCAGGTCCCAGCAATCACACCCTCACTGATAAATAAGATCACTTATCCTTAGGCCACGTTCACACATTCAGTATTTGGTCAGTATATTATCTCAGTATTTGTAGCCAAAACCAGCAGTGGGTGAAAAATGCAGACGTGGTGCCAGAGTTTCTCTTATACTTTTCCTCTGATTGTTCCACTCCTGGTTTTGGCTACAAATACTGATGTAAAATACTCACCAAATACTCAACGTGTACATGTGGCCTTAGAAAAGGCAATTACTTGTTTTCAGTGGAGAACCTCTAGAAGTGCATATTTGCTGCAGTGTAATTGTCCCAGGACAGGCATGGGTTAAATGTCCAAGTATTTACTCTCTATTGGAAATAATCACCCTCTTATAGAGAGGAAAAAGTGACCTCCATACACAACACAATCCACTATACCAAAACCAATAATACCATATGCAAGGGAGAAACACCGCCACACCGTGACCAGACAACATATTTCCACCACATAGTGACCGAATACAACCATATACAAGGGATACATACCACCACACCGTGACCAGACAGCATATTACCACCACATAGTGACAGAATGCAACCACATACAAGGGAGAAATACAGCGGCACTATGACCAGACCACATAATGACCGAATATAACCACCTGCAAGAGAGTAATAGCGCGACACTATGAGCAGACCACATAATGACCAAATAATGACACACACAAGACAAATACCAGCACACCATGACCAGAACACATATTACTACCACACAGGGATATATAATACTACAATAATGATCATGAATAAAAACCACAATACTAATAACACTAATATTATCTATCAGTGCCATTTTAGACAGGAGCTCTGTATATAGTGTACAGGTACTACAGTGATCACCAGTGGCATTATACACAGGAGCTCTGTATATAGTGTCAGTGTACATTTAATGCAGTGATCTCCAGTGACATTCTACACAGGAGCTCTGTATATAGTGTATAGTGTGTACATATAATACATTGTCTTACCAGTGATGTCTCTAGCTGAAGTTATTCATTTCACTTTTCCTCATCCTCTGGCACTGACCGCCATCACTTCTTCCTGCCATAACTCGATTCTGCAGAAAATAAGACACAGTCACCTATAGCTGATCACTTCCAGAGCACATTCCACACTTTTTCACCAATTTCTACAGTACATCAGACTTTTGTTCTCCCATGTGAGGCCTCTGCCACACTTCTGCAAATAAAACGTACGTGTTTCATGTTCCGTCTTTCGGGTCCGTGTTCCGTTTTTTTGGGGGCGTTTCTCCGGTACGTGTGACATCCGTGTGATATGCTCACCGTGTGTGCGTGTGAAATGTCCATGTATACGTGAGATACATACGTGTGATATCCGTGTGTTATCCATTTCTAATGATCCGTTTTTCATTAAAACTGACGTAGACAACACATCATCATCAGATACTGGTGTGTCTGATTGGAACTAGTTGAACTACAGGATTGGTAACATGTGTAGGTGATATTTCGATTAAAAACGCACACAGACGATACGTGTAGCACATGGGCACGCCTCATGTCATGTACGTGCAGACACGGACCCATTGACTTGATGCTGGAGAAAAACGGACATGTTGAGCATGTGGAAAAACGCACACACGTACAAACAACACGGACGCACGTTCCGTGTGGTTTTACGTGTGTGTATCTGTTACCATAGGGTAACATTGGTGTACGTGTCTCCGTGCCGCCGGTACGTGCAAAAACGTACCAAACACGTACCGGCGGCACGGATGTGTGTCACAGGCCTGAGACAGTATTTTCAAAATTAACTTATATTTCATCAGTAATAATAATGCCTCCTAATTTGCCCCTACAGTAATTATGCCCCACTTGCCACCATAAATCAATAATGTATGTCCCTTATTCTGGCCCCATATAATAATTATGTCCCTCATCCTGGCCCCTTAATTTCATAATGTCTGGGGAAACAAGTGGAATCAGAAGGGGTTTTTAATTGCTTCCTGCATAAAATATCCCCACACACTGCTCCTCTCCAAAATAGCCCCACAAAGTGCCCCCTTTAAAAATGTCCCTTCAAAACTTGCCCTTTCTATAATATCTCCCCCAAACTACATCGCTGCATAAATTCCCCCCCTCTCCTCATTATACTATGTTGCCTTTCACAATCCCCTTCCTAATTGCCTCATAATGAGCATCATTGCCCCATAATGTTCCCCATTGTTCCATAATATCCCAATTTGCTTCCTAATTTCCTCCATTGCTCCATAATGTCCCCATTGCCCTACAATGTCCCAATTTACTCTATAATGTCCCTCATTTCCTTATAATGTCCCAATATGCTTCATAATGCCCCCCACTGCCTCCGTAATGTCCCACAATGTCCCAATTTACTCTATTTGTTCCTCATTGCCCCATAATGTCCCAATTTGTTTTATAATGTCCCCCACTGCCCTATAATTTCCCAATTTGCTTCATATTGTCCTCAACTGATCTATAATGCCCCCTACTAACCCATAATTTCTCAATTTGCTTCATAATGTCCCCCACTGACCCATAATGTCTCCCACTGCCCTATAATGTCCCAATTTGCTTCATAATGTTCCTCCACTGACCCATAATGTCCCCAATGAGCAATAATGTCTCCCACTGCCCTATAATGTCCCAATTTGCTTTATCATGTCTCCCCACAGACCCATAATGTCTCCCACTGCCATGTAATGTCCCAATTTGCTTCATAATGCCCCCCACTTACCAATAATGACCCTGACCCATAATGTCTCCCACTGCCCTATAATGTCAAAATTTGCTTCATAATTCCCCACCCCACTTATCCATAATGTCTCCCAATGCTCTATAATGTCCCAATTTGCTTCATAATGCCCACCCATGGACCCATAATGTCTCCCACTAACCCATAATGTCTCCCACTGCCCTATAATGTCCCAATTTGCTTCATAATGCCCCCCCACTGACTCATAATTACTCCCACTGACCCATAATGTCTCCCACTGCCCTCTAATGTCCCAATTTGCTTCATAATGCCCCCCCACTGACCCATATTTAGAGTTGAGCGCGGTTCGTGGTTCGTGGTTCTCCAGTTCGCGGCTCGAGTGATTTTGGGGCATGTTCTAGATCGAACTAGAACTCGAGCTTTTTGCAAAAGCTCGGTAGTTCTAGAAACGTTCGAGAACGGTTCTAGCAGCCAAAAAACAGCTAAATCATAGCTTGGTTTCTGCTGTAATAGTGTAAGTCACTCTGTGAATCAAACTATTATCACATTTCAGTGTATAGTGTGCGTGAACAGCGCCTTCAGATCACTGCTGTTTCTATAATGGCGATCGCCATTTTTTTTTTTTTTTTTCTTGTCTTCCTTCCCTAAGCGCGCGCGTCTTGTGGGGCGGGCCAGCATGTCAGCCAATCCCAGACACACACACAGCTAAGTGGACTTTGAGCCAGAGAAGCAACGGCATGTGTGATAGGATCTGCATGTCACATGTCCCTGCATTATAAAACCGGACATTTTCTTCACGGACGCCATTATCTGCCTTCTGCGTCTTTGGTGTCAGACATCACTGTCGCAGCTCCGTCTTCCTGAGTCCTATAGCCGATACAGCTGTATGCGCTGCATACACAGCGTTAGACAGCTTAGGGAGAGCACTTTATAGCAGTCCTTTTAAGGGCTCCAACCGGCAGGGTCAGAGAGCCATAGGTGACAGGTCCTGCAAACAGCAACAGCGTCTGTGTAGCCCAGGTCAGGGATTTCCTACCTGCATTTCACCATTAGGAGGGAATAGAAAGGCAGTCTTCCATTCCTCTACCCAGAGCACCACAATCCTGCCACTGTACCCTCTTGTCCTCTGCACACTCCAACTGATAACTAAGCCATTATACTAGCAAACACTCAGTGTACCTAGTGGCATCCTATACGTGGCTATTGGACTTTGCTATAGTCCCACTAGTGCAAAGACATTTGCAGAGCGCGTCTGCCTGCATTGCACACTACAACTCATTCTAACCAAGCCATTATACTAGCAAACACTCAGTGTACCTAGTGGCATCCTATACGTGGCTATTGGACTTTGCTATAGTCCCACTAGTGCAAAGACATTTGCAGAGCGCGTCTGCCTGCGTTGCACACTACAACTCATTCTAACCACGCCATTATACTAGCAAACACTCAGTGTACCTAGTGGCATCCTATACGTGGCTATTGGACTTTGCTATAGTCCCACTAGTGCAAAGACATTTGCAGAGCGCGTCTGCCTGCGTTGCACACTACAACTCATTCTAACCAAGCCATTATACTAGCAAACACTCAGTGTACCTAGTGGCATCCTATACGTGGCTATTGGACTTTGCTATAGTCCCACTAGTGCAAAGACATTTGCAGAGCGCGTCTGCCTGCGTTGCACACTACAACTCATTCTAACCAAGCCATTATACTAGCAAACACTCAGTGTACCTAGTGGCATCCTATACGTGGCTATTGGACTTTGCTATAGTCCCACTAGTGCAAAGACATTTGCAGAGCGCGTCTGCCTGCGTTGCACACTACAACTCATTCTAACCAAGCCATTATACTAGCAAACACTCAGTGTACCTAGTGGCATCCTATACGTGGCTATTGGACTTTGCTATAGTCCCACTAGTGCAAAGACATTTGCAGAGCGCGTCTGCCTGCGTTGCACACTACAACTCATTCTAACCAAGCCATTATACTAGCAAACACTCAGTGTACCTAGTGGCATCCTATACGTGGCTATTGGACTTTGCTATAGTCCCACTAGTGCAAAGACATTTGCAGAGCGCGTCTGCCTGCGTTGCACACTACAACTCATTCTAACCAAGCCATTATACTAGCAAACACTCAGTGTACCTAGTGGCATCCTATACGTGGCTATTGGACTTTGCTATAGTCCCACTAGTGCAAAGACATTTGCAGAGCGCGTCTGCCTGCGTTGCACACTACAACTCATTCTAACCAAGCCATTATACTAGCAAACACTCAGTGTACCTAGTGGCATCCTATACGTGGCTATTGGACTTTGCTATAGTCCCACTAGTGCAAAGACATTTGCAGAGCGCGTCTGCCTGCGTTGCACACTACAACTCATTCTAACCAAGCCATTATACTAGCAAACACTCAGTGTACCTAGTGGCATCCTATACGTGGCTATTGGACTTTGCTATAGTCCCACTAGTGCAAAGACATTTGCAGAGCGCGTCTGCCTGCGTTGCACACTACAACTCATTCTAACCAAGCCATTATACTAGCAAACACTCAGTGTACCTAGTGGCATCCTATACGTGGCTATTGGACTTTGCTATAGTCCCACTAGTGCAAAGACATTTGCAGAGCGCGTCTGCCTGCGTTGCACACTACAACTCATTCTAACCAAGCCATTATACTAGCAAACACTCAGTGTACCTAGTGGCATCCTATACGTGGCTATTGGACTTTGCTATAGTCCCACTAGTGCAAAGACATTTGCAGAGCGCGTCTGCCTGCGTTGCACACTACAACTCATTCTAACCAAGCCATTATACTAGCAAACACTCAGTGTACCTAGTGGCATCCTATACGTGGCTATTGGACTTTGCTATAGTCCCACTAGTGCAAAGACATTTGCAGAGCGCGTCTGCCTGCGTTGCACACTACAACTCATTCTAACCAAGCCATTATACTAGCAAACACTCAGTGTACCTAGTGGCATCCTATACGTGGCTATTGGACTTTGCTATAGTCCCACTAGTGCAAAGACATTTGCAGAGCGCGTCTGCCTGCGTTGCACACTACAACTCATTCTAACCAAGCCATTATACTAGCAAACACTCAGTGTACCTAGTGGCATCCTATACGTGGCTATTGGACTTTGCTATAGTCCCACTAGTGCAAAGACATTTGCAGAGCGCGTCTGCCTGCGTTGCACACTACAACTCATTCTAACCAAGCCATTATACTAGCAAACACTCAGTGTACCTAGTGGCATCCTATACGTGGCTATTGGACTTTGCTATAGTCCCACTAGTGCAAAGACATTTGCAGAGCGCGTCTGCTTGCGTTGCACACTACAACTCATTCTAACCAAGCCATTATACTAGCAAACACTCAGTGTACCTAGTGGCATCCTATACGTGGCTATTGGACTTTGCTATAGTCCCACTAGTGCAAAGACATTTGCAGAGCGCGTCTGCCTGCGTTGCACACTACAACTCATTCTAACCAAGCCATTATACTAGCAAACACTCAGTGTACCTAGTGGCATCCTATACGTGGCTATTGGACTTTGCTATAGTCCCACTAGTGCAAAGACATTTGCAGAGCGCGTCTGCCTGCGTTGCACACTACAACTCATTCTAACCAAGCCATTATACTAGCAAACACTCAGTGTACCTAGTGGCATCCTATACGTGGCTATTGGACTTTGCTATAGTCCCACTAGTGCAAAGACATTTGCAGAGCGCGTCTGCCTGCGTTGCACACTACAACTCATTCTAACCAAGCCATTATACTAGCAAACACTCAGTGTACCTAGTGGCATCCTATACGTGGCTATTGGACTTTGCTATAGTCCCACTAGTGCAAAGACATTTGCAGAGCGCGTCTGCCTGCGTTGCACACTACAACTCATTCTAACCAAGCCATTATACTAGCAAACACTCAGTGTACCTAGTGGCATCCTATACGTGGCTATTGGACTTTGCTATAGTCCCACTAGTGCAAAGACATTTGCAGAGCGCGTCTGCCTGCGTTGCACACTACAACTCATTCTAACCAAGCCATTATACTAGCAAACACTCAGTGTACCTAGTGGCATCCTATACGTGGCTATTGGACTTTGCTATAGTCCCACTAGTGCAAAGACATTTGCAGCACGTCTGCCTGCGTTGCACACTCCAACTAATTATAACTAAGTTGCATTGTCAGGGATATTTATTCTTTATTATTCTGCTGTTAATAAAGCTAGACCACCACTGCAATCTTCACCACCTCTCAATTTTTACTACCACATTTTCAGTCCACAATCTTGTCGCAATCAACATGAGTGGCAAAATGACAGATGCTGGTGGAAAGGGGAAGAGGCGTGGTGGAAAAGGCAAAAAAGGTTTTGTCCGTGGGGAAGGTGGCAAAGCTCCATTATCATCTGCTGAAGATAGACCATCTACCAGCAAAAGTAAGATGTCTACTACTTACCGTGGACAATCCGATGTGCTCCCTTTTTTACGGACACGAACAACAGGAAGAAAGGTAGATGATGGGCAAAAAAGGAAAATGCTTGAATGGATCTCAAGTGGTCCAACAAGTGCCCTCTCAGCCACTTCAAGTACCGCATCCAAAAAACACCAGTCCTCTGAGTTGTCATCCCAATCACACTTGATTTCTCCCAGCTCTGAAGTCTCCATCAGCCCTGCACAGTATGGTGGAACTGAGATGGCTGAGTCTGCAGAGCTGTTCAGTCACACTATAGCCTGGGAATCAGAGGTCTGCTCCCAAGCTACAGTGAGTACAGAACAGGAAATGGTCTGCAGTGATGCCCAGAACCTTTGTGACTCAGATTCAGGCCGTGAGGACCAAGTTTCTGAGCATAATGTTGACCCTTTGTCACAAACTGTAACACCTGTGGTTATAGACAATGAGGAACATACTGATGAAGATGAGACGCAGATACCCGATTGGGATGACAACTTAAATATTCCGTCAGGGCAAGAAGAGGCTCGGTCTGAGGGGGAGGGGAGTGCAAACACAACAATTGATGATGACGTTCTAGATCCCACCTACTGTCAACCCCCAGTCAGGCACTCGAGGAGGTCAACAGAGGCGGTGGAGGAGGATGCAACCGACGACGAAGTTACCTTGCGCCTTCCTGGACAGAGTCGGAGCACTGGTAGCACGTCTACAACTGCATCCTCAGCCACCACTCTGCCTATGAGCATTATTCGGGGTGGATCAACAGGTCGCATGGCCTCTAAGCCTTGCCTAGCCTGGTCCTTTTTTCACATCGAAAAAGATCGCCCAACTCATGTGATATGTAACATTTGTCATGATTCTCTTAGTAGAGGTCAAAAGCTCAGCAGTTTGACAACTTCTTCCATGAATCGTCACATGAATAAATATCATAAGTCCCGGTGGGAAGCTCACCGTGCTGCAATGCGGCCTAGCGGAGCGAACCATCCACCGCCCGCCCCTTCCACTGCATCCGCGCGCTCTTCATCTTCTAGGACTGTGGGGACAGCTGCCACACCTGTTTTTCCACGCAAAACTTCCACCACTGTAACCGCAACAGGCAGTTTGCTTGTAAGGTCGTCAGTTGGTTTGGAAGGGGAAACAAGTGAGTGTGTACAGCTCTCTCAGACATCGATAGCACCAACGTTGGATGAAGGCAACATCATGTCTCCGCCTGCACTTTCCTCACAAACCTGCATTTTTCCAGGGACACCCTACTCAACACCGTCTACACACAGCAGCCAGATCTCTGTCCCTCAGATGTGGTCAAATAAAAGGCCACTTCCTCCGACCCATGACAAAGCTAAGAGGTTGACTCTATCCCTCTGTAAGCTGTTGGCTACCGAAATGCTGCCTTTCCGCCTAGTGGACACACAGGATTTTAGAGACCTTATGTCTGTCGCTGTGCCCCAGTACCAGATGCCTAGTCGCCACTACTTCTCTAAGAAAGGTGTGCCCGCGCTACACCAGCATGTCGCACACAACATCACCGCTTCCTTGAGAAACTCTGTGTGTGAACGGGTGCATTTCACCACCGATACTTGGACCAGTAAGCATGGACAGGGACGTTACATGTCGCTGACTGGGCACTGGGTAACTATGGTGATAGATGGTGAAGGGTCTGCTGCACAAGTCTTGCCGTCCCCACGACTTGTGTGTCAATCCTCTGTCTGTCCAAGTTCCGCCACTGCTTCTGCATCCTCCACCTCATCTGGGTCCTCCACCTCCGCCCCAAGCCTGCCTGGTCAGGCCACCAGCGTTCTCACTGCGCAGAAGGAATCACGCACCCCTCATTACTATGCTGGCAGCAGAGCGCAACGGCATCAGGCGGTCTTTAGCTTGACATGTCTTGGTAATAAGAGTCACACAGCTGAGGAGTTGTGGTCAGCTTTGCGGTCCGAGTTTAATAAATGGTTGTCTCCACTCAAACTGCAGCCTGGTAAGGCCGTGTGCGACAATGCTGCAAACCTGGGTGCGGCACTTCGCCTGGGCAAGGTGACACACGTACCTTGTATGGCTCACGTGTTGAACCTTGTCGTGCAGCAATTTTTAACACACTATCCCAGCCTAGATGGCCTTCTGAACAGGGCACGAAAACTGTCAGCTCACTTCCGCCGTTCAAGCGCCGCAGCAGAGCGACTTGCATCGCTCCAGAAGTCTTTCGGCCTGCCGGTTCATCGCCTGAAATGCGATGTGGCGACACGCTGGAATTCAACTCTCCACATGTTACAGCGACTGTGGCAGCACCGCAGAGCCCTGGTGCAATACGTCATGACGTATAGCCTGGGCCAACGAGATGCAGAGGTGGGGCAGATCACCCTGATGGAGTGGTCTCAGATCAAGGACCTATGCACCCTTCTGCACAGTTTCGACATGGCGACGAATATGTTTAGCTCTGACAATGCCATTATCAGCATGACGATTCCAGTCATTTACATGCTGGAGCACACGCTAAACACTATTCGGAGTCAGGGGGTGGGACAACATGAAGGGGAGGAACTACAGGAGGATTCATATGCGCAAGGGACAACAACATCACGAAGGTCCAGACGTTCATCATCACCAACGCAGCAGGCATGGGACCATGGGGGACAGGGATCGACAAGGGCGCATAGTAGCAGGCGAAATGTTGAGCAAGGTGCAGGAGAACATGAAGAAATGGAGGACGAACTGTCCATGGACATGGAAGACTCAGCGGATGAGGGAGACCTTGGTCAAATTTCAGTTGAAAGAGGTTGGGGTCAGATGTCAGAGGAAGAAAGAACGGGTAGCACCTCTATGCCACAAACACAGCATGGACTTGGTCCGCATGGCTGCGCAAGACACATGAGTGCCTTTTTGTTGCACTACCTCCAACATGACAGTCGTATTGTCAAAATTAGAAGTGATGATGACTACTGGATTGCCACACTATTAGATCCCCGGTACAAGTCCAAATTTTGTGACATAATTCCAGCCATAGAAAGGGACGCACGTATGCAGGAGTATCAGCAGAAGCTGTTACTAGATCTTAGCTCGGCTTTTCCACCAAACAACCGTGCAGGTGCAGGGAGTGAATCTCCCAGTTGTAACTTGACAAACATGGGACGGTCTCGTCATCTTCAACAGTCTACCCGTACCAGTAGGACCTTTTCTGGTGCCGGTAACAGCAATTTTATGGAATCTTTTCATAATTTTTTTAGACCCTCTTTTGCAAGGCCACCAGAGACAACAAGTCTGACACATAGTCAACGGCTGGAGAGGATGATACAGGAGTATCTCCAAATGAACATCGATGCCATGACTGTGCAACTGGAGCCTTGCTCCTTTTGGGCTTCAAACCTACAAAAATGGCCAGAGCTCGCAACTTACGCCTTGGAGATTTTGTCGTGTCCAGCTGCCAGCGTTGTCTCTGAACGTGTATTCAGTGCTGCTGGGTGTGTGCTGACAGATAAGCGCACGCGTCTGTCCAGTGACAATGTGGACAGACTGACGTTCATCAAAATGAACAAGTCATGGATCCAGAAGGAATTTACTACCCCTGTGTCATCCTGGGGAGAGTAAATGCTTGTGGATTTGGAATGTGCTTGATGCAAATCAAAACATCCTGTTTGCAACTAGGGCCCAAGTGCTGCCACTGATGGGGTGGGTGTCTGTGTGGCCCAATTTTTGGAAAAAAGGGAGACTCCGCTTGGAGTAACCCTTGCTTGCTGTGTTTTTAAAAGAAGCCAAGATGAACAGAGCTGGGATCAGGAAAGACTTTGCTACCTACCCCGGTGTCATCCTGGGGACGGCTAAGAATAGCGTATTTTTGAATGTGCTTGATGCAAATCAAAACATCCTGTTTGCAACTAGGGCCCAAGTGCTGCCACTGATGGGGTGGGTGTCTGTGTGGCCCAATTTTTGGAAAAAAGGGAGACTCCGCTTGGAGTAACCCTTGCTTACATTGTTTTTAAAAGAAGCCAAGATGAACAAGTCATGGGTCAGCAAAGACTTTGCTACCTACCCCGGTGTCATCCTGGGGACGGCTAAGAATAGCGTATTTTTGAATGTGCTTGATGCAAATCAAAACATCCTGTTTGCAACTAGGGCCCAAGTGCTGCCACTGATGTGGTGGGTGTCTGTGTGGCCCAATTTTTGGAAAAAAGGGAGACTCCGCTTGGAGTAACCCTTGCTTGCTGTGTTTTTAAAAGAAGCCAAGATGAACAGAGCTGGGATCAGGAAAGACTTTGCTACCTACCCCGGTGTCATCCTGGGGACGGATAAGAATGGCGTATTTTTGAATGTGCTTGATGCAAATCTAGCTGTGAAGTGTACAACTGGGGCACAACTGCTGCCACTGAATGGGTGGGTGTGTGTGGGGCCCAATTTTTGGAAAAAAGGGGAGACTCCGCTTGGAGTAACCCTTGCTTACATTGTTTTTAAAAGAAGCCAAGATGAACAGAGCTGGGATCAGGAAAGACTTTGCTACCTACCCCGGTGTCATCCTGGGGACGGCTAAGAATAGCGTATTTTTGAATGTGCTTGATGCAAATCAAAACATCCTGTTTGCAACTAGGGCCCAAGTGCTGCCACTGATGGGGTGGGTGTCTGTGTGGCCCAATTTTTGGAAAAAAGGGAGACTCCGCTTGGAGTAACCCTTGCTTGCTGTGTTTTTAAAAGAAGCCAAGATGAACAGAGCTGGGATCAGGAAAGACTTTGCTACCTACCCCGGTGTCATCCTGGGGACGGCTAAGAATAGCGTATTTTTGAATGTGCTTGATGCAAATCAAAACATCCTGTTTGCAACTAGGGCCCAAGTGCTGCCACTGATGGGGTGGGTGTCTGTGTGGCCCAATTTTTGGAAAAAAGGGAGACTCCGCTTGGAGTAACCCTTGCTTGCTGTGTTTTTAAAAGAAGCCAAGATGAACAGAGCTGGGATCAGGAAAGACTTTGCTACCTACCCCGGTGTCATCCTGGGGACGGCTAAGAATAGCGTATTTTTGAATGTGCTTGATGCAAATCAAAACATCCTGTTTGCAACTAGGGCCCAAGTGCTGCCACTGATGGGGTGGGTGTCTGTGTGGCCCAATTTTTGGAAAAAAGGGAGACTCCGCTTGGAGTAACCCTTGCTTACATTGTTTTTAAAAGAAGCCAAGATGAACAAGTCATGGGTCAGCAAAGACTTTGCTACCTACCCCGGTGTCATCCTGGGGACGGCTAAGAATAGCGTATTTTTGAATGTGCTTGATGCAAATCAAAACATCCTGTTTGCAACTAGGGCCCAAGTGCTGCCACTGATGTGGTGGGTGTCTGTGTGGCCCAATTTTTGGAAAAAAGGGAGACTCCGCTTGGAGTAACCCTTGCTTGCTGTGTTTTTAAAAGAAGCCAAGATGAACAGAGCTGGGATCAGGAAAGACTTTGCTACCTACCCCGGTGTCATCCTGGGGACGGATAAGAATGGCGTATTTTTGAATGTGCTTGATGCAAATCTAGCTGTGAAGTGTACAACTGGGGCACAACTGCTGCCACTGAATGGGTGGGTGTGTGTGGGGCCCAATTTTTGGAAAAAAGGGGAGACTCCGCTTGGAGTAACCCTTGCTTACATTGTTTTTAAAAGAAGCCAAGATGAACAAGTCATGGGTCAGCAAAGACTTTGCTACCTACCCCAGTGTCATCCTGGGGACGGCTAAGAATAGCGTATTTTTGAATGTGCTTGATGCAAATCAAAACATCCTGTTTGCAACTAGGGCCCAAGTGCTGCCACTGATGGGGTGGGTGTCTGTGTGGCCCAATTTTTGGAAAAAAGGGAGACTCCGCTTGGAGTAACCCTTGCTTGCTGTGTTTTTAAAAGAAGCCAAGATGAACAGAGCTGGGATCAGGAAAGACTTTGCTACCTACCCCGGTGTCATCCTGTGGACGGCTAAGAATAGCGTATTTTTGAATGTGCTTGATGCAAATCAAAACATCCTGTTTGCAACTAGGGCCCAAGTGCTGCCACTGATGGGGTGGGTGTCTGTGTGGCCCAATTTTTGGAAAAAAGGGAGACTCCGCTTGGAGTAACCCTTGCTTGCTGTGTTTTTAAAAGAAGCCAAGATGAACAGAGCTGGGATCAGGAAAGACTTTGCTACCTACCCCGGTGTCATCCTGGGGACGGTTAAGAATAGCGTATTTTTGAATGTGCTTGATGCAAATCTAGCTGTGAAGTGTACAACTGGGGCACAACTGCTGCCACTGAAGGGGTGGGTGTGTGTGGGGCCCAATTTTTGGAAAAAAGGGAGACTCCGCTTGGAGTAACCCTTGCTTGCTGTGTTTTTAAAAGAAGCCAAGATGAACAGAGCTGGGATCAGGAAAGACTTTGCTACCTACCCCGGTGTCATCCTGGGGACGGATAAGAATGGCGTATTTTTGAATGTGCTTGATGCAAATCTAGCTGTGAAGTGTACAACTGGGGCACAACTGCTGCCACTGAAGGGGTGGGTGTGTGGGGCCCAATTTTTGGAAAAAAGGGAGACTCCGCTTGGAGTCACCTTGCGGTGTTTTACATGACTTTAGAAGGGCGTGCCATGCCTATATCTGTGTGTCCTCCTCTTTTTCCTTGTCCAGCTGTTTTGTTTTCGCATGAGTACATGTCCTTGTCACTTTCCCATGTGTTTGTGTTGTGTTGTGAGTTGTTTGTCACCTTTTGGACACCTTTGAGGGTGTTTTCTAGGTGTTTTACTGTGTTTGTGATTGCCTGCCATTGTTTCCTATGGGCTCGAGTTCGGTTCGTCGAACGTTCGACGAGCCGAACTCGAGCCAGACCCCCCGTTCGGCGAACCGCCTCGAGCCGAACCGGGACCGGTTCGCTCATCTCTACCCATATTGTCTCCCACTGCCTTATAATGTCCCAATTTGCTTCATAATGCCGCCTCCGACTGGCCCATAATGTATCCCACTGTCCTAAAATGTCCCCCACTGACCCATTATGTCTCCCATTGCCTTACAATGTCTCCCACTGACCCATAAGTTTCCTCATTACCCCATAATTTGCCCCATAAAAGTCCCCCACCGCTCTTAAAGTAATACCGCTCCTCCCCCACCACAGCTCCTCATGTAAAATTATTATACAATGCATCTTCGGCTCCTCTTGAGCGCTTACCTAAGCCTGCGCATTCTCCTCCTCTTCTCTGCAGCCCCGGCCCCGGTAAAGATGTTATGTCGGTGCGGGGCTGAGCAACGCTCCTCTGCCTCAGTCCTGTCGCTGCACTGTTCAAATGTATGTGCGCCTGAAAGACACGCATACATTTGAATAGCGGCACGGTCTCCAGGTCCTGCGCGCACCTCATCTCTGCAGGCCTCGGGACTCCCACAGTGCTGCATTAGGATCTTTGGTGACTCACATGACTGTGATGTCACTAAAGGTCATTCTGCAACTGCGGAATAGCGGTGCGGTCTCCAGGTCATGCGCACCTAATCTGTGCAGGCCTGGGGACTCTCACAGTGCAGGTCATTCTGCAACTGCAGAAACTTCAGTGATCATACAGAACTTGTACAATCACTGACGTTTATGATTGAAAGGCTGGGGGCCCCTTGATGAGCTGCCCGGTCTGCCCACCAATAAACGCCGGCCCTGAGAAACAGGCGGCCTGCAGCCCTGTACAGCGGCCCTGCACTATAGAAGGCACAGGGGTCTATTGAGGGCGTGGGGCTGCCGGGGGATTACCCGGTGCCCCGGTGGGCAACTCTGATTCTGTATATAGCTGGGACAGCACATACATCATTTAGTTTTTGGGTGCTGCAGATAAGCTCCTATTGAAGTTAATTGGATCTGAACTATGACATTTGGGAACAGCCACTACACAGTTCTTGGAGCTGCACTGTTAAGCGGGCTTTACACGCTACGATGTATCTTACGATATGTCGTCGGGGTCACATCGTAAGAGACGCACATCTGGCATCGTTTGATACATCGTAGCGTGTGACAGCTACAAGCGAGTGTGATCGAGCAATAATACTCACCTTATCATTGCTCGTTGACACCTCGCTCATTTTCTAAAAATCGAACGTCCGGTTGTTCAATGTTCCCGAGGCAGCACACATCACTCTGTGTGACACCCCAGGTACGATGAACTGCAGCTTACCTGCGTCCCGCCGGCAATGCGGAAGGTAGGAGGTGGGCGGGATGTTACGTCCCGCTCATCTCCACCCCTCCGCGTCTATTAGCTGGCCGCTGTGTGATGTCGCTGTGACGCCGAACGTCCCTCCCCCTTCAGGAAGTGGATGTTCGCCGCCCACAGCGAGGTCATTTGGGAGGTAAGTACGTATGACGGGGGGTTACAACATTGTGCGACACGGGCAACAAATTGCCCGTGCCGCACAAACGATGGGGGCGGGTACGATCGCAAATGCGATCGCACAATAAATTGTAACGTGTAAAGCAGGCTTTATAAATCCATACACTGACTTGATCCAGGCACAGTAGCTTTAAGTAGTCGGAGTTTCGGGTATTGAGAATCCATTATACTGCTACAGAGGTGGGTGCATTTATTAAGGATTCTTCATTAATGGGTCTCCTTCAACTTGAATTGGCCCAAATCATTCCTACATTCCTAATCATTTAGTTGTCTGTATATAGTAGGCTTCTCCTACCTTCTATATAACTTATACTGTATTTTACTTCAGCGCCTGGAGCATACAGTCCTGAATCCAGAAAATGCAGCTGAAGACAGAATATTGAGCATTTGCAGTGTGGAGGGCGAGAGGGATGCACTCACTCCAGTGCCGGCACGTATCAGAGAAATTATCACCCAAAATTTGAGCGAAGACACAAGCCAAAGTAAGTTTATTCTATCATCTGAAGTCACACCGTCTATTCAATCCAAGGAGGTTTTAGGCCTCATTGAGACAATGTTTTTCAAGTACACAAAAAATAATACCAATGTCATCAGTATTTTTTCAGTGCTTGGTCAGTGTGTCATCAGTGTTTGGTCAGTGTCATCAGTGTTTAGTCAGTGTGTCATCAGTGTTTAGTCAGTGTGTCATCAGTGTTTGGTCAGTGTCATCAGTGTTTAGTCAGTGTGTCATCAGTGTTTAGTCAGTGTGTCATCAGTGTTTGGTCAGTGTCATCAGTGTTTAGGCCTGCGACACACATCCGTGCCTCTGGTACGTGTGTGCCATTTTTTTCACATACCGGAGACACGGGCCCACGTGGTCCTATGTATTGTTATTGTTTTGGACACACGTAAGTATTCAGGAACGGAACGTGTGTCCGGTCTGTACTTACGTGTGTCCTTCCGTACTTACGTGTGTCTGTCATGTTTCCGTAGTTTTTGCACGGACACACAGTATGCAAAAAATCATGGATAAGTGATTAGCAGAATAAATTATAATGTGTATGTGCTCTATCCGTGAAAAACAGAGTATACTTACAACATGGATATATGAATGAGGCCTTAGGGATACTTTTAAGAGGACCTTTCGTCACTCCTGACATGTCACATTTTAGTAAATACTTGTATAGCTCATGAAATATAATTTCTGGAGCATCTTTTCTTAAAACTCTGCATTCAGCCATTCCTCTGTAATTCCTCTAAGAAATGTTATGGATAACTTGACAACTGGGTGTTACGTTTCTCACTGTACGGCCCCTTCTCCATTAGCGTTTTTGTCCTGCATATTTCCTCGCCTTGAGAAACGGATTGCAATCTTGCAAATGGTTTCCTATGAGGCTGTCTCCATTTCCCCGTTTTGTTCTGACGATACACGGGCTCTCCTTGAAATCGCAGCATGCTGCGATTTGCTGCGATTCTCAGCTCTCTCACCCCCATGCAATCCTATGGGGGTGAGAGAAAAGTCAGGATCCGGGTGGCAT
The DNA here is from genome assembly GCF_048569485.1 of Anomaloglossus baeobatrachus. Lineage (NCBI taxonomy): Eukaryota > Metazoa > Chordata > Amphibia > Anura > Aromobatidae > Anomaloglossus > Anomaloglossus baeobatrachus. The sequence goes on along the minus strand of NC_134355.1, from coordinate 561,174,452 downwards.
GCGCATGTCACACGGATCCTGACACTTGCATACCGGGTCAGCCTGGCTACCGGAGAAATCTCCTGTAAAACCAGTCCTGGCCGCTGTTACCTGCACTGCACTCCGGAGCTGTCCCCTGAGCTCCAGAGTGCAGCCTGAACAGCGAGCGCCGAGTGATTGATTCCCCGGCGACTGCTGGTCAGGTCAGCACAGCTGCAAACAGATCAGGCAGACGCTGCAGCTCAGGTTACAGCTCTGGAGCTGAGTGCAGGTAACCGCGGCCAGGACTGGTTTTACAGGAGATTTTTCCCGTAGCCAGCCCTACACTGCTTACCTAAAAACTCACATAGCACCCGCATGACGCTCACATGTCATACGGATGCTATGTGAGAAAAAAAAACACACACCACACGCAGATCACACGCAGGACACACGCAGGATACTCGACTCACATATGCATCCCATACTCGCTGCGATTTTTTTAACGCTAATGGAGAAGGGGCCTACGGCCCCTTCTCCACTAGCGTGTAAAAAATCGCAGCGATACTCGGCTCAAAATGTGAGTCGAGTATCCTGCGTGTGTCCTGCGTGTGATCTGCGTGTGGTGTGTGTTTTTTTTCCTCACATAGCATCCGTATGACATGTGAGCGTCATGCGGGTGCTATGTGAGTTTTTAGGAAAGCAGCGTCAGACTGGCTACAGGAGAAATCTCCTGTAAAACCAGTCCTGGCCGCGGTTACCTGCACTCAGCTCCAGAGCTGTAATCTGAGCTCCAGCGTCTGCCTGATCTGTCTGCAGCTGTGCTGACCTGACCAGCAGTCGCCGGGGAATCCATCACTCGGCGCTCGCTGTTCAGGCTGCAGTCTGGAGCTCAGGGGACAGCTCGGGGTTCAGTGCAGGTAACAGCGGTCAGGACTGGTTTTACAGGAGTTTCCTCCGGTAGCCAGTCTGACCCTGTATGCAAGTGTCAGGATCCGTGTGACATGCGCATGCCACCCGGATTCTGACTTGCATGGGGGTGAGAGAGCTGAGAATCGCATGAAATCGCAGCATGCTGCGATTTCAAGGAGAGCCTGTGTATCGTCTGGAAAAAAAGGGGAAATGGAGACAGCCTCATAGGAAACCATTTGCAAGATTGCAATCCGTTTCTCAAGGCGAGGAAATATGCAGGACAAAAACGCTAATGGAGAAGAGGCCTACGGCCTCTTCTCCACTAGCGTGTAAAAAATCGCAGCGATACTCGGCTCAAAATGTGAGTCGAGTATCCTGCGTGTGATCTGCGTGTGGTGTGTGTTTTTTTTTCCTCACATAGCATCCGTATGACATGTGAGCGTCATGCGAGTGCTATGTGAGTTTTTAGGAAAGCAGCGTCAGACTGTCTACAGGAGAAATCTCCTGTAAAACCAGTCCTGGCCGCGGTTACCTGCACTCAGCTCCAGAGCTGTAATCTGAGCTCCAGCGTCTGCCTGATCTGTTTGCAGCTGTGCTGACCTGAACAGCAGTCGCCGGGGAATCCATCACTCGGCGCTCGCTGTTCAGGCTGCAGTCTGGAGCTCAGGGGACAGCTCGGGGTTCAGTGCAGGTAACAGCGGTCAGGCCTGGTTTTACAGGAGATTTCTCCGGTAGCCAGTCTCACGCGTTATGCAAATGTCAGGATCCGTGTGACATGCGCATGCCACCCGGATTCTGACTTGCATGGGGGTGAGAGAGCTGAGAATTGCATGAAATCGCAGCATGCTGCGATTTCATGGAGAGCCCGTGTATCGTCAGAACAAAACGGGGAAATGGAGACAGCCTCATAGGAAACCATTTGCAAGATTGCAATCCGTTTCTCAATGTGAGGAAATTTGCAGGACAAAAACGCTAGTGGAGAAGGGGCCTTAGGCCTGTTTCACACGTCAGTGAAAAACAGACATTTTTCACTGACGTGTTAAAAACGCCTATGTCCCTCCGTGTGCCGTGATTCACGACACACATGGGTTGTCTATGTGCAATCCATGATACTTGATCCGTACTCTGTGATTGCACATGGTAATAAACTCCCCTGTCCCGTCCCTGCTGTCCGTGGTGCTGAAGTTTCCAGCTCCGCTGCATCCGTCTGCCACTGTCTCTCACCTCTGCAGCTACTTCCGGGTCGGCTCTGGCTGCATACATGAATATGCATGCCAGTAATAAGTTGGCCAGGAAGAAGCTGAGAGCAGCTGCCGAACACAGCGTCGCTGGAGACGGGTGAGTTGAAAATGCTTTTTATTTTCAATATACGTTTTTTTCTGGTATCTGTTTCATGGATCACACCATAGTGTGGTCCGTGGGATATCAGTGATGCCAGGAAAAACACGCGTGTATGCCACACGGATACACTGTCAGTGAAAAATCACTGATGTGTGAGCAGACCCATTGATTATAATGATGGGTCTGTGTATGTCAGTGTAGCACCCACAGGGCAAGGGTTTAAGTTACTCGTCCCCGGGCCGGTGATGTCAGGTCAGGGGGATGTCACGGGGGGGCCCTTTTGCCCGGTTTCGTGACCCCGCAGTGTACAGTAAAGAAGAAGGGGGTTTGATTTTGTGACGCCACCTGCGGTATGCGGCCAGGGAATTAGCCGCTGCTGCTGTCGCTGTCCTCCGGGGCGGATGGTAATAGCAGCTGAGATGTTTCTGCTCCCCACAGGTGGAGCGGGCCCCGGGGAAGATGATGAAAGGAGTAGTAATGGTGGGCGCCGAAGCGCGGGGTAACGGCAAGGACAGGCGGACACAGTCTCTGCAGGTTCAAGGTTTTCTTTACTCACAGTCCTGGTTTTACCCGGGAGATGCCGGACGCCGCCGTGATGGGCTCCAGTCGATCCCGGATCCATTGGAGGTCAGAACCGGTACAGTGGATGGTGGGCCCTCCCTCCGTGCGCTTGGTGTTGGATCCCCATAGCCTGAAGCTTCTTGGGGACCACAGTTATTGAAAAGTGTTTACTCCCGTCCCGTATGCAGGTGCCGCGGGTACGTTGTGGGGCCTGCTTTAGAACATGACTCCGGACCCTATGTAGCACTGTGCTCCAAGAACTGTGGGGGCCAGACGGACATGCAATCCCCCTGGCCTGCAGATTTTGGTGGACAACCTGAAGTATGATCCACCCTAGGATTCTTCACCCTGCTCTGCGCCGTTCCCGAGGGAGCAATGAAGCTCTCCCCTCAGTGACCGTATTGACTCCTGCATCCCATCAGAGCCACTGTTAAAACATGACTCCTGTCTTCCTCTCTTGCTGGAGAACTCCCTAACTGTTTTGTTGCTCCTAACAACCCTGGTGGCTGTTCCTTGCCCAGTTCCCTGTCGCCAGTGGGTGGCTGCCCCCCATGTTTGGTGACTGTCTTAAGACCCAATCCTAGCTGGTCCCCAGTGGGGAGGCCAACCTGGTTGTGTGTGTGATCTAGTGTTTGGTGAACCGGTACCGACCTCCTCTGGATCCAAGATGAGTACCGCACCTTAAGTGAGGTGCAGTACCCTGTGGCGACTGAAGCCTCAGGGGCGCCACATCATTGATTCTGGTACATATAATAACTAGCACATACGTACCAGAATCCCTGACATCTGAAACAGGTCTTAAAGGGTGATGCCCCTACAGTTTGTGAATGTCTGTAATGATTGGACAGTGTACAGTGATATGGGACACGTCCTCAACTGGTAACACATTGTCCAATTATTTATACATTTCTAGGAGAAATAATAGAGGAATGGCACAACACCAAATTCTAAGAAAAGAAAATCCACAATTATTATTTCATTGGAGAATACACATTTGCTAAAATAGATGTGTCAGGATTGCTAACAGATCCTCTTTAACCTGTTACAGACATATGACTTACGTCATATGTCTGATCTCTGACCTTGATATGGGCTTGCAAACTGAGCCCTCATCTTTGCCAGCAGCTGATAGCTAAATTATGATTATTCAGGCATCATCTGCCTCTAATGGCCATGAGTGGAGTGGAGCTCCACCTGCGACTGTCAAGATGTTAAATGCCACTGTCAATCTCTGACAGAAGTGTTTAATGCACACTAGCAGGGGGGGGGGGCGCGTCATTCAATGCACACATTGACGTGACCATGACATAATCTCAAGATGCGATTGGTTGCCATGACAGTCTGGGATCTTCTAAAACCACTGTGTCTGTCATGACAGTTCTCCTGTGAAAGACAGCGTTTAGCTGGTGCTCATAGGAGACCATAACTTTCTCTATACATACAGCTAGGACCATATATATTTGGACACTGACACAATTTTTTTTTTTTTTTACCTGTTTACTGAAACATATTCAAGTTATATAATGAACATGGACATAAACTCCTGACTTTCAGCTTTCATTTGAGGACATCCACATTAAAATTTGATGAAGGGTTTAGGAGTTACAACTCCTTTACATGTGCCACCCTGGTTTTAAAGAGCCCAAAAGTAATTGGACAATTGACTCAAAGGCTGGGCAATTCCTTTATTTCATTCTTAATTAAGGACATTAAAGGCTGGAGTTGATTTGATGTCTGGTGCTTGCATTTTGACGTTTTTGCAGAGATATAAATATGCGGTCAAAGGAGTTCTCCATGCAGGTGAAACAAATCAACCTTCATCTGCAAAAAAACAAAAAAAAAATCAGAGAAATTGCTACAATATTAGAAGTGGCTAATTCTACAATTTGGTACATCCTGAGAAAGAAAGAAAGCACTGGTGACCTCAACAATGCAAAAAGACCTGGACACCCACGGTAGACAACAGTGGTGGATGATCATAGAATAATTACCATGGTAAAGAGAAACATCTTCCCAACATCCAACCAAGTGAACAACACTCTCCAGGATGTAGGTGTATCAATATCCAAATCTACCATAAAGAGAAGACTGCATGAAAGAAAATACAGAGGGTTCACTGCACGGTGCAAGCCGCTCATAAGCATCAAGAATAAGAAGGTTAGATTGGACTTTGCTAAAAAAAAAATCTTAAAAAACAGCACAGTTCTGGAAGACCATTCTTTGGACAGATGAAACCAAGATCAACATCTAGAAGAATGATGGAAAGAAAAAAAGAAAAAAGTATGGTGAAGGCATAATACAGCTCATGATCCAAAGTATACCACATCATCTGTAAAACACGGCGGAGGCAGGGTGATGGCCGGGCATGCATGGCTGCCAGTGCCACTGGGACCTTAGTGTTTATTGATGATGTGACACAGGACAGAAGCAGCCGGATTAATTCTGGGGTTTTCAGAGACATATTGTGTGCTCAAATCCAGCCAAACTGATTGGTTGGCGTTTCATAATATAGATGGACAATGACCCAAAACATAAATTCAAAGCAATCCAGGAGGTTATTAAAGTAAAGAAGTGGAATATTCTTGAATGGCCGAGTCATCACCTGATCTCAACCCAATAGATGTGCATTTCACTTGTTAAAGACTAAACTTCAGACAGAAAGACCCACAAACAAACAGCAACTGAAAACCGCTGCAGTAAAGGCCGGCGGAGCATTAAAAAGAAGGAAACATAGTGTCTGGTGATGTCAAGACTTCAGGCAGGTATTGCCAATAAAGGTAGAGAAAGAAGATTTTTCAGCTCACCTGCTGTCTGAGTGTTGAAGTCCACAAATGCACGGCATCCACCGGGAGGTCCAGCCGGTAATACAAGGGTAAGGAGTAATGAAAGAAAGGATCCGGCACGATTATATCATAAAAACATCAAAAATCTTTATTTCCATGGTTAAAAAAGTACCCGTGGAGACCAAGCGGTGTACCTCACAAGAGACTTAACGCGTTTCGGACTGCGGTAAAAACAAGAGAGTCCTTAATCATAAGCATTTTCTCTGTGACACAAGACTACTGAAATCGGTTACTCCATTAGATGAACAAAGGGGGGAGAGGAGGAGCAAGGATTCCTTGATTAAATGAGAAACCAGGTGGGTAAAAGGGATCACATAGAAACATATGAGATCAAATAATCATATAATGTGAATGATATTGAATACTTATTGCAGAAATGTCACCATAAATGCAACAATAAAAATATATATAAAATACCACATGTGAACAGTGTTATTGGTAATAATTTACAGAAATGACATCAGAAATATAAAAAAAAAAAAAAAAAAAAAAAAAAAAAATTTTTACAAAAAAGAAGATATGTTAGAGTAATAATCTATATATAAAAATGTCAGAATGAATGTTATTTAAGAGGATCTTTTCAAATTTTTTATTATTTATTTTATATTATCGTGAATTTTTTAATTTCCAATGAAAAAAAAAACAAAAAAAAAAACCAGCATAAATAAATGGGATGATATTTTTTTTTAGTGTAAACAGGGAATTCGATTACTCAGAAAATGTAACGTAAGTCTGAGCGATAGTATAGACCATCGTGGTACCTGGAATTAAGTTTTAAAATCCATTTTGCTTCTGCAAGAAGAAGAGCCTGAAACCAGTCCCCCCCCTCGGGGGGGTCTGGGAACATATTCAATCCCGGTAACAACCAATGTTGAAAAATCTGCCAAATGGTGCTCGATAAAATGTCTGGTCAGGCCAGATAAGGAGCGTTTCCTAACCAATATGGCATAATTCACAGTAGTAGGATCTGAAGCGGTTGATGGTATTCGGGTGTGCTCTGAGATTCTTGTTCTAAGGGCTCTGGAAGTGCAGCCGACGTAGTCCCTGTGGCATGCCGTACATGTGGCTACATAGATAATATGCGTTGAGGAGCAGTTAATAAAGGAGTTAATAGAAAAATTCTTCCCATGATTCCTCACAATTGACTTGGTATTATGCATGAATTTACAAAGACCACATCGGCTAGACCCACATCTATAAGAACCAGAAACGCTGAGCCAGGATTTACTATGTTTTTTAGTGGTGTACATACTGGGGGCAATTAAGTTGCCAACAGTACAGGCTCTTCTAGCAACTATATTAACCCCTGACCGGAGGATGGAGTCAAGAACAGTATCCTGTTTTAAGAGGGAAATAAAGCGTTGGTTAATATGTTTAATTTGGAAGAAATCTGTACTGAATGGAGTGGAAAAAGTAACCTTATTTGTGGAAGTGGAAGTTTTAGTGCGGTCTTCCAATAAGCTCTTCCGGCTTCTACTAGCGGTAATAGAGGAAGCTCTAAATTTGTTCCCTCAGACCCAAATATAATGGAACCTGGACTGGATCAACAGCAGAGGGGTTAGATAAATTCTGTTCATTCATATCAGTATGTCGACACCCCTGTATGCCCTATTTTTCAGGGCTTGCCCAAAATTCACAAGGGAGTTTTCCCTCCCCCGTTGAGACCTATAGTTGCCAGTACGGGTTCCCTGACAAGCAATTTGAGTGATTGAATACCATCAGCCACTTCAGATCCTACTACTGTGAATTATGCCATATTGGTTAGGAAACGCTCCTTATCTGGCCTGACCAGACATTTTATCAAGCACCATTTGGCAGATTTTTCAACATTGGTTGTTACCGGGATTGAATATGTTCCCAGACCCCCCCGAGGGGGGGACAGGTTTCAGGCTCTTCTTCCTGCAGAAGCAAAATGGATTTTAAAACTTAATTCCAGGTACCACGATGGTCTGAACTATCGCTCAGACTTGCGTTACATTTTCTGAGTAATCGAATTCCCTGTTTACACTAAAAAAAAATAAATAAAAATAAAATATCATCCCATTTATTTATGCTGTTTTTTTTTGTTTTTGTTTTTTTTTTTCCATTGGAAATTAAAAAATTCACGATAATATAAAATAAATAATAAAAAATTTGAAAAGATCCCCTTAAATAACATTCATTATGACATTTTTATATACAGATTATTACTCTAACATATCTTCTTTTTTGTAAAATTTTTTTTTTTTTTTTTTTTTTTTTATATTTTTGATGTCATTTCTGTACATTATTACCAATAACACTGTTCACATGTGGTATTCTATATATATTTTTATTGTGGCATTTATGGTGACATTTCTGCAATAAGTATTCAATATCATTCACATTATATGATTATTTGATCTCATATGTTTCTATGTGATCCCTTTTACCCACCTGGTTTCTCATTTAATCAAGGAATCCTTGCTCCTCCTCTCCCCCCTTTGTTCATCTAATGGAGTAACCTATTTAAGTAGTCTTGTGTCACAGAGAAAATGCTTATGATTAAGGACTCTCTTGTTGTTACCGCAGTCCGAAACGCGTTAAGTCTCTTGTGAGGTACACCGCTTGGTCTCCACAGGTACTTTTTTAACCATGGAAATAAAGATTGTTGATGTTTTTATAATATAATCGTGCCGGATCCTTTTTTCCATTACTCCTTACCATTGCCAATAAAGGGTTTTCAACCAAGTATTATGAATTAACATTTTATTTCCAAATATTTAATTGTCCAATTACTTTTGAGCTCCTGAAATGAAGGGATTGAGTTTAAAAAATGCTTTGGTTCCTCACATTTTTATGCAATCATTTTGTTCAACCCCCTGAATTAAAACAGAAATTTTAAACTTCAACGGCCTCTGAATTGTTTTGTTCAATATCCATTGTAGTATACAGAACAAAAATGTGAAAAATGTTATCTCTGTCCAAATATATGTGGACCAAACTGTAGCATTGCATCAGCACTGCTATCCATAGATCAGACAATCACAGCTTAAAGTCCCCTAAAAGAACTATCAAAGACAGTAAAAAAAGGTTTTAAAAAGTATAAAAAAAATAAATCTAAAAGATGAAATCCCCCCTCTTTCCCCCCAATAAAATTAAGAATGGAAAGAAATTAAAAAATACACATTTGGTATCGCTGCATTCACTAACGGATCTATGAAAATCTAAAATTATTTTTTTCAATCAGTAAACGGCATAACGAGTAAAATAAATCAAAATGCCAGAATTGCAGTTTTTCGCCTGCTACAGCAACACTAAAAAAAGTAATAACAGGTGATCAAAACATTGTATGTACTCCAAAATAATGTCAATAGAAACATTGGTTGAGGGCACAGAAAACAAGCCCTCATATAGCTCCATATCCCGAAAGTTGAAATTGTTACGGCACTTAAAGTGAACCTGTCAGGTCCAAAATGCACCCAGAACCATGAACAGTTCTGGGTGCATATTGCTAATCCCTGCCTAACTGCCCCTGTATACCAGGGGTGGGGAAGCTTTTTACTGCCGGGGGCCATTTGGAAATTTCTAATAACCTTCGGGGGCCGCACAAAATTATCAATGTGAAATTTTCTCTGCTATATTTGGTCAAACAATTAATTAACTCCCCCTACTGTGGTGGCTGGAGCTGCTTCTCTTTGGTGTGGTCGTTAATTTTCGGTGATATTGATCATGTTGCTTCTCACAAATACTTTTCTAGGTTTGTCTCGGTCTGGAGCGCAGTCAACTCTTTGTGATAATAAGATTGGTAAATAATATACATCACATAACAAACACTGGGACTGCTGTATATACATCACAGGAGGGCCTGGGGTCATATACCTCACATGGGAAACACTGAGACTGCTGTATTTAAATCACAGGAGGGACTGGGGGCATATACATCACATAGGAGATGTTGGGACTGCTGTATATACATCACATAGGAGACACTGGGACTGCTGTATATACATTACAGGAGATGTATATGCCCCAGACCCAGCCCCTCCTGTGATGTATATGCCCCAGCCCCTCTTGTTGCATATATGCCCCAGTCCCTCTTGTTGTATATATGCCCCAGCCCGTCTTGTTGTATATATGCCCCAGCCCCTCTTGTAGTATATATGCCCCAGCCCCTCATGTGATGTATGTGGCCCCAGCATCTCCTGTGCTGTATATATGACAGGAGAGGCTGGAGCATACACAACAGGAGACGCTGGGGGCGTACACATAACAGGAGACGTTGGGGCATATACACCACTGGAGGGGCTGGTAGCATATACATCACAAGACAAGGCTGAGGGCATATACATCAAAAGAGGGGCTGAGGGCATATACATCACTGAAGCGGCTGGAGCATATACGTCACAGGAGCGGCTGGGGCATATACATCACAGGAGACGCTGGGGTACAGACATCACTGGGAGGCATAGATATGACTTTGGGGCACAGAGAGCATTTGGGGGGCACAGACATTACTGGAGGAGCACAGACATTACTAGAGAGGCACGGACGGGGGCACAGACATCCCTAGGGGGAGCACAGAACACTAGGGGGACACAGACATCACTATGCGGAGCACGGACATCACTAGGGGGGTACAGACATTATTAGGGGTGCACAGACATCCCTAGGGGGAGCACGGAACACTAGGGGGGCACAGACATCACTATGGGGAGCACGGACATCACTAGGGGGGCACGGACATCACTGGGAGGAAAAAGACATCACTGGGAGGGCACGGACTTCACTGGGAGGGCACGGACTTCACTGGGGGGGCACGGACATCACTGGGGGGGCACGAACATCACTGGGGGGCATGAACATCACTGGGGGGCACGGACATCAGTAGGGTGGCACGGATCTGTAGGGGGGCACGGACGGCACTAGGGGGCATGGATGGCACTAGGGGGGCATGACGGCACTAGGGGGTACTGGGAGAAATAAACAACATTTGTGGAGCACAGACATTGCTAGGCGTGTACTGACATTACTTGGGAGCACAGCACTGGGGGGGGTACACAGAAATGGGGGAAGTCACACATCCCTGGGGGAGGGTGGCACACAGCCCTGGGGGAGTGCCGGGCAGACAGCTATGTGGGACGGGGGGGGGCAGACAGCCCTGGGAGATGGAGGGAGGGTCACACAGCCATGGGGGATGGGCACACAGCCCTGGGGGATAGGCACACAGTCCTGGGGGACGGGGGACGGGCACACAGCCCTGGTAGAGGGGAGGCTCACAGCCCTGGAGGAGGAAGTGCACAGCACAGCGCGAGTGGGCGCTCAGCACAGCGGGAGCTGGCACACAGCGCTAGAAGCCGGCGCTCAGCACAGCGGGAGTCAGCACTCAGCACTGCGGGAGACGGCGCTCAGCATAGCGGGAGTCGGCACACAGTGCTGAAAGTCCTGAAGTTGCTGCTGCTCTTCTGTGGGATGGGAGCACAAAGCGCTAACCCCGCCCACAAAGTAAGTCCTGAGCAAGCGGGCACTGACCAGCGTTCGGTAGTGGATGCTCAATGGGTGTTCTTGCAGTGCAGATGGGGATTTAAAGGCCGGCAGCTGGCAACATGTGGCCAGCAGATTCCCAGGGGCCGCATAAATGGTCAGGAGGTTTCCCACCCCTGCTGTATACACTAGAATAGATAAAGAAATCTTTAGAAAAGGTATTTCTAAAGATCTTATATCGTATATTAGCATGTTAGTATGCCCATGTGGGCCCCTGTGGGCGTGCTATCATGCTAATGAATGCGCAGTGTCAGAGGATGATCTCACTCACCTCTCCACCGCCAGCGCGTCTGACGCTGGATTTCGGCTCAGTGCGCATGATCCCAGAGATTCAGTCATGCGCACCATGAAGCCGAGTGTATACGTCCTGGCTTCAAACTGAAGTAATGCACATGACCGAGACTCTGGAGTAATGCGAACTGAGCCTAAATCCAGTACGGGCGGCGATGGCAGCGGAGAGGTGAGTGAGATCATCCTCTGACACTGCGCATTCATTAGCATGATAGCACGCCCACAGGGATGTACTAACATGCTAATAGGGCCGAATAGCCAGGGGAACTAATGGCAGGGGAATAGTGCCCTCGCTTATTAGCATACGATATAAGATCTTTAGAAATACTTTTTCTAAAGATCTCTTTATCTACGCTAGTGTATACAGGGATGGTTAAGCAGGGATTAGAAATATGCACCTAGAACTGCTCGTGGTTCTGGGTGCATATTGGACCTGACAGGTTCCCTTTAAATAAACCAAAAACCAAGCATGTTTGGTATCTGCGTAATCATACTGACCTGGAAAATCATATTGCCAGGTCATTTGTACTATAAAATGAGCACTCTATATAAAAAATCCAAAAATCAATTACAGAATTGCGCTTTGGAATTTTTTTTCCCTCTTTCTAGCACATCACATGATAAAGTGGATGGTTCCATTTGAAAAGTACAACTCAACCCTCATACAGCTATGTTGACAGAAAAATATAAAAAGTTATGGCTCTTTGAATAAGGGGAGAAATAATTGAAAGCACTAAAACCGAAAATCGATCAGGAAGGGGTTAAGGAGGTTATTCAAGTCCATGATTTTTTAAAAATTTCCAATGGCTAACAAAACCCTGCTCCTCCTATCCCAATGCTCTGTTCCCAAACCTAGTTCTGTTTACCAAGCTGCAATAGTGATGCATTGACACGATATCTGACCATGGCAGCGAACCACTGGCCAGAGAAGTGACTTCTGTAATGTCAACAAATCACCGCTACTGCCAATGATTGGCTGCAGATCATTAGTGGTGACCAGTGGGGAACCAAGGGGCAGCATAAGTTGAATAATACTCCTTTTGTTAGTTTGTATCTAGTTTCTACACCTTGACCTTATGTGTGATATGTTCATGACATATGTTCCTTCACCTGGGAATATTTTTTTTTACATTTACCTGGTCCACATAGTCATGTGACAGCTAAGATAATTTACAATTGCATAATATGAACTTCTGAAGATAAGAAACTAAGACATTTTCTCTCTACACTTAGTAAAATCAGTTCTCACTGTGCTCCAATGATGGTCTCCTTCGCTCCCAAATGATTTCTCATTTCCTAGGTTTCTCAGACACATATCCCGATGTCAGCTTGACAGAGGAAAATAGATCTCTACAAGATGAATTGTTTCGTGTGAAAGACCTGCTGTCACTAACCCGTGCTGAACGGGATGACCTGACCATCAAGAACCATGCCCTGAGTGAGAAGGTAACGAGGGTAAACATATGTTTATATGTATATTGGCAGCACAAATTATAGGTCTGCACCACACTATAGACATGCACTGCCAGGTAGGTATCTGCCATTTTTCCTGACTCCACCATATGCAAGTTCAGCCAAGAATTTTCAAGGTTTAAGTAACTAAAACTTCCCTGTTCATGAAAGATTCTGAAACTTATCTTTTTGACTTTTGTTTCAATTCCTCACCAGCGTTATAACTATAGTGGGTGCAGGAGTTGAAGTTGCACCCAGGATCTTGAGCCAGGGTGGCCAAAAAGGTCGCCTTGCTCCATAAGAAAAGAGCAGTTTTCACGCTGTACTATGGAAGACACTGAAGCAAACAGGGAGTAGTTGGCAGACCAATCACTAGGGGGCGATAGGGTAGTAAACAAGCCTGCACTAATATTGCACTGCCCGGAAGGAAGCTCACCTAAATGAACAGTAAGCTGGAGAGCCCGTTGGAGGGCAGTAGAGTAGTCAGCAAGCCGGTTCTGCAACAGAGGGTCTTGTCAATGGTACAGGAGAAGGCAAAGCGTGGTCAGGTAGTAGCCAAAACATCAGAAACTGGAAAGTCATGGAAACAGGTGCGGGAAGGAGGGGGACAAGGACAGAAACGGGGACACAGGTCAGAGGTTGGGCAAAAGGCAAAGGACAGACGAACAGAGGACGACTAGAGACCGAAGGGGAACAGAGGTAGAGACAAGGACAAGATGGAAGCCACAGGTCAGGTCAGGTGCGGTGGGAGACAGAGGTCAGATCGGGTCAGGGAGGAAACGGAGGTCAGATCATGTCAGGGAGGAAACAGAGGTCTGTATGGAACCGGACAGAACACAGGTCACTATCGGAAACATAACTCAGCTGAGCTGCAAATATCACTGGCGAAGCACAGGAGGTGCAGTGCCAGGATATAGCGGCCAGAAGATCAAAGCAAGGCAGCAAGGATTAACCCCTCACGACCTGGAACCCTGGGAAGGAATACCAGCAATGACAAAACAACGCTGAGTCAGGCATGGGTCATGACAGCAATGTTATTAAATACCATTATAGTTAAAGGGATTTTCCCACAAAGTTCATTTTTAAATTGAATTTAATCAATAGATCTTGGAATAATAAAAAATTCTACAATTGGATGTGTTAAAAAAATGTTCCTGTACTGAGATAATCTTATATATGTGCCTCTGCTATGTACTGTGTAATGGCCGTGTCTGACTGCACAGGAACATGGTCTGATCATACCACTGTTCCTGGGCAGGGGAGGAAGTAAAAGTATACAGGCTTTACAGCATCACAAATAATTCTTTCTTTGAGGTAAATCATTTTTTTAAAAACAGATAGGGAAATGTTTTACCTCACAAAAAGAATCATTTGTGATCCCATGATATGCTATTTGTATTCTCTTTTTTACTTCCTCCCCAGCCCAGGAGATGTATGATCACGTGGTCAGACACAGCCATTACACAGTACATAGCAGGGACGCATTTATAACATTATCTCGGCACAGGAACATTTTTTTTTAAACACATCCAATTGTGGAAATTATTATTATAAAATCTGTTAATTAAAATCAACTTTAAATTGAACTTTGGGCCCTGATGGAGATTTTGCATTGGTGCCCCCCCAAATTCCAAGTTACATGACTGTTCCTCACCATTATCATTGTTTGCTATAATTTAAAGGAAATAATCATCTTCTCACATACACCAAATCTTTTACACTGCGGAAATTTGCTAAATTGGCATCCAACTGAAGCAATCATTTGTGAATTAAATATGTTGAACTCGAGACAGTAAGGGCGGCTTTGCACGTTGCGGCATCGCAAGCCGATGCTGCGATGTCACACGCGATAGTCCCCGCCCCCGTCGCAGGTACGATATCGTGTGATAGCTGGCGTAGCGAACATTATCGCTACGCCAGCTTCACATGCACTCACCTGCCCTGCGACCGTCGCTCTGGCCGGCGACCCGCCTCCTTCCTAAGGGGTCAAGGGGGTGGGTCGTGCGGCGTCATAGCGACGTCACACGGCAGGCGGCCAATAGCGGCGGAGGGGCAGAGATGAGCAGGATGTAAACATCCCGCCCACCTCCTTCCTTCCGCATATCCTACGGAAGCCGCAGTGACGCCGGTAGGAGATGTTCCTCGCTCCTGCGGCTTCACACACAACGATGTGTGCTGCCGCAGGAACGAGGAACAACATCGGACTGTCGCGTCAGCGTAATTATGGATTACGCCGACGTTGCACCGATGATACGATTACGACGATTTTGCTCTCATTAATCGTATCATCGAGCCTTTACACACTACGATGTCGCATGCGATGCCGGAAGTACGTCATTTTCAATTTGACCCCACCGACATCGCACCTGCGATGTCGTAGTGTGCAAAGCCCGCCTAAGACTGGGTCAGCTAACCGTTATCTATTGTGCAGTGTTATTATTATTTATTTATTTATTTATGTATTTTTATGGAGATGAAACCAGAAGATTGCATACACTATCTAAAAAGAAACATCTGCATGTTTTTCTCACTATCTGACATGAAATCAAAATAAACCTTCCCATTTTAAGTAAATTTGGAACCAAAATTATTTATATTTGCCAAATGCCAGAATAATGAGAGAGAAGTGAACGTTTTAAGGCATTTTTATTACTTTGCAAAGTCAAAAGTTTGCATACATTTAATTAGTATTTGGTACCATTGCCCTTAAACTGTATAACTTGTAATAGTATACGTGTAACCGAGTACACTGGGGATTCATGAACTCAGCATTAAAACAGATTACAGAGAGTAGTAGGATGAGGGTTTCCAGGCCGCGCCAATGACAACCAACGTTAAGCTGTTAGATTAATGTTGCTTTTATTCCAATTACAGGTCTACGCGTTTCGGAAGGCACCCCTTCCTTCTTCAGGACCAGATGGCAAGAAAACATCAAATCTTAACGCGATTTTAATTTGGTAATATAACCCCTTACGCGATTTTAATTTGGTAATATAACCCCTATTAAAAAAAAAAAAAGAGATTTGATGTTTTCTTGCCATCTGGTCCTGAAGAAGGAAGGGGTGCCTTCCGAAACGCGTAGACCTGTAATTGGAATAAAAGCAACATTAATCTAACAGCTTAACGTTGGTTGTCATTGGCGCGGCCTGGAAACCCTCATCCTACTACTCTCTGTTATCTGCCAAACCGAGGGACTGCTGCCGTGACGTTGGATTTATCTACACACATGCTGTTATAGGAGTTGTGACTGTCACAACCCCTATAGGTGAGTAGTACCTTATTTCCTTCTACCCCAATGCTACTTGGGTAAGACCCTATTGCGCTTCTTTTTCTCCACAGTTTAATTATCATTAAAACAGATTGGTATAGGCCCGAACTTTGTGAGCAAGATAATGGCATTATACTCCAGACCATCGGCCAGAGTCAGGGTTAACGGAGCCCTCTCTGACCCGCTGGAAATTAGAAACGGTACCCGCCAGGGATGCCCTCTATCCCCTCTCATTGTTATGGAGCACCTTGCGGTATCCATTAGACAGAACCCCAGTGTACACGGTCTGAACCTCGGAGATAGGGAATTTAAGACAGCTATGTATGCGGATGATCTCCTGCTCTACACGTCCCAACCTCTGATCACCTTCCCTTCCCTACTAAAAGAATTCGAGCGATTCGGAAATCTGAGCAATTTTAAAATAAACTACTCCAAAACAGAGGCATTAAACATCTCCCTTAAAACAGAAGAAGTTTCCATATTAAAAGAAAAATTCCCGTTTCGATGGCAGACATCTTCGATAAAATATCTAGGGGTATCGATTCCATCCAATTTGGGGATGCTTTATTCCTTAAACTACCAACCCTTGTTAAATAGAACCCTAAAGGACATGGAAGAATACAACAAACGGCCCCTTTCGTGGTTCGGGCGCATAAACGCTTTTAAAATGGATATATTACCACGATTCCTCTACATTTTTCAGACAATACCTATAAACCCCCCTCTGGCCTTCTTCAAGACACTGAGGTCCGCATTGGTACGCTTCGTATGGAAAGGGGGAAAACCAAGGATTAGCTATCAGACTTTGACCAGGCCCAAACAGAGGGGGGGGCGGTTTGCCGGACTTGCGTACCTATCATCGTGCTGCTCTAGTGGCCAGACTGGTAGACTGGCGATTCCACCGAGAGACCAAGCAGTGGGTGACTTTGAAACAGCTTTATACCCCGGTTCCACTTGGTTTACTTCCCTGGCTGATGCCAAAAGAAATAGAGGACATAAGGAGGCAGGTGGAGCCAAACGGAATATTGCTCAAAGCGACATTAGAGGCATAGGAGGCCATAAAGATGAAAGGTGGCCTGATTAGCTCGCCCACTCCCCTGGCACCTTTGTTCGGCAATCCGGGTTTCCCCCCAGGGTACACGGCAGAGAGATTTCTTGGATGGCAAAGGAGATCAGACATCAGACTGGGGCAGATCCTACAGGACAATGACTTGCCCTCTTTTGTAGACCTACAGGCTGCATTCCCGGGGAGACGATTGAGGTGGCTCGAATATATCCAACTTCGCTCCTTTGTGAAATCCTGGCTGAAAGGGGGGCGGCCCCCCTCTCCGGACACGCCCACCCAGTTTGAACATATATTTCTGCAGGGTTCGCCTCCGTCACACCAGATCTCCCTCATTAGCGGCATGATGAACAGAAACCTTCACACTGGGGATCCTAGCCATATTAGAAGATGGGAAGCGGAATTAGGCTTCAACCTCTCCGATGATGAAAAACAAAAAGCGTACGTGTTTTCCCACAAGATCTCAGTAGCATGCAATGCCCGGGAAAAGAGTTACAAGTTATTGGCAAGATGGTACCAAGGTCCGGCTAACCTGCATAGAGCCTTCCCGTCGGTCCCAGAGGAGTGCTGGCGCTGTGGCTTGGGTAGGGGCACGTTATCACATATTTGGTGGGGATGTAACAGAATATCCAATTTCTGGATTAAGGTTTTTACAATCTACAACCAAATGACAGGAGAAAACATAGCTCCCTCCATAAAGATTGCTCTTCTTTCTATTCTACCCGGCTCATTGGGGCGTCAAAAGAAGTGCCTTTTGCGGTTCTTTTTGATTGCGGCCAGAGCAGTCATCCCAAGACACTGGAGGTCCACAGTGACCCCTGGAATGGGGGAATGGCAAGCGGAGCTATCTCATTTGTGCCATATGGAGGAACTTTCATCTTGGGTTACGGGCACCAACGAGAAGTTTATCAGACTATGGCAGCCGTGGATCATGTTCAAGGAGTCCCCTGCCTTCCGGGATCTGTTCCAGTGACAGCGCACTTATAACTCCCCTTTTACCTCCCTCCCTAGTCCCCTTGTGAATGTTTTCCCGACCCCTCCTTTCTCTCTACTCTGCTATTTTCTCTTTTTTATCTCTACTCTGCTATTGACACACACTCTAACATAGCCGCTTTCTAGTATGGTATAACATATAGATCGATGGGCTTAGCTATGCAAATGCAGAAATAAAACTACTGCAACATGTAAATATGAAACTGTCACAAGGGTCTGGGAGACCAAGAGATCGAACAGATAAACTAGCAAACCCTAAATAAAAGTATATATTGGTCTGAAAGTGTATTATGAGGGCTATATATGTACCAAGGGCAGTGGCCCACCTAGGCAAATTGTAGTGGCAAATCCTCTCTTCTCTTTTCTGTATGCATGTTATTTATTCTTCTCTTGAAAAATTTCTATAAAAACGGATTGGTTAAAAAAAAACAAAACTGTATAACTTGGGTGAAACATGTTAGATATCCTTCCACAAGCTTCTCACAATAGTTGGTAGAAATTTGGGTCCATTCATTCTGACAAAACTGGTGTAACTGAGCCATGTTTGTAGGTCGCCTTTTTCGCACCAACCTTTTCAGCTTTGCCCATAAATTTTCAGTAGAATTGAGATCAGGGCTTTCTGATGGCCACTCCAAAACATTGATTTTGTTATCCTTAAGCCACTTTGTAACCAGTTTGGCAGTATGCTTCTGGTCATTGTCCATTTAGAAGGCCCATTTCTACCCAAGCTTTAAGTTCCTAACTGTTTTCTTGAGATGTTTCTTCATGCCACATAATCTTCCTCATGATGCCATCTATTTTGTGAAGTGCACCAGTCCCTACTGCAGCAAAACAACCCCACAGCATGATGCTGCCACCCCCGTGTTTCACAGTTGGGATGGTGTTCTTACACTTCAAAGCTTCTTCCCTTCTAATTTAAAATGTATGGTCAAACAGTTGAAATTTAGTTTATGGAGACCACAGGACATGTCTCCAAAAATTAAGATCTTTATTCCTGTGCGCATTTGCAAACATTAATCTGGCTTTTTTATGTTTCTTTTGGAGTAATGACTTCTTCCTAGCAGAGTGGCCTTTCAGCCCATGTTGATAAAGTACTCGTATTGGTCATGTCACATACAACGACGACGACGTCGCTGCTAAGTCAACATTTTCTGTGACGTTGCAGCGACGTCGTCATCGCTGTCGTTGTGTGTGACATCCAGCAACAACCTAGCCCCTGCTGTGAGGTCGCCGGTTGTTGCTAAATGTCCTGGACTATTTTTTGGACGTTGCTCTCCCGCTGTGAAGCACACATCTCTGTGTGTGACAGCGAGAGAACGACGAAATGAATGTGCAGGGAGCAGGGAGACGGCTTCTGCGGACGCTGGTAACCAAGGTAAATATCGGGTAACCAAGCAAAGGCTGCTTGGTTACCTGATATTTACCTTCGTTACCAGCGTCCGCCGCTCTCAGGCTGCCAGTGCCAGCTCCCTGCTCCCTGCACACGTAGCCAGAGTACACATCAGGTAAATAAGCAAAGCGGTTTGCTTATAAACCCGATGTGTACTCTGGCTACGAGTGCAGGGAGCCAGCGCTAAGTGGTCTGCGCTGGTAACCAAGGTAAATATCGGGTAACCAGCTAAGCATTTTGCTTGGTTACCTGATATTTACCTTAGTTACCAAGCGCAGCATCGCTTCTACGCGTCGCTGCTGGCTGGGGACTGGTCACTGGTCGCTGGTGAGATCTACCTGTTTGACAGCTCACCAGCGACCATGTAACGACGCAGCAGCGATCCTGATAAGGTCAGGTCGTTGTCGTGATCGCTGCTGCGTCGCTACGTGTGACCCTAGCTTTTCACTGTGGATAATGACACCAGCATCTTCACAAGGTCTTTTGCTTTTGTTCTTGAGTTGATATGCACATGTCTGACCAAAACACAATTATCATATGATGGCTGGACATTCACATCTTGTTTGTACTTGTGTATAAAAGTCTGTACAGATGAACGAGGCACCTTCAGGTGTCTAGAATTTGCACCCAAGGATGAACCAGACTTCTGCAAGTCATACAGTTTAAAGGTCCCGTCACACGTAGTGACGCACCAACGATCCCACCAGCGATCCAACCTGGCAGGGATCGTTGGTGCATCGCTACATGGTCGCTGGTGAGCTGTCAATCAGGCAGATCTCACCAGCGACCAGCCAACAGCGACTCGTGTAACGATGCTGCGCTTGGTAACCAGGGTAAATATCGGGTAACTATGCAAAGTGCTTTGCTTGGTTACCCGATATTTACCCTGGTTGCCAGCGTACATCGCTTACAGGATGCCAGCACTGGCTTCCTGTATACGTAGCTAGGGTACACATCAGGTTACTAAGCAAAGCACTTTGCTTAGTTACCCGATATTTACCCTGGTTACCAGCATACGCTGCTTACACAGAGTCGGTGCTCGTTGGTCTCTTGCAGTCAAACACGCCAACGCGTGTTGCACAGCGGGAGACCAACAAGCAAAAAAAGGTCCTGATCGTTTTGTAACAATCAGCGTCTTTGCAGCAGGGGCCCGCACGCTGCTATGTGTCAAACACAGCGACATCGCTGGCGAGGTCGCTGAAACGTCACAAAATCTGGGAGTTTCAGTGATCTCGCTAGCGATATTGCTATGTGTGATGGGGGCTTAAGGGCAATGGTGCCAAATACTAATGAAATGTATGTAAACTTTTGACTTTGAATAAAGTTATAAAACATTTTCTCTCTATCATAATTCTTGCATTTGGCAAGCATAAATAATTTTGTTAATCCTAATTGACCTAAGGCTTCTTTCACACGCCCGTTAAAAACCACGCACATTTTCCACGGAAGTGTCAAAGGTGCGTTTTGCCATTCCGTGAGTCGTGTTTATGGCTCACGTGTGTTCTCCGTGTGTTATCCGTGATAACACACGGAGAACGGGAACTTTCTACTCAACTGTCCCTGGCTTCACTGTCCGTGGTGCTGATCTTCGGTCTCCAGTCCTGCCGACTCCCCGCTGCTGCAGCTTCCGGCCGCAGTGAAGTGAATATTCAATGAACATAATGAGCGGCGGTTGGAAGCAAGTGACAGCAGCGGCGGAGACTGCAGGGCTGCAGAAGGTGAGTAAAGGTTTTGGTTTTTTTTCTTGCATATACATGTGTTTTCTCCGGTGCGTGTCACACGGAACACATCCGTGTGGTACGTTTGTGTTACGTGTGACCCGTTTGCGTTCCGTGTGACACCCGTGATGCCGGAGAAAACGTGGACATGCCTACGTGTGGAGCACACGGGCACACTTATGCTCCACACGTACACACGGTCTATGGCAGAATACGCACATGAACGCAGACCCATTGATTTTAATGGGTCTACGTGTGCCAGTGTCTCCGGTACGTGAGAAAACTGACCATACACGTACCGGAGGCACGGACGTGTGAAAGAGGCCTAAAACAGGAAAGGTTTATTCTGATTTTAGTGGGAAAAACATGCAGATGTAGCTTTTTATATAGTGTATGTAAACTTCTGGTTTCAACTGTATGTCCATGGGGCCTTTATACAGTAAGAAACAATGACTGTTTAAAATCCAATCTATAAATAAAAATTGATTAATGCATAATGACAAATCTAAAGAAAATAATAAAAAATAAAACATGATTGAGAAAATCAAGTGTATTACTTTGAAAATAATGACTTGTTTTATATAAACTCCATAAAAAAGAAATATAAATCCGTGTGTGTCTTTATCCTTTAATTTCAATGCTCACACAGTCATTGACCGTTGAACAAAGGCATTATATCCAATGATCGTAGATCTCTACCTTTATTTCTAAGATCCTCCAGGGTCAGAACAAAGCCTAATGCTATTCTGATGATCTGTGACATAGAATACCTCTGCCTGTCCAAGTCGGGGGGAGAGGTTGAGTCACCACTCTGTGGATTAAACACTAGTCCAATAATAACTCTCCGATGTTTTAACGAGACTGGCACCACTCTTTGTAGGTTCCAACATGTCTCCCACAATGCCATCTGCTTGTAATACCCATTAAGCTGGGGCTCAAATCTCCGATTGTGTGCTGTGTCAGTCTTTGGCAGTCTACCATAAGCCTTGCACACTGACGACAGGGCCCTTGACTGCTTTGTGACCTTGTCCCTCACACCAGATCTCGCATCATCCCCTCCAGCTGCACCTCTCCGCTCCCCCCATGGGACCAGATTCCCACCTTTCCGAGCAGAATTAACGCTCTCTCATAACAGCACTAAATAAACTGTCTGGCTGTTAACAACCCAGTGGGAGCGCTGCCCTCCCCGCAAACGCTTTCCCAGGGACGTGTGATCTCCGACTCCCATCCCTTCCCCCCACAGCTCCCCTCAAGCAACACAGGAGACGTCAAGACTTCACACTTTCAAGCAGAAATGCTTATATAGTGACACATTTTATTGGACAACATAAATATTTCTCTACGGATTTGGTTCAACATGAATGTTTTATATCAGATTGAAAGCTGTCAAGCTAATAATTATTTCCAAACAGTTTTAGTGCCATTTAGCCACTAATTGACCCCCGCGGCAATGTTTTTGTATCCTCTGGCACAAAAAGGTCGCTGTATATGGCTCCTTTTGCGGGCATTTCTCTTAAAGTGGATTTTTTTTGCTATTAAAATTGCCTAAAGGGGGGTTTAAGGTATGATTCACTAAATATAAAAGTAACTATTGAGATCAGTCTGTCTCTATGTGAGCATTAAAAAACAGTACAACGTCAGGCCGATGGCGCCAGTGGGTAACTGAGAAACTGCAAAATGGGCCCTGATGGGTCTAAATTTAGGTGTAAAGAGAAACAGAGCAGCACAGATGTCCTGACGGGGTGTAGTGAGGGGAAAGAGACATTGTAGACATAGTTACCGGAGATAAGAAGGAGAGTCGTGTGATACAGTCATCGAGGAAACGTGGAAAAATAAATGACGGATTCCATCGATTTGAAGAGAACCAGATCTGATGTGCGTCATGGATAATTTGTAGGGAATTATTGATGCCATTTGGCTTTCAGCATATTGTAGACCGAGACAACCGACATAGCCGGGCATTGGTGTAGGCCTCATACAGAAGGCTGTGGGTCCATAATATGGAGGGAAGGCACTCCTTAGGGCACGCGCACACCAACGTGAAATACGGATGAGTGCAATGCGAGAAAATCTCTCTGACCAATGTTAGTCAATGAGGGAGAGCAGTTGGTCAGCTTTTCTCGCATCCAGATTCTGGATGCGAGAAAAGTCGAAATATGCTGGGATTTTCTGCAAGAGTCATATCACTCGCACCTATTCAAGAGAGAAACATTGGACTGCACTCGGATGTTATCCCAGTGCAGTGCGATATACGCACAGGCTGACAATGGAGTAGATGGGAGGATTAACCCCTCCCTCTCCTACGCAGCACCCGACCTCAGCTTCACAGTCGCATGACACCCGGCTCACACTCGCAGCAGAGCCTGAGCCGGGGGTCATTAGCATATCGCATCCAATGATCTTGCATCTCATGCCATACGCTAGTGTGACTCCAGCCTTAAAGTGCTGTATGCTACTCAGTGTTGCTCCACATTGTAGAGTTGTTCCTTAACACTAGAAGTCCCAGAGAGGGGTCATTTAACATTTCTACCTTTGGAACCCAGAGACGGGTCGAATGACCTGAAGGATTTTAGCTAACATCCTATAATCACCGTCTTTTGTTCTGTAATTAAGGCCATTACTGTCGCACCACAGGAGGTTGTTGTTTTCCATTGAGTTTAGCCATTTAATTTCTAGTTAGTTCTATTCAATTTGGACTAAAGGCTGCTTTACACCAGACAATTTATCGTGCGATAGATCGTCGGGGTCACGGTTTTTGTGACGCACATCCGGCATCGCTGGCGATGCCGGCCTGTGTGACACCTCCTAGCGACGCAAATCGTGAGTCGTGTACTGGTCGCTAGGTTCCATAATATCGTTTAATTTAGTTGTTCATCGTTTCCGTGGTAGCACATGCCGCTCCGTGTGACACCCCGGGAACGATGAACAACAGCTCACCTGCGTCACGCGGCCGCCGCCGGCTATGTGAAGGAAGGAGGTGGGCGGGATGTTTACGTCCCGCTCATCTCCGCCCCTCCGCTTCCATTGGCCGGCGGCCGTGTGACGTCGCTGTGACGCCAAACGTCCCTCCCACTCCAGGAAGTGGACGTTCGCCGCCCACAGCGTGGTCGCACGAGAGGTAAGTACGTGTGACGGGGGGTTACCGACTTTGTGCGACACGGGCAGCGATTTGCCCGTGACGCAAAAAGGACGGGGGCGGGTACGATCGATTGAGAAATTGCACAATCGGTCGTACCGTGTAAAGCAGCCTTAAGGGTCATTTGACCCTCTTTCGGGACTTCAGGGGGAGCTCGAAATTTCTGGGACTTCTAGTGTTAATAATATTTGCAGAGGAATCCCATGCACCACTAGTGGATTTCTGTGCGTATTGGGTCCGGCTTCCATCAGGCCAGTCAAACTTTTGGATTATGAAAATCAAAGGCACCAGACTGTTCTTTATCAAGAAAACGTAGCTTTTAATTAATCCTTAAAGGAGATTTCCCAGAAACAAGGTTAATTTTAAAGTTGATTTCCATCAATAGATTTTGGAATAATAATAATTTCCACAATTGGATGTTAAAAAAATGTTCCTCTGCTGAGACAATCTTATGTACTGTGTAATGGATGTGGATGGGATCACAGAAGATTTTCCTCAAAGAAAGAGTCAGCTGTGATCCTGTGCTGTAATGTCTGTATACTTTTTTACTTCCTCCCCCGCCCAGGAGATGTGGTATGATCAGACGTATAATCAGACTATGTCCCTGTACGGTCAGACATGGCAATTACACAGCACATAGCAGGGACACATACAGTGTGTCCACCCATATCCTGTCCACCGCCATTAACTTGAGAACGGCGGCAGCTATAGGCATAGAACTGGTGTCTAGGTATAGTAAAGTAGCCATGCGCTACGCAATGAAACCACTTATAGCGCCACCTGGTGGAAAACAACGGAGTTAGCATTTTTATCTCGAAAACAGAACGAGATAGAGAAAAAAAGTGAATTAAAAAATTGTAGGGCATCATCAATTCAATTCGAATCGACACCTTGCATACAGAAATGCTATGATATGAAACCCATGATCCCCCCCAAAAACATTGAATGCTGGTCACGCATATGGCGCTCATTTAACTTTGATGCTCAAAGTGGCCACCGTCAGCTGCAATGCACATCTGGACTCTGGACAGCATACTGTATCTTGCTGCACATTGTGCAATATGGTAGGTGACATGTTTGCACAAGCATCTGTAATACGTCGTCGTAGGTCCTGCAATGTTGGTGGAGGGGTCACATACACCTGCTGTTTGATGTGACCTCACAGAAAGAAGTCCAATGGGGTCAGGTAAGGCGACGTGGAGGCCACTCCACGCAGCCACCATACCCAATGACTTGTAGGAAGGTCTCCATGAGGTATCGCTTCACGTCCGCAGCCATGTGAGTTTTACACGTTCTAATCATAGCATTTCTGTATGCAAGATGTCAATTCGTATTGAATTGATGATGCCCTACAACTTTGTAATTCACTATTTTTCTCTATCTCGTTCCGTTTTCGAGATAAAAATGCTAACTCCGTTGTTTTCCACCAGGTGGCGCTATAGGTGGTTTCATTGCATAGCGCATGGCTACTTTACTATACCTAGACATCACTTCTATGCCTATAGCTGCTGCCGTTCTCAAGTTAATGGCGGTGGACAGGATATGGGTGGACACATCTCAGCACAAGAACATTTATTCTTAACACATCCAATTGTGGAACTTATTATTATTCCAAGATCTATTGATTAAAATTAACTATATTTGTGGTACAACCCCTTTAACAATGTATTGCAACATTTTGGCCGGATAGGCCATCAACATCAAAAGTAACAAAATAAGTAAATAGTGCATTTAACGTTTTCTGTTCTGAATAGTTGCGCAGCTGCAGAAGCCATGATGTTGCCTGTCAGACACGGCCGATCTCAGCGTAGAGAAGGCAGAAAGGGTTTATTACTGTCTCTGCCTTCATCACTGAACAAACACTGTGTATACACTATAGGAAGCACTGAGAGTCTTTCTTTTACAGTTGTTTTACAGTTGTTTGGACCACATATTGAAAAAAATTAGCCTAGTCAGGAATGGGGAAATGGATTTGTCATCAAAAGGTTAGGGATTATTTAAAAACAAAGTTTTCTTAAAGAATGAGAATCTTGTACTTTGGATTTTTTAAATATAGTTATTCCTTAAGAATTTGCAGTCATCGGAATAATTAAGTACACCTTCTATGAATTTTTACCTTTTTTTACATATAAGAGCATAATATGAAGACATCTGGTCTGGTCAACTGTTTTAATATTAGGTAAATGCAACCTCAGATGAACAGCAACACATGACAAATTCCAAGATCATCGTTACATTTGGTAAATAAGTCTTCATATGGCTTCCATGTTGGTCCTCCTATTAAGCCTAATGGCTTCATAAAAGAACTATCATTTAAATACCGGGATATACTGCTGCATTGTGGTATTGCAGTTTATCGTAAAAGCTATCTGGTGATCTCAGGTTTACATCAAACAAATTTGGTATTGCTGCATCCGTAAAAGATTTAAAATTATTATAACTATATGCTAAATACCAAAAATAGTAAAAAACGCAGAGTTGAAACACAAGAACTGCTTTTTTCAGTCACTCCTTTCCTAACAAAAAATGCAAAAAAAAATATTAAAATATCTTATGTATGCTATAGTGGAGTAAATAAAAACATAAGCTTGGAAAGCAAAAAACAATCTCTTAGGCCTGTTTCACACGTCAGTGAAAAACAGACATTTTTCACTGACGTGTAAAAAATTCATATGTCCCTCCGTGTTCCGTGATTCACGGCACACGTGGGTTGTCCATGTGCAATCCGTGATACGTTATCCGTTACCGTGATTGCACATGGACATATACTCACCTGTCCACGCTCCTGCTCTCTGTGGTGCTGAACTCTCCAGCTCTGCTGTGTTTCTGCCCCCGCTGCAGCTACTTCTGAGTCGGTTGTTCTTGTATAAATGAATATGCATGAGAATAAGCAGCCAGCTCTGAGGCCGGAGACAAGCAGCACTGGAGAAGGTGAGTTAAAAATGCTTTTTATTTTCAATGTCCATGTTTTTGTGGTACATGTTTCACGGAACACACTATAGTGTGGTCCATGGGACATCAGTGATGCCAGAAAAAAATTGACTTGTCTCTGTGCTGCAATTATGGACACACGTATACGCTGCACAGAGACACGGTTAGTGAAAAATCACTGATGTGTGCGCAGACCCATTGATTTTAATGGGTCTGCGTATGTCCGTGATTCTGGTAAGTATAAAAACTAGCACATGCATACCAGAATCACTGACGTCTGAAACAGGCCTTACACCTCTTATATTGAAGGAAAAATAAAAAAAAGTTTCAAGTCTATGAAATGGCAACATTTTTTTTATTTGTTTTTTGCATAGTTCTGAGTTTGTTTTTTTTTATTAAAATATTGAAAACTTTTAAAATTTTGTTGTTATCGACATACTCGTCCTAACCTGAAGAATCCCATTTCTGTTCCATTTTTTTTTTCGCATAAAGAATGTTGTAAAAACAAAAGCCAAAAAACAATGGCAGAATTGAGGTGTTTTTTTCACTCATTTATAACACTTGGAATTTTTATTTTTTTTTTTTTACATTTTTCCATATATTACACGGAAATGTAATATAATGTTGTTCAAAATTTAAACTTGTCCCAAATCAAGCTATCACAAGGCTATCAGACAAATAAAAAGGTCATGGCTGTTGGAAGAAGGGGGAGTAAAAACAGAAAATGCAAACGTAAAAATGTTCGGTCATGAAGCGGATAAAGCAGAAGCCGACATAGCATTGGTGCAACCTCTGGAGCCACACAGAGGCCCAAGAGTAAAGGGTGCTTTACACGCTGCGACATCGCTAACAATATATCGTCGGGGTCACGTCGTTAGTGACGCACATCCGGCACTGTTAGCGACATCGCAACGTGTGACACCAAGGAGCAACAATCAACGAGCGCAAAAACGTGAAAAATCGTTGCTCGTTGATACATCGCTCCTTTTCCAGATATTGTTGCTGCTGCAGGTACGATCTTGTTTGTTGTTCCTGCGGCAGCACACATCACTATGTGTGACACCGCAGAAACAACTAACATCTCCTTACCTTTTTACCGGCAATGAGGAAGGAAGGAGGTGGGCGGGATATTCCGCCCACTCATCTCCGCCCCTCCTCTGCTATTGGACGGCTGCCGTGTGACGTTGCTGTGACGCCGCACGAACCGCCCCCTTAGAAAGGAGGCAGTTTGCCGGCCAGAGCAATGTCGCAGGGAAGGTAAGTCCGTGTGACAGGGGTTAGCGATGTTGTGCGCCACGGGCAGAGATTTGCCCGTGATGCACAACAGACGAGGGCGGGTACGCTCGCAAGCGATATCGGTACCGATATCGCAGCGTGTAAAGTACCCTTTACTGTTTCCACTTTCATCTCCAAAGAAGGTTGAATTGTGCATTGTCAGGAGCTATTGGACTGTAAAGGGCCCATATATTGTGGTTGTGCAGAGGGCCCCTCCGGTCTGTGTCCGCTACTAGTCTAAAGAAACTTCGATATGGCACCATATCAGATTTAATGCATGCAGACATACAGTGGTGCCCCTGCCCATGAAGCTCTAGTTTTCTTTGGAGGTTAGACAGAACTATAAATTGGCCATACTCATGAGCCGTTACAGTAAGAATATCTACGGATAAGACTGAACATAAGATCATAAAAGAGAAATCCTGCTACAGGTCTTCCACCAGGGATTAGTAAAGTTCTTTTAGAAGAGTTCTAAAGACCAAATATCCCCGAAACTGAAAAAAAAAAATGATTATTGTTATTTCTCACTTGGTGTGCATTGCCCACCTGGTATGGAAGACTTACCTATGGTTTGCTGATGAGTCGCCCACCACAGTGCTGCAGCGGTCGCCTCCGGGACACTGTGGGGACTTCTCTTTTAGGGACTTCTGAGTCGTGACGCCACTCTCGGTTTTGCGGTCAGGGTGATGGGTGACCCCCACTGCAGTTTAACGAGCGTCTGGGGCTGATGGTGTCTGCAGTCTGGTGGTATGGCATCCCGAGAGAGAGGGTGCCCCAGGGGCTCGGGTGTTTGTGTGTAGAACAACAGGTTGCAGAAGAACTCAGTCTCAGTCCAAAGTGTCTTGCAACTGGTTTTTACTCACTTTCAAGTGCTTCAAGTGGTACCCGGGCGATGCTGAGATACACCAAATGAGAACCACGTATCCTGCAGGCTGGTATAGGGGGTGACTGCTGGCTCGCCTTCCTAGCACTTCTTGTTTTGGACAACCCCTAACTTAAAGTACCGTGGGATTCATCCAGGGAAGTCGCAGCTGCCTTTTCTCCCCTTTCTGGCCCGTTTGCTGGTAGCGTGGACCAAGGTGGATAGCTCAGGCTCAATCCTCCTTATGGGCCCCCTTGTTGCTGCTGATACTCCGACTCTGTGTTGGTTGGTGTGGGACTTGTAGTCCATTCCACCGGCAGGTTTAGCAGACCACTAAATGGATGTCTGACTCTAGGGACCTGTTCCCCGTGCGTGCCTAGCACTCCAGGAGTCTCCGTACACGACCAGCTGACTAATCTTCTTCAGCGTCTTTCTGTCCAACTTCTGGTGACCGCACTCCCCCGCCAACAGCCACTACACTTGCAGGGTCTGACTAGTGTGTCCGCTCTGCTGCGTCTCCACTTTAGACTCGACTTGCTTCTCTCCTACTCCTTCTCTGACTGACTGCCACTGCAGAACTAGTTTCCAGCTTCTCTCCCACACCACTAGCTGAGATGTGGAGGCCACAGGGGTCCCCTCTAAGGTGTGTGTGAGACCTGGTCACTATGTGTCTGTGCGTACACACCCTATTCAGCCTTTAGGATTACCTATATATATACCACACTAAGCTATAGGTCTGGATGAGCATCATGGCCTTGATGCATTGCTGCAGCGAGGGACAGTAGTTGGATATGCCAGACAGCACATGGTATTGCAGAATTGAAGCACAATTCCAACTTTGGTAATGTTCAGCACTGGAGTGGCACTTTCATTCTAAGCCCCCTGCCTTCTATCCTATACTCACCTTCCAGCAGCTTCACCTTTTACAATGCCGCTACGGTTCCACAGCGTCATCTTGTGACTAACTTCTGACTGGCCCGGAAGTCGGTAGTTATGTCACAAGCTCCCACTGCTAATCTATAAGAGCCAGAACGAGGCTCTCATGGAGATGTATTTATTTGTAACACTGGAGCTGCCGGCAGCACTACATAGCAGTGGTGATACAGGGTGAGGCCGCCAGAAGGTGAGCATCAGACGGGGGCAGGGGACTTGCATTTAAAGCACCACTTCAGCACTGAAATAAAAAAACACTAGAGTGGTGCTTTAAATATACAGGTTGGCACCCAGAGCAATGAGATACAGTGGATCTGGATAGGCTAGTTGGTACTTACAGCTGCTTGCACATGGACCTGGAAATAATGGATGGCATGTGGAGCTGCAGAACTGAATATGCTGCAAGGCACGTGGAACAGTGGAGCTGGATATGTTGAACAATATGTGAAACATTGTGGATTTCATGATGTGACTGCAAGATAGCGAGGGACAGAGGGCTCCTTTACTGTTCCTCACTTCTAGGAGACCCTAGGCTATCCCTAACTTCCGAATTACCCGATGGTGGAGATGTGCCACCCCTGTGCAAGCAGCCGCTGCTGCTCGGATCCGGACCCGCTGCGTGGCTCGAGGGATCCTCCGGACCCGGGGGTCACGCGGACACGCTAAATGAAAACGGGGACGTAGTTGTACGGCCTTGGCCGTATTCGGTTCGTGACGCCACCCACGGTGTGTGGTGAAGTGGGACACCACCGCTGCTGTTGTGGGATACCCGGGGGAGATGTGATAGCAGCCGGATGTTAACCCCTCCGTGGGTAGGGATGGTTGCCCCGGGGCCCAGTTTCTCTGTGCAGGGTATAGCGATGGCAGGTGCCTGCGCGCCCGGACGTACCAGAGGATGTTTGGTTACTCACAAGTAAATGAATCACACGAGTCTTTTGGTAAACCAAGGTGCTGGTGGCCGGCCACCGCGGCCAGTTGTACTCTGGTCCCCCACCAGGGCTTGTGGTCGCTGTCTCTTCCTCTGCACTGGTTGTGGTTGTGTGTTTGGACTTCCCGGTGTGGAACACGGGAGTCCGCTCCCATCTTGCTGTGTGCCTGAGGAGCCGTGCCTGCTGACGCTGACCCGTGGGATCTATGGGCCCTGGCCGTTGCCCTATCCCTATCTGTGGGTGGTTGTCTGCTTTTGGGACTTTGGTTGGGACAGGACCTGTAATCCTGCCCTCAATCGGTTGATTAGCTAGGCCGTTGGTGCCGGTCCTGGCTTCAGGGTCCGAGTACCCCCTTTGTGCACGGTTTCCGGTTGGGTCTCCGGTGTCGGTACCGGCAGGCTCCAACCCTGCTCCGGTCCTCCTCGGATCTGCCGAGCCGTCTTCCCGTCTCCTGCTGACGGAGACCACCATCTGCCACCTAGCCAAGGTACCAGGGCTCCGACCCTGGAACCGTTCAACTTGAACTTCTCCTCTGCTGGAGCTACACTTAGCTCCAGCCCACACTCCTCTCAACTTGAACTACAACTTCTACTGTTTGCTTAACTGCTTAACTGACTGTTATCCCGCCCCGGGCTGTCTAGACCCCTAGGTGGGTGTTCCCTAACCGCCTGGTCCCGCCCACTGGTGTGCCTGTCTTGCCTTGAGGGGGGTGACTAGGGTTTCAGGTCGGCTGTATGTAACCTGGGTGAGGGAAGGTGTTATGCGGGGGCCTATTGTGTGACTACCTGGTTTTGACAGCGTGTCACAGAGATAATGGAGTCCCATGCGTTACTATTCTCCTGACCAGAACTAAAGTGTACTCCCCCAAAATCAGGGAAGGAAGGGGCAGGAGTGTGATGGCAACGCAGATTGAGACAGACAGGGAAAAGCCAAAAGTCAGACACACTGCAAACTCACAGAAACAGACAGTAAGAAACTAATGGAAAAGCAAGAGAAGTAAATCAGCAACAAAAAGGGTTAACACCACAACTGCTCACAGCAACAAAGTACTACAGTCACCACTTAGTCTGTATCACACTTCACCAGACCAGTATAGAGAAGCTATAGCTGGCATTAAAGGAATAATCCAGCCAGCATATATAGGAGGGGAGTGCATGTCACTGGCTCCCCCACAGCATGTGATCGAAGGAGATTACCAAGCAACCCAGCAAAAATTAGCTCTTGCTAGTCTGCCTATGAACCACAAGTCAGTGGGTCGATGCCCGAGTCTGCCTGCTCTGATTAGAGACGTCAGAGAAGTCAGCAGGCAGAGTGCCAGAATCTGTAGTCTCCACATATCCTGATGTCGCCATGAGATGTGTGAAAAAACCTCCTTGTGACAGTGGAATTGTGTCTTGCTAAATTCTACTAAAAAGGGGGCTGAAAGCCCGTACTTACGAAGCGCTCACTGATATCCTAATCAGGCACGAATACTAATATTCTTTATAGCAAGATACTATTTATTTTAATAGCACATGAATAGTTAATGGTACATAGGCATTTAGAACTATAGTCATAGAAACTTATACAATAACAGAAATATGCATCAACATTACCGTTATGTTGTAGCAATCCTTTCACATCGGAGGGAACTCGAGTTAATGATAAGGAATCAACATCATGGCATCTTGCATCACAGGAACAGTGCGTACGTACACTTCAATGTCCTGGAAGGTTTCCCTCACATTAAGCGAGTCCGGTGTATTTTTATAGGAAAATTTTGTAGGTCGTGTTTAAATGGTCACCAGCATGTGACAGCTGAGTCATGTTCATGTAACTTGACCACAAACTGCTGTGGGCACCGGCAGCTTCCTGCACATTTCCTGCACATCCTGCCAGTTCACAACTGGCCGACCACAGTTTGACCATAGTGTTAGTGAAATATTGCAATGAGCCGTAAATTTCATATGCAAGCTTCCTTAAACCTGTCTTTAAGCCAACCACAAGTTTCCGGTAAGTGGAACTGTAAATGTGACTTCCTCATTATCTTAAAACTGCTTCAAAACCTGGTTGACATGTATTCCTTGGTCATCATTAGTGAAATATTATCCAAAGGACATCTCTTTGATACTGAATTATTGATAGGTCAAATAATATCTGGGATCACTCCTATCTTTTGATTATGATCCCTATCTAATCACATTCAAACTTCAGTCATATCACATTGGTATCACAATCGGTCCTTGATCCCAGGGATTATTTTCCATCATCAGTATTCCACTAGAAGAAGATCACTCGGAATATACCATACCATGACCAAGAAATATCGTTTGCCACAAATTTTGTTTTCTTGGTTTGTTTGGATAAACGTTGAATCACAAATATAATCACTTTCACTACTTTTGTACAGTATATGAAAACTAAAAGCAATATTATCTGAAAAGCTCCCTTGAATATCATGTGTTTTGGCATTTGCTCGATATTCAAAGGAATCATTACACATTACATTTCCCGATATGTTACTACAAGTTTCACTAGTCCCATTTATGAACATATTGGCACAAGGCCATAACATATCATGAATTGTCCTTTCCACTAAGCTGGGTTTAAAAGCATCTACAGTATTTATAGCTGTCCCAAAACTTATTTTTATATTCTCTATAGGGATGAATTCCAGGTTAGTCAGTCCAGTCTTATATCTTAGTACCCAAATTCCTCCCTTAAAAGCCAGATATTGCAAATTGGTGACTGTTGCATTCAAATTGCTTTGCCACCATGGAAGATTGATCCATCCCACTATGGAAATGGGTACTGTAGTATTCTATAGACGAACACTTCGAGTGTCTTTATCAGCAAGATGATCAGAACAACTTTTCTACTTTAAGATTTCCTCCATCGATACCGGGACATCCAGATAAGGGATACTGGTGGCTGTAACCGGAGAATGTGTACAGATCCAGCAATCTGTGTGTTGAAAATGTGATGGTGCATCAGAAATTCATTCGCCACAGGTTCCTCCTGATGTAGACTTGTCCATCCAACGACCAGAGAGGCAAACATCAAACACAGGAATTTCTCCATCTCATCACTATCGAGCTCTTCCCAGTAACCGATACCATGGATTCTGCTTATTTACCACACCTTCTGCAAATAAAGATACACTATTATTCCTGTAAATAACATTTTTCTTGTGGGACATATTCCCACTTCTCCACTCCTGGTGTCATTATCAGGAGAGTAAGATCTTTTCCGACCGCTATTACCTCTGTCTCTGAGGGCGGTCCTTGGAGGTTTTGAATCCATATTTTTTGCTCCTACATTTTTAATATTAGAGGATCCAAAACCTTTAGTACCCCGTATTGTTAATTCTGCCGGGGCAGTTCCTTCTCTTATTTCAGACAAGTTTATTGGAATTATCAACACCTGAGCCACCTTCTGGTGTTTCATCAATATCAAAGGTTCATTTCCAAAATTTAGCATCAGTACCTTGATTTCTCCCTGATAATCTGCATCTATTACCCCTTCCACCACTATGGCTCCTTTTAACACTAAACTAGAATGAGTGGCTATTTGACCATAATGATCCTTTGGTGTCTGGCAACCCAATCCTGTTGAAATTGGTTTTACCTTACCTGGGGGTACCACGACAGTTTCCAATGTACTGAGGGCTACACCTGCTGAATAAGGTGGCGCTCTTTCTGGTGTGCCCAAACAGCTGTACCTTGCCTTGTCAACTGTTGGACTGACTTGTCTGATGGCTGCTGCTTTATCTGCTTCTGAATTAAACAAACGTTCAAGTGAGTTAGTAGGGACATGAGCATCGACATGAAATACAGTGGTCTTGGTAGATTGAATAATCCCTTCAATGTCTTGCCACACTTCCCTGACCATCTCAAACGCATTTTGCTGTTCCTCTCCCCATTGGAACTCATATTTTTTACTCGTTACTTTGTACAAATGAGCCAACATTTGTCCCAAATGAGGGATATGTTGTCTCCAAAAATCAAACAATCCAATATAAGACTGAGTCTCCTGTTTGGATTTAGGGACCGGAAAATTAATAATTTTCTGTCTGGCATTGGGCAAGATCTCTCTGTGCACCTTGTTCCACTGAATCCCTAGAAATGTTACCACCTGAGATGGTCCTTGAACCTTGGCATCACTGATCTCCCATCCTTTACTCCACATATGAGCAATTTTTACGGCAGCTTTTTCTGCCACATTCTGATAATGTTCCAATTTATCCTTCAACAGTCTGGTATTACATTCCATAACTGTTTTCAGGCCACCTAATTCTATCATCTTTTGTTCCATCTGGGAACTTTTCTTCTGCATCTTTAGATTACGCTCATGCATTACACTATATGCACTTGCCAAAATCCAGATGCGCCGTCCTAAAGACACTACATCACCTGCTTTCACAGGGACACTACCGAATACATTCACAACATCAGTAGCTTCACTACCCTTAAGCTTATCCTGCCATTGTTTGCGCCGTGCTAAAGACACTACATCACCTGTTTTCACAGGGACACTACCGAATACATTCACATCAGTAGCTTCACTACCCTTAAGCTTATCCTGCCATTGTTTGCGCCGTGCTAAAGACACTACATCACCTGCTTTCACAGGGACACTACCGAATACATTCACAACATCAGTAGCTTCACTACCCTTAAGCTTATCCTGCCATTGTTTGTGCCGTGCTAAAGACACTACATCACCTGTTTTCACAGGGGCACTACTGAGTACATTCACAACATCAGTAGCTTCACTACCCTTAAGCTTGTCCTGCCATTGTTCTACCAATCCACAAGACACTACATCACCTGTTTTCACAGGGGCACTACTGAGTACATTCACAACATCAGTAGCTTCACTACCCTTAAGCTTATTCTGCCATTGTTCTGCCAATCCACAAGACACTACATCACCTGTTTTCACAGGGGCACTACTGAGTACATTCACAACATCAGTAGCTTCACAACCCTTGAGCTTATTCTGCCATTGTTCTGCCAATCCACAATTGACCAATTCATGTGCTATAAAATTGTAGGGAGCCTCAATCCAGCTCGGGATCTCCACAACAACCTCCTTAACATTATCCTTACGTTTTCTGAACATTTTGACACTATGCAAAGATTGAAAAAATATTTGGAATTTTGCCAAATATATGTTTTTAATTTCTAAATTACAAAAATTCGTTAATTACTTCTTATAGAAGTAATCCTGCCGACTACGCCAATTTATGTCTTGCTCAATTCTACTAAAAAGGGGGCTGAAAGCCCGTACTTACGAAGCGCTCACTGATATCCTAATCAGGCACGAATACTAATATTCTTTATAGCAAGATACTATTTATTTTAATAGCACATGAATATAATCAATGGTACATAGGCATTTAGAACTATAGTCATAGAAACTTATACAATAACAGAAATATGCATCAACATTACCGTTATGTTGTAGCAATCCTTTCACATCGGAGGGAACTCGAGTTAATGATAAGGAATCAACATCATGGCATCTTGCATCACAGGAACAGTGCGTACGTACACTTCAATGTCCTGGAAGGTTTCCCTCACATTAAGCGAGTCCGGTGTATTTTTATAGGAAAATTTTGTAGGTCGTGTTTAAATGGTCACCAGCATGTGACAGCTGAGTCATGTTCATGTAACTTGACCACAAACTGCTGTGGGCACCGGCAGCTTCCTGCACATTTCCTGCACATCCTGCCAGTTCACAACTGGCCGACCACAGTTTGACCATAGTGTTAGTGAAATATTGCAATGAGCCGTAAATTTCATATGCAAGCTTCCTTAAACCTGTCTTTAAGCCAACCACAAGTTTCCGGTAAGTGGAACTGTAAATGTGACTTCCTCATTATCTTAAAACTGCTTCAAAACCTGGTTGACATGTATTCCTTGGTCATCATTAGTGAAATATTATCCAAAGGACATCTCTTTGATACTGAATTATTGATAGGTCAAATAATATCTGGGATCACTCCTATCTTTTGATTATGATCCCTATCTAATCACATTCAAACTTCAGTCATATCACATTGGTATCACAATTTGTGAAGCTGGATGGCAGGCATTTGGAACAAGCAGAGCCGACTGTGTGGAATAGCAGAAATTAGTTTGCCAAGAAAAACACTTTGAAAGATATTGTGAAGCATTGCAGCAGACTTGGGTTTTGTGCCATACAGAGTTTAGGAATATGGTAACCAGCGTGGCCACTTAACTATATGAATACTCCTACTGTGTACTGCTAGAGCAGACCTAAAATGGCCCAAGGGAGTGACATCAGAGGTACATGCCAAGTCACCATGATAAGTCGCCACGCATAAGAGCAGAGAGACCGGGCCAGGGAATGAGGAAGCAGAGCTCGGACAGGCGAGAAACAACTGTCTTTTAATCAAAAGATGACTTTTTCTTTTAGGGGTACTTTGCACACTACGACATCGCAAGCCGATGCTGCGATGCCGAACGCGATAGTCCCCACCCCCGTCGCAGCTGCAATATCATTGTGATAGCTGCCGTAGCGAATATTATCGATACGGCTGCTTCACATGCACTCACCTGCCCTGCGACGTCGCTCTGGCTGGCGAACCGCCTCCTTATTAAGGGGGCGGGTCGTGCGGCGTCACTGTGACGTCACACGGCAAGCGGCCAATAGGAGCGGAGGGGCGGAGATGACCTCCTTCCTTCCGCATAGCCGACGGGAGCCGCAGGACGCAGGTAGGAGATGTTCCTCGCTCCTGCGACTTCACACACAGCGATGTGTGCTGCCGCAGGAACGAGGAACAACATTGTACCGTCGCGTCAGCGTAATTATGGAATTTTCCGATGCTACACCGATGATACGATTACGACGATTTTGCGCTCGTTAATCGTATCATCTAGGATTTACACACTACGATGTCGAGAGCGACGCAGGAAGTGCGTCACTTTCGACATGACCCCACCGACATCGCACCTGCGATGTCGTAGTGTGCAAAGTACCCCTTAGTCTGTGTTTGACGTGTACACCCAGTATATACTCCAGATATAGCCAAGATGTATGAAGTTTGCTAAAAATGAAATGTATATTGCAGGCTGACCGTTGTAATGGCCAATATCTTTTTTTCCTGATTATTTCACGTCACTCTCAATCCATGTCTCATTTCTCTAAAGCCTAAACATCCGTTTTCATGTCTCAGCCATTTCAATCCTTCAAGTCTTTCTTTCACTTGTTTAAGTCTCTTCATCTTCAGTGATTGACGTGGATTATATAGGGAAAACAACTGTGCGTTTAATAGTTTCCTCAGTCTATTGTATGCTCAACATTGACTTCATACATCGTAGGAAAGGAAAGAAAGGGTGATAAAACTTACATTGTACAACATACAAGGAGTTGAGCAGTAAAACACAAAATTGACTGAACAGTTTCAGATCCTGGGCTGTGAGATGGAGGCCACATGCTATTTTTAATATACATATATATTTTTAAATCTTTTACCACATTTTATTATACATTTCAGCTGGAAAAGCGTCAAATGCAGAGATCAGGAGAAAGTGAAGCCATGCTGGATTTAAAACACCGCTTCCAGGAGGAGGAGATGGCATATAAGCGTAAATTATCTGCTTACCAGGAGGGGCAGCAGCGCCAGGCCCAGCTGGTGCAGAGATTGCAGAATAAGGTGAGTTATACTTCTGTGTAGTACACAACCATTATTCCATGTTTATATAGAGTTTTACACAAAACTCGCCCACTGTCATGGTGGCATCAGACGCTGTTCACATAGCAGATTATCACATTCCGCCCAGTGGTTTCTCTAGTGTTTCTGATCTACATCGGCAGACTCTGGCATTGACCAGCTGTGTGCTCAGTCATAGACAGGCTAGCAAGAGTTAACCTAGCCTGCTTAATATGCATCTGGGATTCCATGTTGTAAGGAAGCCTTTCACATTTGCTCCTGTCATACTTAGGTTGGAGGAGATCTTCCACCCACGCCGACTATAGTTTTTGCTGTGTTGGTCTGTCCCAGATTTACTAGAGAGAGAGTAGCATGTGCTTGGGGTTGTTGTGGAGTTTACCCGTTATCTTGTTGTTTCCACCCTGCTCTTGTTTTCCTCCTAATCTCTTATTGTCTTATACCTTTGTGTGTGCATATTGTGTGACAGAGTTTTAGTTTCCCCTGTTTGTCTATTTCTATAGGTTAAATCACTCCTGCCCCAGCCCCCTCCTGGGGGAGAGAGAGGGAGAGTATAAGATCAGGGCTGGTCAAGAGCAGGGCCAGGAAGGAGACTCAGACATCCCCACCATTAGGGGTATCTCTGAGAATGATAGCATATGGCCTCCTAGTCTGAGGGCTTAGGGGCCCTTGTTTACCGCTATTCTCATAGTCCCACGTGACATTACTCGTAAAAATAGAGGCTAGTAGATTATAACCTATTGACAGAAAATTGACAATATATGTCATGAATATATTTCCGGGACTCAAATATTTTGAGAATGGGAGACCCTGACCCACGTTCCAACTAATTAAATAGCCAACAATTCCTGTCAGGGATGTAATGCAGGGGTAGCATCTTATGTGGACAGCTCTTTCCACATTTTCTTTTTTTTTGCCTTGGCAGCAGGAGTCGGGGGTCAATGGACTCACATTCTCATAAAGATGAACTCTTGTGAGACATTTATAGCATATACTGCAAATATATCATATATAAAGTAGAAAACCCCTCCTATTTAATTAGTAACATTTGCAAAAAAAAGTTCATGTACAATATGAAATGTTTTTAAAGTGAACCTGACACAAGGTTTTTGCTATATAATCTATGTAGGGGCAGAGACACTGATTCCAGTGATGTGTCACTAACTTGGCTGTGTTTTGCCATCCCAATACAATCTGTATTCTATCAGCAGGAGAATATCATTACAGGACAACTGTCCTAGTGCCCACTAGTCTAAACACACCCACGGCACTGATTAGCAACTTTATGTCAGTATACAAAGTACACAGTACACAGAAAGCTGTGGTTATACACAGATCAACATCTGAGCTCTGCTATATCTGCAGCAGAAAAACTGTGATTCTGTCACAACTGCTGCTGACAGTAATCTAAGTGACACATCGATGGAATTAGGGTCTCTGTCCCTATGTCATGCTGCTGTCAGATTACATAGCAAAAACCTGCTGACAGGTTCCATTTAACACTGTCTGATTCATCACTTTGTCTAAACCGTGTGCTTGTTCTGCAGGTCTTACAATATAAAAGTAGATGTGGGGAACTGGAACAACAACTCCTAGAGAAAACATCAGAAAGTGAGCAGCAGAAATTATTGGTAAGTGGGGGGGCAGCCTCCTCTGGAAAGTGTGTGAATCACAAATATATGTGACCAAAGAAACCCCCCAAAACATTAGACATTAGTCAACTGAGTTGTGTTTAAAATGAATAAAAACGACACAGGAAAGGCCTCCTCTAGTGGATCCTTTTTATACATGCTGCAAACTGTAAAGAAAACTCGCTTTAAAGGCTATGAACACCTTTGACATTGGAAAAAATAATTTGTATATTTGTTGGTGGTTAATTTATAAAATTGATAAAGTTTCAATCTTTAAGCTTCATTTGTAAATCCCTATGTAGTTTGCAGCATCAGCCAAGTTTCAGATTTTTCTCTTATGGGAGTAACTCTCCCAGTAATATAGGCTGGATGTCCATATTCTCCTCCTCGCTGATCTCCCTGCACACTGGTGGTTGGTTTGTTAATTGCACCTCAGTAGGTGTGAGGCCAGCAAAGTTCAGGGTTTAGTGATGGTATAAATTCTGCTGCCAGGTTGTCTTAAAGTAGACAAGTAGCATGTTTAAGTTCTGTTATACCAAACATTATGTCTGACAGAATATAAAGTAGAGAATCTGAAAGACTCTTTGAATAATTACAAAGGGAAACTGTGTTAGGCCTCTGACACACATCCGTGCCGCCGGTACGTGTTTGGCAATTTTTTCACGTACCGGCGGCACGGAGACACGTGGACCTATGTTTTCACTATTGTATGGACACACGTAAGTATTTTGGAACAGAACGTGTGTCCATTCCGTACTTACGTGTGTCCGTGATTTTTGCACGCTGACATGTCCACGTATTCTCCGGCAGCACGGGTGTCACACGTCCCGCACCCATACCACACAGATGTAGTGTGGCTGCGGTTCCGTGTGACACGCGCCGGAGAACACGTGTCATTAATTTTAAAATAAAAAAATCAAATACTCACCTCCACCAGCCCCGCAGATTCTACCGCTGCAAACTGTTCCTGCCGGCCGCCGCTCGTTATGAGCGTGTAAAGTAGGTGGGCGTGCTGTACCGGGCGCTGATCTCCGCCCCCTCCGATCGGCCGGAAGCAGCGTCAGCGGGGAGTGGGCGGGGCTGGAGCCGAAGATCAGGACCCTGGACAGCAGCGCGGACCACGTGAGTATGTAAATTACCTGTTCTCCGTGTGCTATCGCGGATATCACACGGAGAACACACGTGGACCGCACGTACCCGAGACACGTACTTACCTCACGCAACACACAGGGAAAATACGAGTCTCGCGGCACGTGCGTGATTTTCACTTGAGTGTGTCGGAGGCCTCAATAGTAGCTTCAGGCATGAACACTTTGTTTACTTATCATCTAAAAGAATGGTTACTTAGATATGAATGACTGGGTGCAGAGTTATGATAAATGGGTGAATATAGAGATAGACAAAGAGAGCTAGATAGATTTGCGAGGGTTCAGTGTAACAAACTGGGCTTTCATTTCTTAAAGAGGACCTGTCACTTGCCATAAATATGTAATTCATTTTTACCTGGCGTAAATGCTGCTTTTCTCCTGAATCTGGCATTTGCTTTTTTTCCCGCACCTCTTTGTTCATGAGATGTAGACCTTTTTCACTGCGTATAAATGTAGACTTCTTATCCAAGTTGGCATGTTCTCATCTTTCCTCCATCAAAAACACCTCACATTTTTTTATGCGTTTTTCTGACAAGAGATGCAGATTTGGTGCAGAAATATCTGCAACCAAATACTCAATGTGTGCACATAGCCTAATCCGGTAATCCGGCATTCAGTTCAATGAGCTCACCTGAGATGAGTTTAACTGAGGTCACAGCTGGGG
Source organism: Anomaloglossus baeobatrachus (assembly GCF_048569485.1). NCBI lineage: Eukaryota > Metazoa > Chordata > Amphibia > Anura > Aromobatidae > Anomaloglossus > Anomaloglossus baeobatrachus. The sequence continues at coordinate 561,131,973 of NC_134355.1, read as the reverse complement.
ATCCTTGGGAACTGCCAGCTGTGACCTCAGGTAAACTCACCTGAGGTGAACTCAGGTGAGTTCACCTGAGGTCACAGCTGGGGTTCCATGGGAACTGACAACTGTGACCTGAGGTGAACTCACCTGACGTCACCACTTTCACAGCTGCACCTCCGTCAGTGTGTCCCGGACGCCACAGTGATTGGTCACATTTTCCAATGTGACGGTGCACTACATCCTTAGAAGGTAGCAGAGTCGGGATAATCGTGGGACATAGTAAGGTGGATTATGTTGGATCTCCAGAGGTGTTTTGTGGGTTAATCAATTGGAGAAAGAGGATGGAGGTTTTTTTTTCTAAGCACCAGGATTGGCACATCGAATGGATGTGCCAATTCTGGGGTGGCTGCGGTCTGGTATTTTTAGGCTTGTGAGAGCCCAATAACCATGGGCCTCCCCAGCCTTCTCCTGGCTGGGTATCAAAATCATACACCGTTTTTTTAAATTATTTTTAAAGGGTTTTTAAAAAAACACTTTTGGTCCCTCATATTGTGATACACAGTTAAGATAAAACACACAGCTGGGGGCTACAGCCTTCAGCTGTCTGCTTTATCTGTGCTGGATATCAAAATATGGGCGACAATACCCTATTTTTTCAACTATTTATTTATTTTTACATTCCACTTTGCGGACCCAGACAGCTAGTGTGACTGCAACCAATCACAGATGCTGTCACAGAGGGTGGTCAGGGGAAGCAGTGAATATTTCTAAGATTTAGTGAGCGAATCCTGAAACAGTGTAATAGTTACGCGAAAACTGAATATAAATGTCCTGCTTCAATCTCTGTTTTGCTTCCTTTTGTAGCCCCCTAGTCCTTACTACAAACATACTTATATGGATTTCGGTATCTGGGCTCAAGGTCAGGTCAAGTCCAGTCCCGAACCGGACTTTTTTTTTTGTTAAAGTCTGTCCGGACCCATCAAACCTGAACATCTCAGGGTTCGCCAATCTCTACCCCCTGGCAAAATCCATAAAATTAGCAGAAAATAAAATGTCCTTATCTCTAGAACCTTAAATAATATGTAACGGTAGTAGCGGGAATAGAATAAAAGCAAAAACTGGCCACTTTTGACCTAGCGACAGGTCCTCTTTGAGTTTGCAATTATAAATACAGAATGTATAAGACAGTAATGCTTATGGTGTTATATAATAGAACTCAAAAGGTTTTTCATACATGGGCAAGTTATCACCAATCGACAAGAGAATTGTATGCACTGGAATAACTAATCCCAAAAATAGGGCTCTGAAATATTCCATTAGAATGTGGCCACGCATGCCAGCCTGGGTCCCAGTCCCCTAGGACAGTATTCTATCTCATAATAGGCACTATGACCCCGATTCATAAAAGCAATTTTCTGAAAGTGCTTTGAAAAGTTACAAAATTTTGGTGCAGGTCGGAGTTGCGCAAAGAATTTGCCATTTTTGGCGTTTTCATATCAGTTTCACCCAGTGAAACAATGGGCAGACTTTGGGCCAGATGGAGGTGTAGAGTAGGCGTGACGCCACAGCTGTAACGCCTGCCTGGATCAACAGACTCAGATGGGATGTAATGGACAGGCTAGAGGGAAGCCACTCATCAAGCAGGACCCCCAGAACCCTGAAACCCTTTAACCCCTATACAGGGATTTGGAATTATACAGGGCCCTGGAGATCACTACCTGTGGAAGGCTGCAGTCCGATGAGAGTAGTCGTCAGGCAGGGTCAAACCAGGAATAGCAGAACAGGGAAAGAATCGGCAGGCAAGGACGTAATCAGAAAACGTAGCAGAGGTCAAATCTGGATCGGGCAGCGAGGTAAAAAAAACAGCAGGCAGAAGAGTAGTCAGAAAACACACAGAAGTCAGCACACAGGAACACAAAACAGAATAGGGCGGATCAGGAGCCAAGAAATCAGAACTATCTCTGGCAGAGGTCAGCAGACAGGAGGGGAACTAAGAAGGGTGTGGTGTCTTCCCATTGGCTGTAGCTGAACGCTGGCAACTTCAGCTGGAAGACATACGCCACCCACAGTCAGCCAGTGGTACTGCAGATCCCAAGATAACCCATCTCAGTGGATGATCGGAGCCTGCGCCCACCGGTGCCGCTGGCATCGACTCCTCTCCCATCACCAGCACCATCCACGGCAGGAACACGGCGTCGCCTGGCGATCGGAGCAGAAGTCGCTTGAGCGGACTCCGGTGGTGACGTAACAACAGCTTGTCTAAATCATGAGTAGATGTGGCATTCCCTATTCCAGAAATCTCACTCCAGTCCCTGGCTGGAGTAAGATTTCTGGTGTGTTACACAGAGGCACACGTCACTCATCTGACGTTCCAGGGTTTGTGAAGAGGTGGACATATCTTCATGAATCAGGAGCATTTGACTCTAGCACTCCCAATCTCTCGTCGGTCTTGATAAATCGGGGCTTATATCTGCTCTTACACGACCTCGTGCATGATTCGTAACGGTTGTGTATTTGTAAATATGGCCATTTCCTGTACTTGACAACAATGAAGTAGCTAATTCCTGTAGTCAGCTGTAGGCTTAGGGCATCAATGTGCAGTAGAATTTTATCTATTCCACAGAAATTGCTGAGCTTATGTTTGCAAAATGCTAGGAATGTGAAAAATATTTAGCAATATTGTGCTAAGCAAGTCTGAATAGGTTTTTTAGTCTGACAATTACACCTATACGTCTCTGGCACCACGATACTGCTCCGCCAGCTGCAGAAACGCCAGTGACTTGCTTAAATCCTATCACGCCTGTTCCCCTGACACCTGCGGTGACTGCAGCCGTCCACCTTTTGTCTTCTCCTGCATTGTATACTCAGGTTGAATGCCTGACTCCCACCACTAGGCTACAGGTGTGCGCAACTTCTGTTTTTTTGAAAGAAAGAAAAAACTTCCAAGGTGTTTTCTAATAAAGAATTTTTCCGTTTGTATCCGTATGTATTTCTGCTCCATTTTCAGACACAGCTAATTTATAGGTATAAGAGGATCTGTCACCAGATCCTCATTATGTTTTTACTGTAGCACAAAGTGTTGCGGAAAAGACAGTATTTGCTCCCTTCCAGATGTCCTCCATTGTTAAATATCTGTCACACTGAATGCTTTCTGGTCTTTACACATAATGCAATATTACATAAAGCGATCCAAAATAAATACTCAGCAGTTGTGAAGTATTCCGGATGCATGCAGTCACCACAGTCACCTTCCTAATTCTTAAAGCGGCTGTCTCAACATTTTATACGATTGAAATTGTAAAGTACTTGTCAAAACAAACAACATTATAATTTATTTATTAGTAAAAAATCTATTTTCAAGACTGGTGAGATTTTTTATTTACTGGTTTTCTGCACATAACCTAGGTAGCATTGGTTTGTCTCGTAAGGAGAGCAGCATTTACACGATCTTCCAATAAAGCTTGTAAGCGCTGCTCTAAAGCCGGCCAGATCACTGGAACCAGCCAGCCTCAATGTCCCTGTGCTCCTTTGCTTGCAGCACCAGAGAGCACTGTTCAGACCAGTGGATCAATCATACCTAATTTTTAAAGAAGAGCACTACCCACCTCTCAGGAAGTCAGTGCTGCAGTCCTGAAGAAATAAAGCAATAAAACCCTTTATCTGTCCCATTTCATTGGAAATTCTAAAGCTAGGGTCACACGTAGCGACGCAGCCGCGATCACGACGACGACCTGATCTTATCAGGATCGCTGCTGCGTCATTACATGGTGGCTGCTGAGCTATCAAACAGGCAGATCTCACCATCGACCAGTGACCAGCCCCCAGCCAGCAGGGACACATGGAATCGATGCTGCGCTTGGTAACTAAGGTAAATATCGGGTAACCAAGCAAAGCCCTTCGCTGGTTACCCGATATTTACCTTGGTTACCAGCGCACACCGCTTAGCGCTGGCTCCCTGCACTCCTAGCCAGAGTACACATCGGGTTAATAAGCAAACCTTTGCTTATTTACCCGATGTGTACTCTGGCTATGCGTGCAGGGAGCAGGGAGCCGGCACTGGCAGCCTGAGAGCGGCGGACGCTAGTAACTAAGGTAAATATCAGGTAACCAGCGAAGCACTTCGCTTGGTTACCCAATGTTTACCTTGGTTACAGCTTACCTCAGGCTGCCAGAAGCCGGCTCCCTGCTCCCTGCTCGCTTCAGTTCGTCGCTCTCTCGCTGTCACACACAGCGATGTGTGCTTCACAGCGGGAGAGCAACGTCCAAAAAATGAAGCAGGACATTCAGCAACGACTGTCGACCTCACAGCAGGGGCCAGGTCGTTGCTGGATGTCACACACAGCGATAGCGACGGGACGTTGCTGCTACGTCACAGAAAATGGTGACTTAGCAGCGACGTCGTTGTCATCGTAGCTGTGTGTGACACCACCTTAAGTCTGTTATAAGCTTGTTTACTTTTTCCAGTGCCAACTAGTTGAATTGTAAATGCAGCTCTGGAGTACAATGTAATAGTAGCAATAAATCCAGCTCACCATTTCTTTATCCACTCTCTGCCCTGCCACGTACTGATAATCAAATAAGTAAAGGGCCCGTTACACGCTACGATATATCTAACGATATGTCGTCGGGGTCACGTTGTTAGTGACGCACATCCGGCGTCGTTTGACATATTGTAGCGTGTGACAGCTACGAGCGACTGTGATCGAGCAAAAATACTCACCTTATCGTTGCTCATTGACACGTCGCTCATTTTCAAAAATTCGAACGTCCTTCTGCGCGCCAGTTGTTCATTGTTCCAGTGGCAGCACACAACGCTCCGTGTGACACCCCGGGAACAATGAACTGCAGCTTACTGTTAGGGCCAGATGGACGGGCAGACCCGGGAGGTGGATCCACTGGGCCGAACTCCCCAATGAGGGAAAGGAGTCCGGTAGCCGGAGCACTTTAGGTAGCAGGACAGTCCGTGCACTAGAACACAATGGAGAAGTCCCTGGGACCACGAGGTCACTGATGGTGGTCCGGGTGACGGAGCTCAGGTTCGGAAGCCGTGATGATGTCAGGCGGGGTCCGGAACCGTTGGAGCGAGATGACGGGTCACCGCAGGGAACCGAGATGGTACGGACTGTCAGGATGGCAGATGGGCAGCGTTCGGGGTTCGAGATACAGCAGGACCGGATGGCGATGCAGGATCGGCTCTAGAAGACAGAGAGGTAAGTATCTCACAGAACACAAGGAGACCTGACTCCTAGCTTGGGAAAACACGAAGAACAGGCCCCGCTCCCTTGGACATTAACCCCCTTTATACCCTGTACCTGCGTGCATCATTTCCTGTCAGTGGACACTGGCCCTTTAAGAAAGGGTCAGTGACCGCGCGCGCGCCCTAATGCGCATGCGCGCGGCCCGGGTGCCAGAAGCCAAGGCAGGAAGCTGAGAGGAGGACGCAGCAGAGCCGGCCAGGGACTGGGAAGCCGACGGGCGCCGGGAGCGGGGACCAGGAGGCCTGGGAAGCGCGGGGAGCGTGGCAGGTGAGCCGGGGAGCGGAGCAGAGGACCCGGGGAGCGGAGCAGAGGACCCGGGGAGCGGAGCAGAGGACCCGGGGAGCGTGACAGTACCCCCCCCCCCACGCCCCCCTCCCCGCAACCGGGACAGGAAGGCACGGATCAGAGGAGTGCCCACGTTCTCCCTGGGCTCCCAGGACCTATCCTCAGGACCATACCCTTCCCAGTCCACCAGGAAGAACTGTCGACCTCGTACGGTCTTCATGGCCACGATATCCCTTACCGCATAGATGTCGTCCTCAGCAATAGGAGGAGGAGCCGAACTGGCGGCAGCGGAGAAGGGACCAAGGACAACCGGCTTGAGCAGAGAGACGTGGAAGGAGTTGGGTATCCTCATCGTGGCCGGGAGCTGTAGTTTGTAGGAGACCTAATTGATCTTGCCGAGGACTTTAAACGGTCCGATGTAGCGAGGTCCCAGCTTGTAGGATGGTATCTTCAGTCGGATGTATTTGGAAGCAAGCCAGACGAGATCTCCCGGAGAGAAACACGGAGAATCCAGACGTCTCTTGTCCGCGTGTCTCTTCATCCGCAGGGATGCACGTGCAAGGGAGGCCTTAACTGAGTCCCAAATGGTTGTAAAGTCACGGAGTACTGCATCAGCAGCAGGGATGTCCGAGGAAGAGGATACAGGCAATGGGACAGACGGCTGAAGTCCGTAGACGACATGGAAGGGAGAACTGGAGGAGGACTCACTGACGTGGTGATTATGGGAGAATTCAGCCCAAGGAAGAAGCGTGGACCAATCGTCATGATGGGCGTTGACGTAGTGACGTAAGAAAGAGGTCAATATCTGATTGACCCGTTCCACTTGGCCGTTCGACTGAGGATGGTAGGCCGAAGAAAAGTCCAGAGTCACTCCCAGATGTTTACAGAGAGCCCTCCAGAAGCGGGAGGTGAACTGAGTTCCTCTGTCGGACACTATGTGTGATGGAAATCCATGCAAGCGGAAGATGTGATGTATATAGGCGTCCGCGAGTTCCTGGGCAGAGGGTAGTCCAGCCATAGGAACGAAATGGGCCATTTTAGAGAACCGATCCACCACGACCCATATGACTGTGTGTCCGGAGGACAATGGCAAGTCCGTAATAAAGTCCATCGCTATGTGTTGCCAGGGAACTGAGGGTATGGGCAGAGGCCGAAGACGGCCATATGGCAGGTGTTTGGGAGTCTTGTTCCTGGCACAGGAGGAGCAGGCAGAGACAAAAGAGGCGACGTCCATGCGAAGAGATGGCCACCAGTAATGACGTGCAATCGCACTCCATGTTCTTTTCTGACCTGCATGACCGGCTGTTTTCGAGGCATGGCCCCAGTGTAACACTTTTTGCCTGTCAGTCTCAGAGACATAAGTCTTCCCAGGCGGTATCTGGGCCAGGGTGACAGGAGCCACCGGAATGATCTTGCTAGGGCAGATGATGGGTTGGGATGTCTCTTCCTCCTGCTCCATGGGCATGAAAGACCTAGACAAGGCATCAGCGCGTACATTCTTGTTCGCGGGTCGGAAATGGAGCTGGAAGTCGAACCAGGCAAAGAACAAGGACCACCTGGCTTGCCGTGGGTTCAGTCGCTGAGCAGTCCGCAGGTATTCCAGGTTTTTGTGGTCCGTGTAAATAATGACTGGGTACACTGCTCCTTCCAGAAGATAGCGCCATTCCTCCAGAGCCAGTTTGACTGACAATAGCTCTCGGTCACCGATGGTGTAGTTGCGTTCAGGCGCTGAGAAGCTCTTGGAGAAGAAACCGCATGTCACCATCTTCCCGGAGGAGGACTTCTGCATGAGCACTGCTCCGGCTCCCGAGGAGGAGGCATCCACCTCCAAGGTGAACTGGCGGTTTAACTCTGGACGGTGGAGTACAGGAGAGGAGGCAAAGGCTCGCTTTAGAGAGCCAAACGCGGCGTCGGCCGCAGGTGACCAGTCCTTTGGATTAGCCCCCTTCTTGGTCAAGGCGGAAAGAGGAGCAGTCAGGGCCGAGAAGTGAGGAATAAACTGGCGGTAATAGTTGGCGAATCCCAGAAAGCGTTGGATTGCCTTCAGTCCAGAAGGAGGAGGCCAGTTGAGAATGGAAGAGACCTTCTTTGGATCCATCTGCAGTCCGGTATCGGTGATGAGGTAACCCAGGAAGGGGAGAGAAGACTGTTCGAAGACGCACTTCTCGTACTTGGCGTACAGACGATTCTCTCTCAGTCTTTGTAGAACCAGTTGCACGTTCTCTCGGTGGGTCTGGAGGTCCGGAGAGAAGACAAGGATGTCATCCAGATATACCACCACACAGACGTAGAGAAGGTCCCGGAACACATCGTTCACTAATTCTTGGAAGACTGCTGGTGCGTTACACAGGCCGAAGGGCATCACGCAGTATTCATAGTGCCCATCTCGAGTGTTGAACGCGGTCTTCCATTCATCCCCTGAGCGGATGCGGACCAGGTTGTAGGCACCCCGAAGATCCAACTTGGTGAACACACGAGCTCCTCTGAGCCGATCAAACAATTCGGGGATGAGCGGCAGGGGGTACTTGTTTTTTACGGTGATTAGGTTCAATCCCCGGTAGTCTATACATGGGCATAGGTCGCCCTCTTTCTTCTTTACGAAGAAGAAGCCTGCTCCAGCAGGAGAGGAGGATCTCCGAATGAATCCCCTTGCCAGGCTCTCTGTGATGTAAGTAGACATGGCCCTTGTTTCGGCTGGAGACAGTGGATATATCCGTCCTCGAGGTGGGGTAGTTCCCGGGAGCAGGTCAATGGCACAATCGTAAGGACGATGTGGCGGAAGTACTTCGGACTCCTTCTTATCAAAGACGTCCACGAAGGACCAATAGGCTGAGGGCAGTCCCGGTAGGGACTCGGGAACCGGAGGTCGCCGGATAGGTTGTATGGTCTTCAGACAGTTCTCATGGCAAGAAGACCCCCATCGAGTGATATCACCAGTGCCCCAGCTGACTGAAGGCTCGTGTGTCCGCAACCAAGGAAGGCCCAGCAGGATTTGATGTGACATATGTGGGAGGACGTAGAGAGCGATGTTCTCGGTGTGCAGAGCACCGATACGCAGTTCAAGCGGCTTGGTGATCCAGGAGATGGTGTCAGAGAGGGGTCTCCCATCCACAGAGGCAATCACAAGAGGTTTGGCGAGTGGAGTAACAGGTACCTGGTACTTGTCCACCGTGGCCTGCTGGATGAAATTGCCTGCTGCCCCCGAATCGAGGTACGCCTCAGCCGTAAACCGCGTCTCTCCCGTTGTCACTTGCACAGTCCATGTAACTGGGTCTGAGAGAGTCCCAGCACCTAGGGTGGCCTCTCCTACCAACCCTAGGCTTTGAAGTTTCCCGGCCTCTCTGGACAGGCGCGTAGCAGGTGTGTGCCCTCTCCGCAGTAGAAGCAGAGACCCTTGGCGAGCCGCTCTGCTCGACGTAGTTCAGACTGTCGCACACGGTCGATCTGCATGGGCTCATGGATGGAGACACCAGAGGCCGTTGACTGGAGTACGGCGGGCTTCTGTGGAGGAGAGGAATGCCTTACCGGACGTCTCTCACGGGACACCTCTTTGGACCGCTCCTGAAAGCGTATGTCCACTCGAGTCGCTAGGGTAATCAGGGCGTCCAGGGTGGAGGGTACGTCACGTCCAGCCAGCTCGTCTTTGATTCGACCCGAGAGTCCTTCCCAGAAGGCGGCGGTTAGGGCCTCGTTATTCCACCCGAGTTCTGAAGCCAAGGTGCGGAAACGGATGGCGTATTGACCCACCGTCAGAGTTCCCTGACGTAACCGGAGAAGAGATGAAGCAGACGCGGAGGCGCGTCCGGGTTCGTCAAAGGTGCTGCGAAAGGCCTGCAGGAACTCCTGGAGGTTCTTGGTCATAGGGTCCTCCTTCTCCCACAAGGGGTTCATCCACGCCAGTGCCTCGCCCTCTAGGTGAGACATGATGAAGGCGACCTTGGCTTGGTCGGAGGCAAACAAATGTGGCAGCTGCGTGAAATGGAGGGAGCATTGGTTTATAAACCCCCTGCAGGTCTTGGGATCTCCGGCGTACCGGGGTGGTGAGGCCAAACGCAGTCTGGAAGCATCCGAGGAGACTGCCACGGGAGCTGGAGCCGTGGATTGACTAGTGGAGGCTCGGGATGTTGAAGACGTGACTGCCGCTTGTAGCGTGGTCAGGCGGGTGTCCACGGAAGTCATAAAGTTCAGCATGCGGGTCTGGACTTCACGCTGGCGTTGGAGTTCCTCATGCAAGGCCGCTAGTGCTTCGGCGGGATCCATGGCCTGTTCTTACTGTTAGGGCCAGATGGACGGGCAGACCCGGGAGGTGGATCCACTGGGCCGAACTCCCCGATGAGGGAAAGGAGTCCGGTAGCCGGAGCACTTTAGGTAGCAGGACAGTCCGTGCACTAGAACACAATGGAGAAGTCCCTGGGACCACGAGGTCACTGATGGTGGTCCGGGTGACGGAGCTCAGGTTCGGAAGCCGTGATGATGTCAGGCGGGGTCCGGAACCGTTGGAGCGAGATGACGGGTCACCGCAGGGAACCGAGATGGTACGGACTGTCAGGATGGCAGATGGGCAGCGTTCGGGGTTCGAGATACAGCAGGACCGGATGGCGATGCAGGATCGGCTCTAGAAGACAGAGAGGTAAGTATCTCACAGAACACAAGGAGACCTGACTCCTAGCTTGGGAAAACACGAAGAACAGGCCCCGCTCCCTTTCCCTTGGACATTAACCCCCTTTATACCCTGTACCTGCGTGCATCATTTCCTGTCAGTGGACACTGGCCCTTTAAGAAAGGGTCAGTGACCGCGCGCGCGCCCTAATGCGCATGCGCGCGGCCCGGGTGCCAGAAGCCAAGGCAGGAAGCTGAGAGGAGGACGCAGCAGAGCCGGCCAGGGACTGGGAAGCCGACGGGCGCCGGGAGCGGGGACCAGGAGGCCTGGGAAGCGCGGGGAGCGTGGCAGGTGAGCCGGGGAGCGGAGCAGAGGACCCGGGGAGCGGAGCAGAGGACCCGGGGAGCGGAGCAGAGGACCCGGGGAGCGGAGCAGAGGACCCGGGGAGCGTGACACTTACCTGCATTCCACTGGCAATGCGGAAGGAAGGAGGTGGGCGGGATGTTACGTCCCGCTCATCTCCGCCCCTCTGCTTCTATTGGGCGGCCGCTGTGTGACGTTGCTGTGACGCCGAACGTCCCTCTCCCTTCAGGAAGAGGATGTTCGCCGCCCACAGCGAGGTCATTTGGAAGGTAAGTACGTGTGACGAGGTTACCGACTTTGTGCGACACGGGCAACAAATTGCCCGTGTTGCACAAACGATGAGGGCGGGTGCGATCGCACGATAAATCGCCACGTGTAAAGCGGCCTTTAAACAGGAAAGTCCAACTGAAATGAACAATTTCTGCTTTATTTCTTGAGAATTTCAAGTACACAGGACATCAAAACTTTCACAAGCAAACAGCTATAATGGCTTATGCATCAACACGTTTCTGGTGTGTTTCCACCCTTAATTATGATCTGGAGTATAATACAGGCAGACTACACATCTTTTTGGTGACTTCTGTTCATACTAAAAGCCTCGACTCAGTGCCAGATCTGTCACTCTACGGATCCCAGAATTTCCAATAGAGGCTCAAATTTTTACAAATGTATTAATATTCACTTTAATATTATGCACACACTGTTAGTCAGCTCATCTGTTGGCCATTTCTTCCTGTGCATGGATCATCCCCTGGAGGATCTACACTAAATGTCCAGTTAAACAGTAAGATCCAACACCTTGCCAGCTGAAGTAAAGACAAACTTTTATTCTGTCATATTAAAACCCATACATGTCTATCAAAATCCATCTATGATTAAGCCAACTAGCCAAGGAGATTCCATGTATGTCAAATTACAGTGACTGGAACTCTATGTGATGATTAGTGATAAGCGAATATTAACTATTCGTGTTCGGTACCAAAGTACTATTCCGGTATTTGTTAAGAATTATAAACCTAATGCAAGTCAATTGGGAACTTGAGCATTTTTATTGTCATGATGAATACTAGAATAGTTCTCAGTATTCGGTAAGCATCTGAAGACATAGTGACTATCAGAAAATGCAAAACGCGTGTCGGAAGGTGTATCTTTATGCATGCTAGGAGCTGAGTGAGCCTTTATTTTATGAGTAAGCAGCTGAAGTCCTTTTCTCCCTCACCACTGTAACAAAATTGTATTTAACTACTGGGTTTCACCATATACTGTTAGGAGGAAAGCACACTATGGGTGTCTTTTTGTGGTGTATATAGAGACTGACTCTTAGGGGCTGCTGGATATTAATGACCTTAGTCTCACTCTCCTCCCCACATTGCTGTGGGTTTTTTCCCCTCTTGATTACCATCTAGGTAGCACTCATTCCCTTTATTGGCCCTATTCATGTGTCTTTATAATTGTCTGTCCTTTTTTGATAAATAATTTTTTGGATTGAATAAAGTTTATATTTTATAGCCTATAAACACTTTGGTTGCTTTTCTTTTTATATGTTCATCCTGACATTATTGCCCCTTTGCCTTTTAGCTCCATGGTCTCCTGATATTTGAGTTGAAGGGCATTCCTTTAGAAAACTGAGATTGGCGCGAGACCCTCTTTTGGGCCCAGTTGAGACGCATACTAACATACAAAATGTAGGATCAATGTTCCCTGTTCTCTTATGTTTTTCCTTGCCACCTGGCCAAGGGGAGTTACAACAGACAGTAGTGCATATCATCAGTGCCATAGACATCACAATAGGGCGCATGCGCGACCAAACCGCTCCATTCAACTTCTCTTGGCCATGATCTTGCTCCCAGGGGAGAACCAGGGGGAAACTAGTGATATAAATCCCCCTCTCTACCGATCAGTGGAAACCCTAGAGCTGGAACTCATACTGATCTAATAACTATCATTTATCCAGTGGGTAAATTGTAATATTTTACATTATAATCCCAATTCAACATTGATTTCCCCTGTTATAGATTCCAATGAATAATCAGTGCTGATATTCAATAAAGAGAAGGTACTAGCAGCAAGGATGAAACTTCTGTAAATAATGAAGGAAAAGGTCCAAAATTAGAGTAATGGTCCAAGCAAAAGAGTAAGCACCAAAACCCTTCACCTAAACCCAGCACTCAAGATTAATCTAAATGGGTCACCAATTACCAGCCAGAATAATATTAGCCCATCATAGTCCCAATATAGAGTCTTCTTAAGGCTGCTTTACACCTTACGATATCACATACGATATCGTATGCGATCGTACCCGCCCCCATCGTATGTGCGGCACATTCAATTTGTTGACTGTGTCACACAAACGATTATTTCCCGTCACACGTACTTACACTTCCATACCACCTTGATGTGGGCGGCGAACATCCACTTCCTGAAATGGGGGGGACGTTCGGCGTCACAACGACGTCACGCGGCAGCCGGCCAATAGAAGTGGAGGGGCGGAGATGAGCGGGACGTAAACATCCCGCCCACCTCCTTCCTTCCGCATTGCCGGTGGGAGCCACAGGATGCAGGTAAGATCTGTTCATCGTTCCCGGGGTGTCACACACTGCGATGTGTGGTACCTCGGGAACATTAAACAACCTGACGTGCAATTTTAAGGAAATGAACGACGTGTATGCGATGAACGGTTTTACATTCAATCGCACGTAGCTGTCACACGCTACAACACCACTAACGATGCCAGATGTGCGTCACTTACGACGTGACCCCGCCGACACATCGTTAGATTTGTTGTAGCGTGTAAAGCCCGTTTTACTACAGAGACCCACGTTGTCTTAGACTTTTCTGCGCATTTTTTGATGTTTATTCGTACGGTTTAGTCCATTTTGATCAGAGTCAATCATATGATCATGGTTTGGGATTTTAGAAAAATTACCATGTAACAGTATGTTTTTTCCTGTATTTTTATTAGTTAAAGGCTCAACTGGATTCAGCAGAGTCTGCTCTCCACAGAATGGATAAGGATCACAGCACAGAGGTTAAGAGTGCCATGACAAGGCTGGAGGAGGAGCAGCAGAGGTACGATGAGGAGCGATCATGTCCAGAGCAATTTACACTTCACTGCTACATCCAAACAATGTAAAGCTAAAAAACATAAAGGGATTGTCTAGACTAATGACATTGATGACCGATCCACGGTATAGATCAGTGGCTGTCCAACACCCAGCACCCAATGAGGCTGCTGTACTTACTTTGTATATAAATGGGTGTATAATCACGTACAAATCCATTTTTTTTTTTAAATCAGGATTATAAAGCCAATCTGACTGGGTTTTCACACCAAGTACATCAGTCACATCTGGCCTAAGATATCTATCTATTCATGGATACAGTTTGTATTCTGAAAGCTGTTGAAAATCAGCTTTAGGTAAAATTTCAACATTGTTTTTGTGCATTTTTAAGAACCAAAGCAATCTGAATTGTATGAATGGATCTAATATTTTAGGACAATTATTCTTCAACATCCTGATTTAAAGTTAAAAAAAAAAATAAACATAGCCTCTGCTGTCTTTCTGTGGTTTTGAACTGAGTCAAGACATACAGTGATTATATTATGGACCCAGTAAACAGGAGGTAGCATGATGCTGCTGGTTACATTACCAATGCTTCCAGGATATGCAGGGGCATAGTCAATTTGAGGCCTGAAACACACATCCGTGAAACACGTGCGTGTTTGGTCCGTTTCCGTGTATACTGGAGACACGGCCAAACGTGCACCAATGTTATTGTATGATAAAAGCTCCACGTGCGTTTTTGATGCATGTCCGTTTGTCCGTGTCCGTGATCCGTACATGTGTGCGTTTTGCACGGCAGCATGCCCGTTTTCTGCACGCAACACGCAGCACGGACCCAATAAAAGTCAATGGGTCTGTGAGCACGTCCGAGTGACACGGACGCATCTCTGTTTGCTCACTGTACGTTTTGTGCTTTTTTCATGTGATGTCAGTCTTTTTTCTTTTTCTGTTTCGTTCTCTCCCTCAGTCCGTCGGTCGGTCTCTATGTCTGTCGGTCGGTCTCTCTGTCTTATCTGTCCCTCTAGCTGTCTGTCGGTCAGTTCCCCCCCCTCTTTCATACTTACCGTTCCCCGATCCCCGGCGCGGCGCTGCACGGCTGTTATAAAAACTTCGGCGGCTTTTACTATTTTGAAAAAGCCGGCCGCCCATTAATCAATCTCGTATTCCCTGCTTTACCCGCCCACCAGCGCCTGTGATTGGTTGCAGTCACACACGCCCACCACGCTGAATGTCTCACAGCACCCAATCACAGCAGCCGGTGGGCGTGTCTATACTGTGCAGTAAAATAAATAAATAAATAATTAAAAAAACCGGCGTGCGGTCCCCCCCACTTTAATACCAGCCAGATAAAGCCATATGGCTGAAGGCTGGTATTCTTAGGATGGGGAGCTCCACGTTATGGGGAGCCCCCCACCCTAACAATATCAGTCAGCAGCCGCCCAGAATTGCCGCATACATTAGATGCGACAGTTCTGGAACTGTACCCGGCTCTTCCCGATTTGCCCTGGTGCGTTGGCAAATCGGGGTAATAAGGAGTTATTGGCAGCCCATAGCTGCCACTAAATCCTAGATTAATCATGTCAGGCGTCTCCCCGAGATTCCTTCCATGATTAATCTGTAAGTGACAGTTAAAAAACACACACACACCTGAAAAAATCATTTATTAGAAATAAAAAACACAAACAAATTCCCTCATTACCAATTTATTAACCCCGACAAAGCCCTCCATGTCCGGCGTAATCCACGGACCTCCAGCGTCGCTTCCAGCTCTGCTGCATGGAGGTGACAGGAGCAGCAGAAGACACCGCCGCTCTGGTCACCTCCACACAGCTAATGAGATGAGTAGCGCGATCAGCTGCTGTCACTGAGGTTACCCGCGGCCACCGCTGGATCCAGCGGTGGCCGCGAGTTACCTGACTGACAGCAGCTGATCGCGCTACTCATCTCATTAGCTGCGTGGAGGTGACCAGAGCGGCGGTGTCGTCTGCTGCTCCTGTCACCTCCATGCAGCAGAGCTGGAAGCGACGCTGGAGGTCCGTGGATTACGCCGGACATGGAGGGCTTTGTCGGGGTTAATAAATTGGTAATGAGGGAATTTGTTTGTGTTTTTTATTTCTAATAAATGATTTTTTCAGGTGTGTGTGTGTTTTTTAACTGTCACTTACAGATTAATCATGGAAGGGATTAATCTAGGACTTATTGGCAGCTATGGGCTGCCAAAAACTCCTTATTACCCCGATTTGCCAACGCACCAGGGCAAATCGGGAAGAGCCGGGTACAGTCCCAGAACTGTCGCATCTAATGTATGCGGCAATTCTGGGCGGCTGCTGACTGATATTGTTAGGCTGGGGGGCTCCCCATAACGTGGAGCTCCCCATCCTGAGAATACCAGCCTTCAGCCGTATGGCTTTATCTGGCTGGTATTAAAATGGGGGGGGGACCGCACGCCGTTTTTTTTAATTATTTATTTATTTATTTTACTGCACAGTGTAGACACGCCCACCGGCTGCTGTGATTGGGTGCAGTGAGACAGCTGTCACTCAGCGTGGTGGGCGTGTGTGACTGCAACCAATCACAGGCGCCGGTGGGCGGGTAAAGCAGGGAATACGAGATTGATTAATGGGCGGCCGGCTTTTTCAAAATAGTAAAAGCCGCCGAAGTTTTTATAACAGCCGTGCAGCGCCGCGCCGGGGATCGGGGAACGGTAAGTATGAGAGAGGGGGGGAACTGACTGACAGACAGCTAGAGGGACAGACAGACAGAGAGACCGACCGACAGACATAGAGACCGACCGACGGACTGAGGGAGAGAGCGAAACAGAAAAAGAAAAAAGACTGACATCACCTGAAAAAAGCACAAAACGTACAGGGAGCAAACAGAGATGCGTCCGTGTCACTTGGACGTGCGCACAGACCCATTGACTTTCATTGGGTCCGTGCTGCGTGTTGCGTGCAGAAAACGGACATGCTGCCGTGCAAAACGCACACAGGTACGGATCACGGACACGGACAAACGGACATGCATCAAAAACGCACGTGGAGCTTTTATCATACAATAACATTGGTGCACGTTTGGCCATGTCTCCAGTATACACGGAAACGGACCAAACACGCACGTGTTTCACGGATGTGTGTTTCAGGCCTAAGGCTAAGACCCCACTTTGTGTTCTCCTACTTGCAGTTCTAAACGCACGTTTTGGGCTTAATTGATTTGAACAAAGTTGCCTTTTTCAGAAATTTAGCGCTGAAAACGTATGCGTAATTACCGTGTTTTAGATGCGTTTTCAGCGCTTTTTGCATGCTTTTATACCTGCATTTTGACAGATGCGTTTTGAACATCAAGACACTGCTAAATAAAGTTTAACCCCTTCACGACCATGGACGGAAAGATCCGTCCTTGTGCCCTGGGCCTTAACGACCAAGGACGGATCTTTCCGTCATGGCGGAATCGCGGCACCGGAGCCTCCGGTGACTGCAATATGTTAACAAAAACCGCAGATTCGGGGAGGAGGGGACCTGTTCCTGACCTTAGGAGGGGTGGTGCCTCCTCCCCGGACCTACGGAGGCTGTGATTGGCTGACGAACGCCGCTCAACCAATCACAGCCACTGTAATGTTCCAGCCATTTAAAATGACTGAAACATTGAAATCCAGCCCTGGCCAGTGCAGCTGTAGCACTGGCCATTGGCTGGAGCTGGGTGACCTCACTGGATCACCCTCCCCCAGCTCCAATGCTCTGATTGGAGAGATCGGCCTTGTGACCGATTTCTCCAATCACAGTGGACCTGTTGCCGGTGACCGCCCCCATCAGCTTCACTTGTCGTCCCTGCAGCACGCCAGAACACTGAGCACAGTGAGTGTACACAGTGCAATGGCAGGGCGACAAGCTCCGGTCCCATGCTGTTATGAGACCGGAGCATGGGACCCGGAAGTTGCCGCGCTGCTATTGCACTGTACGAAAAGCGTCCCGATCCGCCGCCGCTGCCCTCCGCGATCTGCCACCTGTCTCCCCGATCTCCTGCCCTCACCCCCACACCTCCCGATCCGCTGCCGCCACCGCTCCCCCCAATCTGCTGCCCGGCCCCTCACCTCCGTGCAGCAGATCGGAGGGAGCGGTGGCACTATGACAGATGGAGGAGGACAGGGATCGTGCACCCTGTCCTCCTCCATCTGTCATAGTGCCACCGCTCCCTCCGATCTGCTGCCCGGCCCCTCCCCCTCGTGATCGGTGCCCGCCCCCTCCCCTCCGTAATGTGCTGCTCGCCCCCTCCCCTCCGTGATGTGCTGCTCGCCCCCTCCACTCCGTGATGTGCTGCTCGCCCCCTCCCCTCCGTGATGTGCTGCTCGCCCCCTCCCCTCCGTGATGTGCTGCTCGC
Organism: Anomaloglossus baeobatrachus; assembly: GCF_048569485.1. Lineage (NCBI taxonomy): Eukaryota > Metazoa > Chordata > Amphibia > Anura > Aromobatidae > Anomaloglossus > Anomaloglossus baeobatrachus. The sequence continues at coordinate 561,114,052 of NC_134355.1, read as the reverse complement.
CCCCTCCCCTCCGTGATGTGCTGCACGCTCCCCCCCCCACCTCTCACCCCCGTGGTCAGCTACCCGCCCCCTCCCCTGTCACCGCCGTGATGTGCGCTCCCTCCCCTGTCACCGCCGTGATGTGCGCTCCCTCCCCTGTCACCGCCGTGATGTGCGCTCCCTCCCCTGTCACCGCCGTGATGTGCGCTCCCTCCCCTGTCACCGCCGTGATGTGCGCTCCCTCCCGTCACCGCCGTGATGTGCGCTCCCTCCCCTGTCACCGCCGTGATGTGCGCTCCCTCCCCTGTCACCGCCGTGATGTGCGCTCCCTCCCCTGTCACCGCCGTGATGTGCGCTCCCTCCCCTGTCACCGCCGTGATGTGCGCTCCCTCCCCTGTCACCGCCGTGATGTGCGCTCCCTCCCCTGTCACCGCCGTGATGTGCGCTCCCTCCCCTGTCACCGCCGTGATGTGCGCTCCCTCCCCTGTCACCGCCGTGATGTGCGCTCCCTCCCCTGTCACCGCCGTGATGTGCGCTCCCTCCCCTGTCACCGCCGTGATGTGCGCTCCCTCCCCTGTCACCGCCGTGATGTGCGCTCCCTCCCCTGTCACCGCCGTGATGTGCGCTCCCTCCCCTGTCACCGCCGTGATGTGCGCTCCCTCCCCTGTCACCGCCGTGATGTGCGCTCCCTCCCCTGTCACCGCCGTGATGTGTGCTCCCTCCCCTGTCACCGCCGTGATGTGTGCTCCCTCCCCTGTCACCGCCGTGATCTGTGCTCCCTCCCCTGTCACCCCCGTGATCTGTGCTCCCTCCCCTGTCACCCCCGTGATCTGTGCTCCCTCCCCTGTCACCCCCGTGATCTGCTGTCCACTCTCCCTCCAGCTCTCACCCCCGTGATCTGCGCTCTGCTCACCTGTCTCCCCCATGATCTGTGCTCCCTCACCTGTCACCCCCGTGATCTGCTGTCCGCTCTCCCTCACCTCTCACCCCCGTGATCTGTGCTCTGCTCACCTGTCTCCTCCGTGATCTGTGCTCTGCTCACCTGTCTCCTCCGTGATCTGCGCTGCGCTCCCTCCCCCACCTCTCACCCTCCCCGATCTGCTGCCTCCTTCATCTCCTGTGATCCAGCTGCCTAGATCCATCCTGTAGGGTAACTATCCCCAATCTCACCTCCCACTCCCCTTCCCACCCATCCCCCCCACCCGCTCCCTCCCCCCATCCTCTGCCGCTCCTGCATCCACTGCGCCCTCTCCCATCCGCCCCCACCCTATCCCAGCCGCCGTCTCACAATCACAGATGCTCCCTGTATATGCCACTGCCCCCCCATCTGCTGCCGCCCCATCTGCCGCCCCCCACCCCCCCCCCCATCTTCCGCTGTTTTTTTTTTTTCTATGCCATGGGGGTCTAGTTTCCAAAATGGGGTCACATGTGGGGGAGCTCCACTGTTTCGGCACCTCAGGGGGTCTCCAAACGCAACATGGAATACGCTAATTGTCCCAGACAATTTTGCGTTTGAAACGTCAAATGACGCTCCTTGCCTTCCGAGCCCTGCTGTGCGCCCAAACATTTTATTTCCACCACATATGATGTGTCTGTGTACTCAGGAGAAATTGCACAATACATTTTATGGTGCAATTTTTCCTGATACCCTTGTGAAAAAAAAAGCTACCTTGTTGAAGTAACAATTTTGTGGTAAAAAAATTTTTTTTTATTTTCACAGCTCAACTCTATTAACTTTTGTGAAGCCCCCAGAGGCTCAAAGTGCTCAATAAACATCTAGATAAATTCCATGAGGGGTCTAGTTTCCAAAATGGGGTCACATGTGGGGGAGCTCCACTGTTTCGGCACCTCAGGGGCTCTCCAAACGCAACATGGTGCGGCTAACGATTCCAGCTAATTTTCTGTTCAAAAAAGTCAAATGGCGCTCCTTCCCTTCCGAGTCCTGCCGTGCGCCCAAACAGTGGTTTTTCGCCACATATGAGGTATCTGCGTGTTCAGTAGAAATTGCCCTACAAATTTTGGGGGTTCATTTAATCCTGCTACCCTTGTGAATATGCAATATTTGAGGCTAAATTAACATTTTTGTTGCAAAAAGTAAAATGTTCATTTTTTCCTTCCACATTGCTTTAGTTACTGTGAAGCACCTGAAGGGTTAATAACCTTCTTGAATGTGGTTTTGAGTAGTCTGAGGGGTGCCGTTTTTGGAATGGTGTCACTTTTGGGTGTTCTGTGTCATGTAGACCTTTCAAAATTGCTTCAAATGTGATGTGGTCCCTAAAAAAAGTGGCTTTGTAAATTTTGTTGTAAAAATGAGAAATTGCTCATAAACTTTGAACCCCTATAACTGCCTTACATTTTTTTTTTTTTCCCCAAAATTGTTCTGATGTAAAATAGACATGTGGGAAATGTTATTTATTAATTATTTTGTGTCATATGTCTCGTTGGTTTTAGAGCATAAAAAAATCAAAGTTTGAAAATTACAAAATTTTCAAAATTTTCGCGAAATTTCCGTTTTTTTCACAAAGAAATGCAAAAAATATCGGCCTAAATTTACCACTAACATGAAGCCCAATATGTCACGAAAAAACAATCTCAGAATCACCGGGATCCACTGAACCGTTCCAGAGTTATAACCTCATAAAGTGACACTGGTCAGAATTGCAAAAAATGGCCTGGTCTTTAGGGTCAAAATAGGCTTGGGGCTGAAGGGGTTAAACAGTCAATCACAATGAAAAAAGAGAAAAAAAAGGAACACATATAGAATTTTAGAAATAATTAAGGAAATAGAAATAAAATTATAGCGGTAATATACTATTTATTGGAAAAATAGCAATAAATTATTATTTTTCTTAAATTTAATTGTCGGACTATGTGTGTGTAAAGGGACATATGAAATCATTATTTTAATGTCCAAAAAGCATGCGTTTTGGTAGTCCAAAACGCATGTTTTCTGCACATAAAAAGCAGGTAAAACGCAGGAATTTGAAGGAATCTTGGTTTTTGCCATTTCTCATTGACTGCAATGTTAGCAAAGCTCACCCAAAATGGCAAAAACAATTGACATGCTGCTTCTTTGAACGCATGGTTTTTGCCACAAAATATGCAAATTAAACGCATCGTTTAAAAACGCAAAGTGCGGTCTAGAAATCCACATTTTCCATAGACTTTGCTGGAAAATCAAAACGCATGCCTTTTGGCATGAAAAAGGTGTATCTCAAAACGGACCTAAAAAGCACCTGAAATGCAGGTGGAAACGCAAAGTGGGGTCTTAGCATAACACATACTTACTTAACATGTACATATACACTTAGGGGTACTTTGCACACTACGACATCGCAGCTGTGATATCATTGGGGTCAAATCGAAAGTGACGCACATCCGGCGTCGTTGTCGACATCGGAGTATATAAATCCTTTTTGCTACGATTAACGATCGCAAAAGTGTCGAAATTGTATGATCGGTGTAGTGTCGGTCATTTCCATAATTTCGCTGCAGCGACAGGTATGATGTTGTTCCTCGTTCCTGCGGCAGCACACATCGCTGTGTATGAAGCCGCAGGAGCGAGGAACATCACCTTACCTGCGTCCCGCCTGCAATGAGGAAGGAAGGAGGTGGGCGGGATGTTTACATCCCGCTCATCTCCGCTCCTCCGCTTCTATTGGCCGCCTGCCGTGTGACGCCGCTGTGACGCCACACGACCCGCCCGCTTAGGAAGGAGGCGGGTCGCCGGCCAGAGCGACGTCGCAGGGCAGGTAAGTGCGTTTGAAGCTGCCATAGCGATAATGTTCGCTACGGCAGCTATCACAAGCGATCGCATGTGAGACGGGGGCGGGTACTATCACGCTCGGCATCGCTACAAACGGCTAGCGATGTCGCAGTGTGCAAACTACCCCTTAGAGTGGGGAAAAAAACTACTTGTTTGGTGGCCAGAGCCATAGGGGTACTTAAGGATCAGTAGCTGCAAGGGAGTCAGATCACCTTTGAATCTTGTCTTGGAAGGTGGTAACATTTCACTATTGACTATCCTAGTACTCCGCTGGCTGCAAGTATGGGTACAGATCCCGGAAACTGCACGCTGACAATCCCTTCTTCATATAGTGGGGAGAGAGACAGTCATGCTTCCAGCCAGTAGGCCTAGGCTTGGTTAGTCCCAGGCTTGGTTAGGCCTAGGCTCAGTTTTTGCTATATATTTAAAAGAAAAAAAAATTATAATGCCTTACACCACCACACTTTGCCACAGGTTTGCTTGCTGTTAGGATCCCGGATTAGGTGCACCCCCATTATGGGATATCCCACAACGTAGAAAGGGGTTTTTGACATGTTGTGGGAATTGATGCGACTAGTCTGTTTCACTGAATGGGGCTTCCATATATTTAAGCATTCCACCCAAACGTCCTTATTTAGATGTTTGGAAAGTGGCATATTGTGGGGTTGGTTTCCAGCGATGCCAAATTCTATGGGGGCACAAAATTGGATTCCCCACCCAACAACTGCTTCTTCTTGGAAGAGAGTGGATTCACAGTGACTGCCCGCCCATCGGTCAGAAAGCTATTTAGTAAGGCAGCCAGGGGCTGCTGTAGCATGCAAATAAAGGCATGTTAAGATGGATTGCTAATTGGGTTCTGCACTTTGCATGTGCAGCAATCAACGTGACAAAGCTCTTAGGCTATGTGCGCACTTTCAGTTTTCACCTGCGTTTCAGGTGCGTTTAGGATCAGTTTTGAACTGCAGCGTTTTTGTGCCCAAATGCATGCGTTTTGGTTTTCCATTAAAGACAATGAGAATTCATGATTTCTTGTCCGCACTTTGCGTTTCCAAACGCATCTCAAAATTTGCATAAGTTTGGTCAAAAACCATGCGTTCAGAAAAGGACCCTGTCAATTGTTTTTGCCATTTGTGGTGCGTTTTGTTAACATTGAAGTCAATGAGAAGTAGCAAAAAGCAAGAAATATCCAAATTCCTGCGTTTTACCTGCTTTTTCATTGCAGAAAACATGCGTTTTGGACTACCAAAACGCATGCTTTTTGAACATCGAAATAATGATTTGATATGTCCCTTTACACACACACATAATCCGACAATTAAATTTAAGAATAATATGCATTTATTGCTATTTTACCGATAAAATGTATATTAACGCTATAATTTTATTAAATATATCTTTTTCCATTATTTTTCCCATTAATATAGATTTGTCCCTTTTTTTTCTCTTTTTTCATTCTGTTTGACTATTTAATCTTTATTTAGCAGTGTCTTGATGTTCAAAACGCATCTGTGAAAACGCATGTGGAAACGCATGGAAAAAGCGCTAAAAACGCATCTAAAACGCGGTAAATACGCATGCGTTTTCTGCGCTAAATTTCTGGAAAAGGCAACTTTGGCTAAATCAATTAAGGCTAAAACGTGCGTTTACAACTGCATGTAGGACGACGGAAAGTGCGCACATAGCCTTAGGCTAGGGCCCCACTTTGCGTTTTTACCTCCTTTTCAGGTGCTTTTTGGGTGCGTTTTGAGAAGCACCTTTTTTATGCCAAAATGCTTGCGTTTTCATTTTCCAGCCATTTCAATCGCATTTGTGATTTTTCCGACTCCACTTTGCGTTTGTAAACGCATCTGCGAATTTGCATATTTTTTGGCAAAAACCATGCGTTCAAAGAATCAGCATGTCAATTGTTTTTGCCATTTTGCTAACATTGAAGTCAATGAGAAGTTGCAAAAACCAAGATTCCTTCAAATTCCTGCCTTTTACCTGCTTTTTATGTGCAGAAAACATGCGTTGGACTACCAAAACGCATGTTTTTTGGACAGTAAAATAATGATTTCATATGTCCCTTTAAACACACACATAGTCCGACAATTAAATTTAAGAAAAATAATTATTTCTTGCTATTTTTCCAATAAATAGTATATTGCCGCTATAATTTTATTAAATTTCTTTGTCGCTCCATTGGGAGACCCAGACAATTGGGTGTATAGGCTATGCCTCCGGAGGCCGCACAAAGTATTACACTAAAAGTGTAAAGCCCCTCCCCTTCTGCCTATACACCCCCCGTGCTGCCACAGGCTCCTCAGTTTTTTGCTTTGTGCGAAGGAGGCAGACATGCACGCATAAGCTCCACAGCTTAGTCAGCAGCAGCTGCTGACTATGTCGGATGGAAGAAAAGAGGGCCCTTAACAGGGCCCCCAGCATGCTCCCTTCTCACCCCACTCTTGTCGGCGGTGTTGTTAAGGTTGAGGTATCCATTGCGGGTACGGAGGCTGGAGCCCACATGCTGTTTTCCTTCCCCATCCCCCTTAGGGCTCTGGGTGAAGTGGGATCCTATCGGTCTCCAGGCACTGAGACCGTGCTCCATCCACAGCTCCTGAGGACTCTGCTGGATAAGGAGCCGAGTATCGTCAGGGACATGGCCCTGCTACTCTGAGGTACTCTGTGTCCCCGTGGGGACCGCGCACAGCAACACTCCAGCATTGCTGGGTGTGCTAGTGCACCGGGGACCGCGGCGCTGACCGCATTTGTGCCATTACACACTGCAGCGTCGCTGAGTGTGTTAGTGTATGGGGACTACCGCGCTGACCGCCGCTGCCATTGTTATCACTGCGGCGCGGCTGGGACTGTTAGTGCGCCGGGGACTTCCGCGCCGACCGCGCTTATACGGCGGCCGCGCTTATAACTCGAGTCCCCGGCTTCTGCGGCCTAGTCTCATTCTCTTCCCGCCCCCAGGCCTGCCAGTCAGGGGAAGGGCGGGACGCTGTACAGGACGGCAGCACTGAGGGCTGGAGCATGCTTTGCATACTCCACCCCCCTCACTGTGCACAGTGGGGCACCAGTTCCCGCACTTTCTGGGTCACGCCCACGGCTCCCTCCTCTCCTCAGGACGCCGGCAGCCATTCCTGTCAGCTCCTCTGACGCTGGAGAGGGGAGACAAGCTCTGGGAGACCCAGGCAGGGATTCTGGTGGCCACACAACCACTTTGAGCGGCCGGTAAGCAGCACCTCAGGTGCTGGCCCCACTTGTGCAGAAGTGTACTTATAGATTATATGTTTATAGGCTATACTTTACACTGTATGGTGCACGGTTGAGTTTTGGCTATATACCCTCCTGTGTTGCTCAGGGGAGACAACAGCATGGCGCCCACAAGAAGCAGGGGTGCCAAAACACAGGCTTACTATGCTGCCTGCGCCGCATGTACGGCTTCACTACCGGCAGGTTCCACGGACCCTCATTGTGTGCACTGCTCGGCCCCTGTGGCACTTTCTCAGCCGGAGCCTCTGCTAAGGGTGGCCCAGGGGGAACCACCTGCTAACACTGTCCAGGTGACAGGGACGGAGTTTACAGTTTTTACTGAAAGGCTTTCTGAGACTATGGCTAAGATACTAGAAGCTTTGCAGTCCAGACCGGTATCTCAGACCATGGGCACTGTGGAATCATTGCCCCCTGGTTCCCCTCAGTTGGAACAACAATGTTCCCCCGGGGTGTCTCATAGATCCCAGGGTGAGGTCTCTGACACGGACCGCAGCCCCAGACCGCCTAAGCGAGCTCGCTGGGAAATCCCCTCGACCTCATCACATTGTTCAGGGTCTCAGAGGGAGGACTCTCTGTATTATGAAGCGGAGGTAGCTGTTCAGGATTCTGATCCTGAGGCCGCTCTCAACCTGGATACTCCTGATGGTGACGCCATAGTGAATGATCTTATAGCGTCCATAAATCAAATGTTGGATATTTCTCCCTCAGCTCCTCCAGTGGAGGAGTCGGCTTCTCAGCAGGAGAAATTCCGTTTCAGGTTCCCCAAGCGTACAACGAGTATGTTTCTGGATCACTCCGACTTCAGAGAGGCAGTCCAGAAACACCGAGTTTGTCCAGATAAGCGTTTTTCCAAGCGCCTTAAGGATACACGTTATCCCTTCCCCCCTGACGTGGTCAAGGGCTGGACTCAGTGTCCCAAGGTGGATCCTCCAATCTCCAGACTGGCGGCTAGATCCATAGTTGCAGTTGAAGATGGGGCTTCGCTCAAGGATGCCACTGACAGACAGATGGAGCTCTGGTTGAAATCCATCTATGAAGCTATCGGCGCGTCTTTTGCTCCAGCATTCGCAGCCGTATGGGCACTCCAAGCTATTTCAGCGGGTCAAGCGCAAATTGACGCAATCACTCGTACGTCTGCGCCGCAAGTGGCGTCCATAACCTCTCAAACGTCGGCATTTGCGTCCTACGCTATTAATGCTGTCCTGGACTCTGCGAGCCGTACGGCGGTTGCAGCCGACAATTCGGTGGCAATACGCAGGGCCTTGTGGCTACGGGAATGGAAGGCAGATTCGGCTTCCAAAAAGTGCTTAACCGGTTTGCCATTTTCTGGCGACCGTTTGTTTGGTGAGAGGTTGGATGAAATCATCAAACAATCCAAGGGAAAGGAAACATCCTTACCCCAGGCCAAACCAAAATTACCCCAACAGAGGAGGGGACAGTCGAGGTTTTCGGTCCTTTCGGGGTGCGGGCAGGTCCCAATTCTCCTCGTCCAAAAGGCCTCAGAAGGATCAGAGGAACTCCGATCCATGGCGGTCTAAGTCACGCCCTAAAAAGACCGCTGGAGGTGCCGCTACCAAGGCGGCTTCCTCATGACTTACGGCCTCCTCACACCGCATCCTCGGTCGGTGGCAGGCTCTCCCGCTTTTGCGACACCTGGCTGCCACAGGTAAAAGACCGTTGGGTGAGAGACATTCTGTCTCACGGTTACAGGATAGAGTTCAGCTCTCGTCCTCCGACTCGATTCTTCAGAACATCTCCGCCTCCCGAGCGAGCCGATGCTCTTCTGCAGGCGCTGGGCACTCTGAAGGCAGAAGGAATGGTGGTCCCTGTTCCTCTTCAGCAACAGGGTCACGGTTTTTACTCCAACCTGTTTGTGGTTCCAAAGAAGGACGGGTCTTTCCGTCCTGTCCTGGACCGAAAACTGCTCAACAAACACGTAAAGACCAGGCGGTTCCGGATGGAATCCCTCCGCTCCGTCATCGCCTCAATGTCCCAAGGAGACTTCCTTGCATCGATCGATATCAAAGATGCTTATCTCCACGTACCGATTGCTCCAGAGCATCAGCGCTTCCTGCGTTTCGCCATAGGGGACGAACACCTTCAGTTCGTGGCACTGCCTTTTGGCCTGGCGACAGCCCCACGGGTTTTCACCAAGGTCATGGCTGCAGTAGTTGCGGTCCTCCACTCTCGGGGTCACTCGGTGATCCCTTACTTAGACGATCTGCTGGTCAAGGCACCCTCTCAAGAGGCATGCCAGCACAGCCTCAACGCTACTCTGGAGACTCTCCAGAGTTTCGGGTGGATCATCAATTTTCCAAAGTCAAATATGACACCGACCCAATCACTGACATATCTTGGCATGGAGTTTCATACCCTCTCAGCGATAGTGAAGCTTCCGCTGAACAAGCAGCGTTCACTACAGACGGGGGTGCAATCTCTCCTTCAAGGTCAGTCACACCCCTTGAGGCGCCTCATGCACTTCCTGGGGAAGATGGTGGCAGCAATGGAGGCAGTCCCTTTCGCGCAGTTTCACCTGCGTCCTCTTCAATGGGACATCCTACGCAAATGGGACAGGAAGCCGACGTCCCTCGACAGGAACGTCTCCCTCTCTCAGGCAACCAAAGCTTCCCTTCGGTGGTGGCTTCTTCCCACTTCCTTATCGAAGGGGAAATCCTTCCTACCCCCATCCTGGGCGGTGGTCACGACGGACGCGAGTCTGTCAGGGTGGGGAGCGGTTTTTCTCCACCACAGGGCTCAGGGTACGTGGACTCAGCAAGAGTCCTCACTTCAGATCAATGTTCTGGAAATCAGGGCAGTGTATCTTGCCCTAAAAGCGTTCCAGCAGTGGCTGGAAGGCAAGCAGATCCGAATTCAGTCGGACAACTCCACAGCGGTGGCTTACATCAACCACCAAGGCGGAACACGCAGTCGGCAAGCCTTCCAGGAAGTCCGACGGATTTTGATGTGGGTGGAAGCCACGGCCTCCACCATCTCCGCAGTTCACATCCCGGGCGTGGAAAACTGGGAAGCAGATTTTCTCAGTCGCCAGGGCATGGACGCAGGGGAATGGTCCCTTCACCCGGACGTGTTTCAAGAGATCTGTTGCCGCTGGGGGATGCCGGACGTCGACCTAATGGCGTCCCGGCACAACAACAAGGTCACGGCATTCATGGCACGTTCTCACGATCACAGAGCTCTGGCGGCAGACGCCTTAGTTCAGGATTGGTCGCAGTTTCAACTCCCTTATGTGTTTCCTCCGCTGGCACTGGTGCCCAGAGTGTTACGCAAGATCAGGGCCGAATGCCGCCGCGCCATCCTCGTCGCTCCAGACTGGCCGAGGAGGTCGTGGTACCCGGATCTGTGGCATCTCACGGTCGGCCAACCGTGGGCACTACCAGACCGACCAGACTTGCTGTCTCAAGGGCCGTTTTTCCATCTGAATTCTGCGGCCCTCAACCTGACTGTGTGGCCATTGAGTCCTGGATCCTAGCATCTTCAGGATTATCACAAGAGGTCATTGCCACTATGAGACAGGCTAGGAAACCAACGTCTGCCAAGATCTACCACAGGACGTGGAAAATTTTCCTGTCGTGGTGCTCTGCTGGGGGTTTTTCTCCCTGGCCGTTTGCCTTGCCCACTTTTCTGTCCTTTCTTCAGTCCGGATTGGAAAAGGGTTTGTCACTCGGCTCCCTTAAGGGACAAGTCTCTGCGCTCTCTGTGTTTTTTCAGAAGCGCCTGGCCAGACTTCCACAGGTACGCACGTTCCTGCAGGGGGTTTGTCACATCGTTCCTCCTTACAAACGTCCGTTGGAACCCTGGGATCTGAACAGGGTGCTGATGGTTCTTCAGAAACCACCGTTCGAGCCAATGAGGGATATTTCTCTCGCACGCCTTTCGCAGAAAGTGGTTTTCCTAGTAGCAGTCACTTCACTTCGGAGAGTGTCTGAGCTAGCAGCTCTGTCATGCAAAGCCCCCTTCCTGGTGTTTCACCAGGACAAGGTGGTTCTGCGTCCGGTTCCGGAATTTCTCCCTAAGGTGGTATCCCCCTTTCATCTCAATCAGGATATCTCCTTACCCTCTTTTTGTCCTCATCCAGTTCACCGATGTGAAAAGGATTTGCACTTGTTAGATCTGGTGAGAGCACTCAGACTCTACATTTCTCGTACGGCGCCCCTGTGCCGCTCGGATGCACTCTGTCCTTGTCGCTGGCCAGCGTAAAGGGTCACTGGCTTCCAAATCAACCCTGGCTCGGTGGATCAAGGAACCAATTCTCGAAGCTTACCGTTCTGCTGGGCTTCCGGTTCCCTCAGGGCTGAAGGCCCATTCTACCAGAGCCGTGGGTGCGTCCTGGGCTTTGAGGCACCAGGCTACGGCTCAGCAGGTGTGTCAGGCGGCTACCTGGTCGAGCCTGCACACTTTCACGAAACACTATCAGGTGCATACCTATGCTTCGGCAGATGCCAGCCTAGGTAGGCGAGTCCTTCAGGCGGCGGTTGCCCACCTGTAGGACGGAGCCGTTACGGCTCTATTATGAGGTATTATTTACCCACCCAGGGACTGCTTTGGACGTCCCAATTGTCTGGGTCTCCCAATGGAGCGACAAAGAAGAAGGGAATTTTGTGTACTTACCGTAAATTCCTTTTCTTCTAGCTCCAATTGGGAGACCCAGCACCCGCCCCTGTTTTTTTGTGTACACATGTTGTTCATGTTGAATGGTTTCAGTTCTCTGATATTCCTTCGGATTGAATTTACCTTAAACCAGTTTATAATTTTTTTTCCTCCTTCTTGCTTTTGCACCAAAACTGAGGAGCCCGTGGGAGCACGGGGGGTGTATAGGCAGAAGGGGAGGGGCTTTACACTTTTAGTGTAATACTTTGTGCGGCCTCCGGAGGCATAGCCTATACACCCAATTGTCTGGGTCTCCCAATTGGAGCTAGAAGAAAAGGAATTTACGGTAAGTAAACAAAATTCCCTTCATTTCTATTTCCTTAATTGTTTCTAAAAATCTATGTGTTCCTTTTTTTTCTCTTTTTTCATTTTGTTTGACTGTTTAAACTTTATTTAGCAGTGTCTTGATGTTCAAAACGCATCTGTCAAAACGCAGGTGAAAAAGCATGCAAAAAGCGCTGAAAACGCATCTAAAACGCGGTAAATACGCATGCGTTTTCAGCGCTAAATTTCAGAAAAAGGCAACTTTGGTCAAGTCAATTAAGGCCAAAACGTGCGTTTAGAACTGCAAGTAGGAGAATGCAAAGTGGGGCCCTAGCCTTAGTGTAATGATGTCAGCTTTGTCATTTCATTTGCTGCCTATACAGAGCAAAGCCGTACAGTGCACTACCAGAGTAAGGGACAAAATTTTGTCGCCTAAAAAAAAAAAAAAAAAAATAGACACTAATCTTATAATAATCTTTATATACTTTTTCTAACATCCATCTAGGATTAGGAACTAGGGTTATAATGAAGATAGGGTTAAACACATTCAGCTCCAACAAGCTAATACAATTCTATTAGTATTTATTATAAATTCCAGTGAGAATAGAACTGCACAAGTACAAAAAGCAACGCGTTTCTGATCACTTATGATCCTTCTTCATAGCAGAATAAGTAATGTGAAACGCGTTGCTTTTTGTACTTATATCTGTTTTATTCTCTGTGGAATTTTTAATAAAGCCTATAAGAGTTTTACTGGATTGTAGATTCAATACTGGACTGATGGAATGAATCAGGGAGTGCTAAAAGTTTGCGGTTTAGGGTTTATAAAATACTCACCTTGCCCCAGGCAATGGAAATCCACATTTTGCCACTGTGTACAGAACAGATTGTCAGGCATAGAAACAAGTGTGAACATACCTTTACATGTTGGAGCGATCCAAATTTATTCCATAGTTCAGTAATGTTACCCACATATTAGATGGATCTGTTTTATAATTTAAGCCCACATTTTTGCAGGAGCAGCAGCCTGACAGAGGTGAATATGACTCTGCGGGAGCAGATGGACCAGCTCAAGATCACAAATGAAAAAGTGACCGAGGAGATGAGGAAACTGAGCGCCGACCTGCGCAGATCACAGGATGTGTTGGAACAGCAAGAGTCTGAGTGGAGGAAAGAAAGAGAGGTGATTTATCATTTAATTTATATCTGCCACCAGATCTCACCACACAACCTGCATACGCTATGAAGTAGAGCTATTGACCTGATGAGGCTGCTGGACTTATGTTGTATTCCATGTTAGAATGGCCACAATCCTTTTTCATCACTTCATGACATCCACTGTACGTGTACGATGCTGCAGGGACGATCGCGTGGTACGATCGCGACAGCTTACCTTTGGCATCGACGAGATAATAAGCGAGTGTCAGCTATGTATCATACCTGCTGTAACGCCCACTATCGGTGTTAGCACTGATCATGAGCATTAAACCCTTCTGATGCCACTGTCAATAGTACCAACAGCATCAATCTGCTTGTAAAGGGAGGTGGCTCCCCTCTCTGCTCCGATTGGTACAATGTGGCATTGTACTGATGGTGTCTTTGTTGACCTGGGGCCAAATAATGTCTGTGGGGGGTCACTCAGGCATGGAGGCTTGTGAAGTCCTGCCTTACGTGACCAGCCTCCTTCCTTCGTGCCAGTCACTGATTTATTGCCTTGCAATATAAAAGCATTGCGGAGCATTAGATCAGCGATCAAGACTGGGAGAGTTGATGTCCCATCCTATGACTAAGTAAAAAGGTAAAAATAAAATGTAAAAAAAAAATTTAAAATATATATTTATAAAAAATCACAAAAGGAACAAAAATATAGAAAAAAAATATTTTACCAATAAATACATACATTTATGTAAAAACGAAAAAAGTACACATATTTTGTATCGCCGCCTTCAGAACAACCCGCTCTTTAAAACTGTCACACTAGTTTACCGCTTCAGTAACACTGTAAAAGAAATGTGTTAAAAAAAGATGCTTTGTAATCACACAGCTGAAAAAAATGAAATAAAAAGTTGCATGGAAATAAAAATGGTATTGATGAAAACGTTCCGCAAAAAAAATAAGACTCCACTTATACAGTGATGGAAAAACAATTCTTTTTTCCATAAAATTGTTTTTTAATACAGCTACTTATGGGCTACCGCATTCAGCAGAAATTTTGTAACAAAATTTTGTTGACATTTGTTCCCATTTCATTGTGTGAAAATGTAAAATCTGAGGCTAAATACCTTTTTTTTTTTGTGGTGAAAATATACGGTAATTGTTTTTTTCTTGACTACCTAATAGTATAAAATACTGACACACCTGTGGTGTCAATATGATTACTGCACCCCAAGATAACAATAGTAATAATATTTATTTCTATAGCGTCAACATATTCCGCAGCGCTTTACAATTCAGGAGGATCATATACAAACAAGTAACAGTTATGGAAAATACAATATTTAGAGGGAAAAAAACACAACCCTGCTCGGAGAGCTTACAATCTACAATGAGGTTGGAAGGACAAGATATAGGTGCTTATTTACAATGACAATCCAGCCATCTCAAGGAAATGGGGGCTAGATAATGGCTGCCTGGAACCTTGAGATGCATTTGGGTGCCTTGGAGTTTGACGTGGGGGTATGTTCTGAGAAGGCATGGAGGCACTATGTGAATTTAGTTCGGCTAGGGGGTGTGATAGGCCGCCCTAAAAAGATGTGTTATTAGGGTGCGTCTGAAGCTGAGTAAGTTGTGATTTGTCCTAGTTTCTTCTAGATTAATTCATTGAGGTGTTTAGTTTATAAGATAGTGTCACTTATGGGCAGGTTCTGCTGTTCTGGCACCTCAGCGACTCTCCCAATGTGACATGGTACCCTCACGCCATTCCAGCAAATTCTGAAGTGCAATTTGGTGCTCCTTCCTTTCTGAGCTTTGTACTGTGCCTCAAAAGTTGCTTTCGACCACATATGGGGAAGGAGAAATTGCACAACAAATTGTATGGTGCATTTTTTTTTTGTTACCTTTGTGAAAATAAAACATTTCGGGCTAAAGCAACATTTTTAAATCAACAACGTCCAATATATCATATACAGCGCATGATGGTTCAACTATACAGTACATTTTAGTCCTCAACCTCAAGTTTTATGCCACTAAACTTAAGATAAGAAAACGATTCATGCTTTAAGTAAAATTATTCATTTTTATTTATTAAAAATCATTTAAAACAGAGAAGACTCCTTTAAGGGACTGAAAAAACATCACTTAGGTCAGTGATGGTGAACCTATGGCACGCGTGCCAAACAGGGCACACAGAGCCCTTGTTGCTGGCACGCGCGCTGTCGCCATATTCAGCCACTCTGCACTGTCGGTGTGGTCGCACCGACGTGCAAAGTGCTGTTGGAACAGAGGAGACATTTCTCCTCCTTCTGACACTCCTCCTCTCCTGGGCTGCAGGCCTGTTGCCTAGGAGACGGAGGAGCGTCAGTAGGCGGCGCCGGCGTCTTGTGGCCGCACGGGACCTGAACTAACTGAGGACGCAGCGATGGAGCGGGTTTTGCAAGGTGAGTTGTTTTTTTTTTTAATTTTTAAGCTGTGTGCAGCTGTGCCAAGGTGTGGGGGACAGAGCCAGCACGGGGGAAACGTGGAGCGCACGGGGGATAGATGTGGAGCAAAGGGGGAACATGGAGCGCACGGGGGATACATGTGGAGCAAAGGGGGAACATGGAGCGCACGGGGGATACATGTGGAGCAAAGGGGGAAACATGTGGAGAAAAGGGGGAATATGGAGCGCACGGGGGACCATGTGGAGGAAAGGGGGAACATGGAGCGCACGGGGGATACATGTGGAGCAAAGGGGGAACATGGAGCGCACGGGGGATACATGTGGAGCAAAGGGGGAACATGGAGCGCACGGGGGACACATGTGGAGCAAAGGGGGAAACATGTGGAGAAAAGGGGGAATATGGAGCGCACGGGGGAACATGGAGCGCACGGGGGAAACATGTGGAGCAAAGGGGGAACATGGAGCGCACGGGGGAAACATGGAGAGCAAAGGGGGAAACATGTGGAGCAAAGGGGGAAACATGTGGAGCAAAGGGGGAAACATGTGGAGCAAAGGGGGAACATGGAGCGCACGGGGGAAACATGTGGAGCAAAGGGGGAAACATGTGGAGCAAAGGGGGAACATGGAGCGCACGGGGGAAACATGTGGAGCAAAGGGGGAACATGGAGCGCACGGGGGAAACATGGAGAGCATGGGGAAAACATAGGGAGCACGGGGCATACATACAGAGCACAGGGCATACATACAGAGCACGGGGAATACATACAGAGCACGGGGCATACATACAGAGCACGGGGGCAAACATACAGAGCACGGGGGCAAACATACAGAGCACGGGGGAAAACATACAGAGCACGGGGCAAGCAAACAGAGCACAGGGCAAGCAAACAGAGCACGGGGCAAACATAGCTGCAAGGATGGGAGAAACATGCAAAGATGGAGAAAAACGTGCAAAGATGGGGAAACATGGCAGCAAGGATGGGGGGGAAATATAACTGCAAAGATGGGGGGAAACATGGCTGCAAAGATGGGGGGGAAACATGGCTGCAAAGATGGGGGGAAACATGGCTGCAAGGATGGGGGAAACATGACTGCAAGGATGGGGGGAAACATGCCAGAATGGGGTACATTTAGCAGGAAGCGGAACATGCCAGTAAGGGGTACATTTACCAGGATGGGGGATACATTTACCAGGATGGGGGTACATGAACATTCCAGGATGAGGACAAATGCCAGGATGGGGAACATTTAGCAGGAAGGGTGACATTTATCAGGATGGGGTACATTTATCAGGAAAGGGGACATTTACCAGGATAAGGGAACATGCCTGGATAAGGTACATTTACCAGGATGGGGTCATTTAACAGCATGAGGGAACATGCCAGGATGGGATACATTTACAATGATGGGGTATATTTACCAAGAATGGGGTACATTTACCAGAGTGGAGGACATTTACCAGGAATGGGGTACATGCCGGGATGGAGGAACATTTACCAGGATGGGGCAATGATGGGGACAAATATACCAGAATGTAGGAAATATATATCAGGATGGGGACATGTTTACCAGGAAGTGGCCCAGGATGGGGGACATAACTTCAGAATGAAAGGGGAGGGGAGCAACTCGTACGTCTTTATGGGATTTCAGGATGTTCAGACTTTGAAATGTAGATGTGGATTACAGGGTGACATCTTATTGCATTCCAGGCTAAAATCTCTGTCTAATATGCTGCAATTTTTTTCCAGAGGGATCAATCCAACTGCTGTGTCTGGAAAGGGCAGGGGCTCAGCTTCAGTGTGTGGTAAGCATGCATGAGCGTGATGACCCCTGCTGAAGAGAAGGGAAGACGGCAAAGGTAAAGGTCCAGTCACACTAAGCAACTTACCAGCGATCCCAACAACGATAGGGATCGCTGGTAAGTTGCTAGGAGGTTGCTGGTGAGATGTCACACTGCAACGCTCCAGCAATCCCACCAGCAACCTGACCTGGCAGGGATCGCTGGAGCGTGGCTACACAAGTTGCTGGTGAGCTCACCAGCAACCAGTGACCAGCCCCCAGCGCCGCGTGTTAGATGCTGCGCTTGGTAACTAAGGTAAATATCGGGTAACCAACCCGATATTTACCTTGGTTACCACCGCACGGAGCTACACGTGCAGAGAGCAGGGAGCAGCGCACACTGAGCGCTGGCTCCTTGCTCTCCTAGTTACAGCACACATGGGGTTAATTTCCCGATGTGTGCTGTAGCTACATGTGCAGAGAGCAGGGAGCAGCGCACAATGCTTAGCGCTGGCTCCTTGCTCTCCTAGTTACAGCACACATCGGGTTAATTAACCCGATGTGTCCTGCAGCTACATGTGCACAGAGCAGGAGCCGGCAGCACAGGCTCCTGCTCTGTGCACATGTAGTTACAGCACACATCGGGTTAATTAACCCGATGTGTCCTGCAGCTACATGTGCACAGAGCAGGAGCCGGCAGCACAGGCTCCTGCTCTGTGCACATGTAGTTACAGCACACATCGGGTTAACATGTGCACAGAGCAGGAGCCGGCAGCACAGGCAGTGAGAGCGGCGGAGTCTGGTATCAAAGGTAAATATCGGGTAACCAAGGACAGGGCTTCTTGGTTACCCGATGTTTACATTGGTTACCAGCCTCCACAGAAGCCGGCTCCTGCTGCCTGCACATTTAGTTGTTGCTGTCTCGCTGTCACACACAGCGATCTGTGCTTCACAGCAGGACAGCAACAACTAAAAAATGGCCCAGGACATTCAGCAACAACCAACGACCTCACAGCAGGGGCCAGGTTGTTGCTGGATGTCACACACAGCAACATCGCTAGCAACGTCACAAAAGTTGTTCGTTAGCAGCGATGTTGCTAGCGATGTTGCTTAGTGTGACGGGGCCTTTAGGTTACAATCAATTATTTACATAATAGGATTGGTTGGCACTTCGGAAAAAAAAACTACAGTTTGGGCACTCGGCCTGTAAAAGGTTCGCCATGACTGACCTAGGTGTTGTACAATACATTACATGTGCCGGTATCCAATCACTAGAAATTATATCAAAATACATAAAAAAATGTATGCACATTAGGAAGTAAACATAGCATCAACCAGGAAAATAGGCGAGCTTTACACGCTGCGATATCGCTAGCGCTTGCTAGCGATGTTGAGCGCGATAGCACCCGCCCCCATCGCACATGCGATATATGGTGATTGCTGCCGTAGCGAACTTTATCGCTACGGCAGCTTCACACGCACATACCTGGTCGGCGACATCGCTGTTACCGCCGAACAATCCCTCCTTCAAGGGGGAGGTGCAGTCAGCGTCACAGCGACGTCACCGCGACGTCACTAAGCGGCCGCCCAATAGAAACAGAGGGGCGGAGATGAGTGGGACGTAACATCCCGCCCACCTTCATCCTTCCGCATTGCTGGCAGGATGCAGGTAAGGAGATGTTTGTCGTTCCTGCGGTGTCATCCACAGCGATGTGTGGTGCTGAAAGAACGAGGAACAACATAACAACATCGTACCGGCAGCAGCAGCGATATTATGAAAAGGAGCGACGTGTCACTGATCAACGATTTTTGACGTTTTTGCGATCGGTAATCGTCACTCCTAGGGTTTACACGCTGCAATGTCGGTAACGGCGCCGGATGTGCGTCACTAACGATGTGACCCCGACGATATATCGTTACCAATGTCGCAACGTGTAAAGACCACCATAGACTATGGATTGATGCCCCTTATTAGGCTGAATAAATTATTTAAATCCTATAATTGGCACTGTTGTAACTTTTATATACAAGCTAAGCAATCTTATATGAATAAATGATATACTGCTGACGAACCCTGGAGAGAATTGAACATAACCACATCCTAGTATTGTAATTGTCCAGGTAAGGAGATAATCATAGGTGTACATACCATACACTGATAGTCTGAGCAAACACCATTCCTAGTTGGACAATCCCTCCACCCCAGGGATTGTTTCTCCCAGCTTCTTCACACCCCCGTAAGGGCTGGTTCACACTAAGCGACAGCGACAACGAGGTCGCTGTTACGTCACCATTTTCTGTGACGTAACAGAGACCTTGTAAGTCGCTGTTATGATCGCTGCTTAGCTGTCAAACACAGCAGCCGAAGCAGCGATCATAACCGCGAGAGCAGGGAGCCGCGCACACTGCTTAGCGCTGGCTCCTTGCTCTCCTAGCTACAGTACACATCGGGTTAATTAACCCGATGTGTACTGCAGCCACATGTGCAGAGAGCCGGAGCCGGCAGCACAGGCAGCGTGAGAGCTGCGGAGGCTGGTAACTAAGGTAAATATCGGGTAACCACCTTGGTTACCCGATGTTTACCCTGGTTACAGCTTACCGCAGCTGCCAGATGCCGGCTCCTGCTCCCTGCTCGCTTAATTTCGTCGCTCTCTCGTTGTCACACACAGCGATCTGTGTGTCACAGCGGGAGAGCGCCTTTGAAGAAAACGAACCAGGGCTGTGTGTAACGAGCAGCGATCTCGCAGCAGGGGCCAGATCGCTGCTCAGTGTCACACACAGCGAGATCGCTAATGAGGTCACTGTTGCGTCACCAAAACCGTGCCGTAGCAGCGATTTCGGTAGCGATCTCGCTATGTGTGAAGCACCCCTAAGGCTGCTTTCACACATCCGGTTTGTGCAGTGCGGCTCAATCCGGCTCAAAAACATATGCAATGGATGCGGCGAAAAAAACGGATCCGTTGCATAAGTTTTTCCATGCGGCCCGTCCGGTTTTTGACGGATGCGGCTTGATACTGAGCATGCGCAGTGCAAAAAAACGCATCCGGCGATCGGATGCGGTTTTTGCCGCATCTGGCGTCCATAGGCTCGCATTGTGAATCGTGCCGGATCCGGCGCGATGTGTTTTTTTTCGCCGCACCAAAAAACTTGCCAGGCAACGTTCCATCCAGCCGCCACATGGGCTAAATATGCCGCATCCGGCAAAAACCGGACGCAAGGCCATGCGGCACAATACGGCGCTAATGCAAGTCTATGCGGGAAAAAATGCAACCGGCGGCAACAAAAAACGATTGCGTTTTTTCTGCAGAGCGCCGTGTTGTGCCGCACGGCAAAAACCGGATGTGTGAAAGCAGCCTAAGAAGCTCAGGAGAAATTGTACAACAAATTGTATAGTGCATTTTCTCTTGTTACCCTTGTGGAAATAGCAAAATTACATTTTTGTAGGAAAAGTAAAATTGTCCTTTTTTTCCATCCACATTGCTTTAGTTTCGGTGAAGCACCAAAAGGGTTAATAAACTTTTTGGATGAGGTATTAACCAGTTTAAGGGATGCAGTTTTTAGAATAGTGTCACTTTTTAGTATTTTCTGTCACATAGGCCCCTCAAAATCACTTCAAACGTGATGTGGTCCTTAAAAAAATGGTCTGCAAATTTAGTTAGAAAAATGAGAAATTGCTGATAAACTTTTAACCCTTATAACTTTCTAACTAAAAAAAAATATATTTCAAAAACGATGATTATGTAAAGTAGATATGTGGAAAATGTTATTTATTAACTATTTTGTGGGACATAGCGATCTGGTTTAAGGGCATACAAATTTTAAAATATCAAAAACATTTTCTCCAAATTTACAATATTTTCATGAATAAAAGCAAACAATATCATAGTAAGTTTACCACTAACATGACGTACAACTTGTCACAAAAAACAATCTCAGAATCACTGGGATCCATTTTAGAGTTATTACAAAAAAAATTTAAACTGGTCAGAATAGAAAAAAAAATGGCCTGGCCAGGAAGGTGAATACAGTCTAACATTAAAATAAGCATTTTATGAGTTCACCTCTAAGGCTCTTTCAGACGCCTGTGATTATTGGTCCGCTTATGGAATACAATGCGCGGATTGGTTGTGCATCAGACCAATGATCAAAGACATCTTAAAGAACCCTAAGGGCGGCTTTGCACGTTGCAACATCGCACATGCGATGTCAGTGGGGTCAAATCGAAAGTGACGCACTTCCGGCGTCACTTTCAAGATCGTAGTGTGTAAATGCTAGATGATACGATTAACGAGCGCAAAAGCGTCGTTATCGTATCATCGTTGCAGGCTCCGGCTTTTTCATAATTATGCTGCAGCGACAGGTACGATGTAGTTCCTCGTTCCTGCGGCTGCATACATCGCTGTGTGTAACGCCGCAGGAGCGAGGAACATCAGCTTACCTGCCGCCGGCGGTTCTACGGAAGGAAGGAGGTGGGCGGGATGTTTACATCCTGCTCATCTCCGCCCCTGCGCCGCTATTGTCCGCCTGCTGTGTGACGTCGCTATGATGCCGCACGACCCGCCCCCTTAGGAAGGAGGCGGGTCGCCGGCCAGAGCGACGGTCGCAGGGCAGGTGAGTGCATGTGAAGCTGGCATAGCGATAATTTTCGCTACGCCAGCTATCACAAGATATCGTACCTGCGACGGGGGCGGGGACTATTGCGTGCGACATCATAGCATCGGCTTGCGATGTCGCAACGTGCAAAGCCCGCCTAAGGCTATGTGCCCACAGGAGCTCGCATCTGCGGGATTCCAGCGAAATATCTGTGGAAAACCTGCGGACATTCATGCGACTTTGAAAGTCCCGGTCTCTATCTCATAGTGGAGGGCCGGGATTTCCACAGGAATAATTGACATACAATTACGTGCGGTTGCGGGAGATCCGCAGCATATTCCGCAGCTGCATATACCGCAGCATGGACACAGACACTCCCCATGTCCCAGAGGATAACATGGGGAGTGTCTGTACTTGCTAAAACCTGCGGATTTATCTAGAAAATCCAGATAAATCCGCAGGTTTTCCGCGGCAAAATCCGCGGAAACAGAGTACCGTGGGCACATAGCCTAACAGTTAAAAATGGAACTGCATAAAATGCCCATCTTTACATTAGGATTATACAGCCATTCTGGAATGAATTTTCAAAGTAAGTACACCAGCTTCATCACACTTGAGGTCTGAGTCATATAATGTATGCAATTTGTATTGCGAAATTTGGTGACATTCATTTTAGACCGTTAGCAAATTCTATAATTGCAAGGAAGCTCATTATTATTATTTTTTTTTATTTCACAATCTGATCATTCATGCTGTTCATTACTCTGATAATTTGTGGGTATTCATAGAAGACTTAAACTTGACTTTCCAGGAAAGATATTTGATAAAACTAAGAGCAACTTTAAAATGCCCTTTAATATGTCACCATTTCCTAGATTTCTACCTAATGAAGTATACATAACTCCCAAAAACTACAGATTTGTGTTGTAGCCGGGCAAAAACACTGGACAAAACAGCACAACTTTTTCCTGTAAAAATTACAGATACCTTGAAGGAAACTCTGTTAACCCTATTATACTCATTGCTGTTTGTCAAGCACCACTAGTGTTAATTATATGCAGTATCTGGCACTACGATTAGTATCTTTATTCTAGTGCTTTGATTGAGTAGAACAATGGAATTAGGAAACATTGGCATGAAAAGAGCCTTAAGCTGGGGTCACACATAACGACGACGACAACGACGTCGCTGCAACGTCACCATATTCTGTGACGTAGCAGCGACCATAGATGATCGTTAGTAAGCTGTCAAACATGGTATAAAAAGCAGCGACGGAGCAGCGATCATAGCGACGTCGACGGTCGTTGTGTGGTTTCAGACGTAGCGTAGCGTCCCTGCTGCGGTGTCAAACAAAAGGATTATCAGCTTATCAGCATGGCGCAGCGGGATAGCAGCGTTCAAAAAATGACCTGGAGCATTTAGGAGCGAGCAGCGATTTCGCAGCAGGGGTCTGATCGTTGTTATGTGTCACACATAGCGACGTCGCTGTTGAGGTCGCTGCAACGTCACAGAATATGGTGACGTTGCAGCGACGTCGTTGTCGTCGTCGTTATGTGTGACACCAGCTTTAGGAGTACTTTGCAAGCTGCGACATCGCAAGCCAATGATAGCGATGCCAAGCGCAATAGCACCCGCCCCCGTCGCACATGCGATATCTTGTGATAGCTGCCGTAGCGAACATTATCGCTACGGCAGCTTCACATGCACTTACCTTCCCTGCGACGTCGCTCTGGCCGGTGACCCGCCTCCTTCCTAAGGGGGCGGGTCGTGCGGCATCACAGCGACGTCACACGGCAGGCGGCCAATAGAAGCGGAGGGGCGGAGATGAGCGGGACGTAAACATCCCGCACACCTCCTTCCTTCCGCATTGCCGGTGGAGGCAGGTAAGGAGAAGTTCCTCGCTCCTGCGGCTTCACACACAGCGATGTGTGCTGCCGCAGGAACAACCTCGTACTGTAGCTGCAGCGAAATTATGAAAATGACCGACACTACACAGATCACCGATTTACAACTCTTTTGCGATCGTTTAACGATGCTTCTAGGCTTTACACGTTGCGCCGTCATTACTGGCGCCGGATATGCGTCACTTTCGATTTGACCCCGACGACATCGCAGTAGCGATGTCGCAACGTGCAAAGTACCCCTTAGATGGGACATTATTAGTGTTCCTCACCTCATCCTCTTTTCATCTTTTCAGACTTATACCTCATACCTGGGAAGTGAGCAGAACAGTATCATGACCTTGTGGCGGCAGTCAGCAACCCTGCGCAATCAGTTTCTGGATATGCGTTCTATGTCTGAGAGGTACGGAATGTGCTGCATGAACATATAGATAATATAGAGGTGTATACTGTGACAGAATTGTTCTGATATTGGATTTTAAAGAGTTATTCCCAAAGTATGAAGTTGCCTCTTATCTATAGGATAGGTGATAACTTACTGATTGCTGAAAGCCCGCTTTCTGGCCAATCGTGATTCCAAGTATTGGGTTCTGTTGCTCCAACTTGAATGGAACAGGAGTGCATATGCTCAGCCTCATTGACATTGGACTGTGGGAGAAAGCTGAGCATAAAGGGGGCTTTACACGCAACGACATCGCTAACGAGATGTCGTTGGGGGTCACAGAATTCGTGACGCACATTTGGCCTCGTTAGCAACGTCGTTCCGTGTGACATCTACGAGCGACCGCTAACGATCAAAAATACTCACCTAATCGTTGATCGTTGACACGTCGTTCAAATCCCAAATATCGTTGATGGTGCAAGACGCAGGTTGTTTGTCGTTCCTGAGGCAGCACACATTGCTACATGTGACACCCCAGGAACGACAAACAACACCATACCTGCGTCCTCCGGAAACGAGGTGGGCGTGACTTTCATTCGACTATTCTCCGCCCCTCCGCTTCAATTGGACGCCTGCCGTGTGACGTCGCTGTGACGCCGCACGATCCGCCCCCTTAGAAAAGAGGCTGGTCGTCGGCCACAGCAACGTCGTTGGGCAGGTAAGTTCGTGTGACGGGTACTAGCGATATTGTGCGCCATTGGCAGCGATTTGCCTATGACACACAAACGACGGGGGTGAGTGCTTTCACGAGCGACATCGCAGCCTTAACAATCTGCTATCTCTGGGACTCCCATGGACAATGAATGGAGCGGAGGTTGAGCATGCACACAAGCATTACCATGTTCTCTGGCTCCAGAACCCCATTGTTAGGATCACTGTGGAACCCATTGGTCAGATCCCTAGTGATCAATAAGTTATCCTCTCAAATTGATAGGGCATATCCTCATATTTTGGGAATTCCATTTTAAAGTGTTTGTATAAATATTTTTTTCATATATTTGTTTGTAAATTTCAGGGGTCTTGCTGAAATGAAGACAGAAATCTCCCGTAGTTCACGCCGCATGCACACAGCCTGTCTGAACTTGGACTCGAACCTCCGCCTTTCCCAAAATGCTGCTGGAGCATCTCTTCATACTGCCCGCCTGGAGCAGCAGCTCCGAGATAAAGTGAGGCAAATGATTCAGCTGCAGAGCCAGTGGGATGCTGAGAAAGTGGAGCTGAACTCCAGGTAGTAGCACTCGGTACTAGACCAGACCTTCAGTATAATAATTCGAGACTCCTTGGTAATATGCAGGCTGTATTCTGTTTCTGGGACCGGCTCATAACACTCACAATATTCCTTGCATGTTCCAGTAGGGATCTGTGAGTTATATTCTCTGTTGATCCCCCAAATAAAGATAAAGGGATCTATTTACTAATCCTATGAAAATAAAATAAAAATCTCTCTCAAACACACACATTTCTTTATTTTGTTCAGATAAAGGGTGCTGAGTACACCTGAAACGCATTGATTACACTACTTATGTGTCCATTGTTTGCTATGTAATGCACTTTATCTGAACAAAATAAAGAAGAAATTTGTATGTTTGAGCCAGACTTATATTCTATTTTCTTTGGATATTACTGGCTATGACGAAGCTGTTGCCCAAGTTCCATACGGAACAATGATTGGCAATATGGGAATTGGATTTACAGTTTATTTTACTAATCCTATGTTATCCCTGACAGTTTTAAAGAAAACCTGTCACTCTATTCATTTTGCTCAAACCACAAGCAGCATGAATTGCATACATGCGGTCACGTGCCAACTATATGGCCGCGGCCTCCTTCAATGTAAGTGTACTGAGCGAGGCCAGATACGGTCTAGTTGGAATGTGGCTGTCAGTATATATGTCACGTACTTGCAGTCTCGTGACTGCCCACTCGTGGCCCTGGCACCAGAGAATCTGTATAGTGATCAGTTACCCCTAATGTGAGTATTCACAAGTCTGCAGTCACATAGAGCGACAACAGAGTTGTAGCTTACCTTTGAGAAATGTAACAAACAAAAAAGATTTGCAATTGCAT
Source organism: Anomaloglossus baeobatrachus (assembly GCF_048569485.1). NCBI lineage: Eukaryota > Metazoa > Chordata > Amphibia > Anura > Aromobatidae > Anomaloglossus > Anomaloglossus baeobatrachus. The sequence goes on along the minus strand of NC_134355.1, from coordinate 561,087,737 downwards.
ATAATATGAACCTTTATTAGAATTAAAAACAAATTTATATAAAAACACATAAAAATGTCACTAATGAAATACTCCAAGGGGCGGATGGTAAGAATTGGGAACACCTAACAGACACCCTATTAAATATTGCAAAAATACAATAGACCAATGATACATTAAAAAAACCTATGTGCAAATTAAAAAACAAAACACAAATATATAGCCAAGGCATATAGTAATTGATAATAAAAATCATGTAATGAAAGTCCAAGAAAGATAGAGTCCATGGTTACCTACAATAGACCCTATGTTTTTGCTCATTTTCAACCTTTTAGACTATCCAGTACTTTGGGAGCGTCTTTTGTACTGGCTTTTTCTGGATTTTTTTTAAATGTTTATTTTTAATTTTATCAGCCTTGAATATGAAGCATAGACCACATGGAAATACACTAGTTTTAAGTTTTTCAGGGGCATAATAAACAGCATCAAATTTGTCCTGGTCTCATCATATGTGTTCTACAGCTGTGCTGAGAAACTACAATTTTTCCTCTCCCAGATGAAAAACTGTGTTTGTCCTGTGTTAAAAAACTGCCGGGAACTCTGTACCTGTCACCCAGCTCACCAAAGGAAAGGAACACTGAGTCTGAAAAATCCAAAATTTGACAAACAGTCTAAAGGGTGCTTTACGCGCTGAGACATCGCCACCGATATATCGTTGGGGTTATGTCGTTAGTGACGCACATCCGGCGCCGGTAGTGACATCGCAGCGTGTGACAATAAGGAGCGACGTTCAACGATCGCAAAATCATCCAAAAACGGTGATCGTTGACACGTCGCTCCTTTTCTTAATATCGTTGCGGCTGCAGGTACAATGTTGTTTGTCGTTCCTGCGGCATCACAGATCGCTATGTGTGACGCCGCAGGAACGACAAACATCTCCTTACCTGCGTCCACCAGCAATGCGTAGGAAGGAGGTGGGCGGGATGTTACGTCCCGCTCATCTCCGCCCCTCCGCTTCTATTGGACGGCCGCTTAGTGACGTCGCTGTTACGCCGAACGCACCTCCCCCATGAAGGAGGGATTGTTCGGCGATCACAGCGACGTCGCTGCACAGGTATGTGTGTGTGACGCTGCTGTAGCGATAATGTTCGCTACGGCAGTGATCACCAAATGTCACACATACGACAGGGGCGGGTGCTATCGCGCTCGACATCGCTAGCGATATCGCAGCGTGTAAAGCACCCTTAAGGGTATGTGCACACAACATCTTCTCAAGAAAGATTCCATCAGGAACTCATCTGAAAAAGCACTGCACGCCCACTGCTAGAAATTAACGGGAACCTGTCACCAGAATTGGGGCCTATAAGCTGCGGCCACCACCAGTGAGCTCTTATCTACAGCATTCTAACATGCTGTATATAAGAGCCCAGGCCTCTCTGTAAAACGTAAAAATCACTTTGTAATATTCACCTAAATGGTCAGTGCGGTGCAGACTGGTCAGATAGGTGTCTCTGTTCTCTGAGTCCGGCGCCTCCTCTTTCGGCCATCTTTGTCCTCCTTCTTCTGAAGCCTGGATGTATGATGCGTCCAGCGTCATGCACACAGGCTGGCATTGAGGTCCCGCGCATGCGCAATACAATACTTTGATCTGCTCTGCCCTGATGAACTGCAAAGATAGAGCTACACTATAAATGTGGATAGGAAAAATTTAAAGTGGAAATTATACCATTGTGTACATAAGGAAATTACCGGAAATGCCACAGCCCCATACATTGACTAGTGACTGTGAATGGTACTGCAAGCTCTCTCTCATTGACTTGTACAGAAGAGAGATTGACTACTCCTTGACCATTGCACAGTGTATGGCTCTATGGTACTTCAATCACACAATTGGAGGATATGTCATCAAGAAGTGCCTTTACTATGCTTGTAATCCAAGAATAATTGCCTCACTTTGACCTATATCTCTGTACTGCAGATTATTTTCAGTATTAAACATATTGTAAGGAATGGCTACTTGAGTACATGTGTGATCTATTGCGTGTGACAAAGTAAGCTGTAATCCTTAGTTAGCAGCCAGGGGATTATCCTGTGTAAGTAACAGCATTGATACTAACCTCCTGAACCCTACTGAGTGATGCAGACGTATACAGATGGGAACATGAAGGCTTTACACACGTCTCAGAAATGGGATAAATAGATCCCTTTGTGCCCTAATCATAGACTGCGCTCTGAATCCAAGAGATGGTATTATCGTCTGGTGATTCATTACTTTAGACTGTGATTTCCACGTCACCATCATTTGTTTAGCAAGTAAACCAAACGTCTTAATCAGAGGAGGTTAATGCCGTCTTAGGCATTTTATTTCACCGGATGCTTGAAATGAACAGAAAAAATGTAGACAATGTGTTGGCGTCTCACATTCCACAAATACTTCTATGTTAGAAACTAAATTTCTATATCCCCTGACACCTGCCACCTCTCCCTGTCCCCACAAGCCGTGGAAGCCGTGGAGTTATGAAAGTTATGCATGATGGTGAATGGAGGTCATAAGGGAACATATACAGTACATTGAGATTGATGCAAACCTTGGTTCACCCAGTACAAACAGTAAAAATATAAATATATTAAATAGCAGACTGGTGGTACACTTTAATGGATTTATTAAAGGGGTTGTCCCCTATTTTTTTTTTATTATTATTATTATTGCAACATTTATTCCATGGCTCTTTACACGTGAAAAAGATAAAAGGGCCATTTACACGCTGCGACATCACTAACGATATATCGTCGGGGTCACGGTGTTTGTGACGCACATACGGCGTCGTTAGCGACATCGCAGCGTGTGACAGGCTGGAGCGACCTTAAATGATCGCAAAAGAGGCAAAAATCGTTTGTCTGAGAGAGGTTTATTTATGAAAAATCGTTGTCTGGTCAGTAGCGATGTTGTTCCTCGTTCCTGCGGCATCACACATCGCTGTGTGTGACACCTCCGAAGCGACGAACATCTCCTTACCTCCTTCCACCAGCAATGAGGAAGGAAGGAGGTGGGCGGCATGTTCCAGCCGCTCATCTCCGCCCCTCCTCTGCTATTAAACGCCTGCCGTGTGACGTCGCTGTGACTCCGCATGAACCGCCGCCTTAGAAAGGAGGCGGTTCTCCGGCAACAGCGACGTCGCAGGGAAGGTAAGTCCGTGTGACGGGTGTTAGCGATATTGTGCACCACGAGCAGCGATGTGCCCGTGACGCACAACCGACGGGGGCGGGTACGCTCGCTAGCGATATCGGTACCGATATCGCAGCGTGTAAAGTACCCTTTATACATAATAAAAACTAGTACAATAATCATGAACAATACAAGGCACAGACAGGTACAGGAGGAGAGCGGACCCTGCCCACGAGGGCTCACAGTCTACAGGGGCTGGGTGAGGATACAGTAGCTGAGGGTAGAGCTGGTTGCGCAGTTGTGTAGTGGACTGAGGGTTATTGTAGATTGTAGGCTTGTTGGAAGAAATGGATCTTCAGGTTCCTTTTGAAGGTTTCCACTGTAGACAAGAGACGGATATGTTGGGCTAGAGAGTTCCAGAGTATGGGGGCTGCACAAGAGAAATCTTGTATGCAATTGTGGGCAGAGGAGATAAGATGGGAGGTGAGATGGAGATCTTATGAGGATCAGAGGTTGAGTGCAGGTAAGTACCGGGAGTGTAGGTCACAGACGTATGTAGGAGACAGGTTGTGGATGGCTTTGTATGTAATGGATAGAGTTTTGAACTGAAGTGTTTGGGAAATGGGAAGCCAGTGAAGGGATTAGCAGAGAGAGAGGCTGGGGAATAATGAGGGGAGAGGTGCATTAGTTGGGCAGCAGAGTTTAGGATAGATTGGTGGGGTGCAAGAATGTTAGTAGGGAGACCACAGAGCAGGAAGTTGCAGTAGTCAGGGCAGGAGATGATGAGGGCATGCACTAGTGTTTTTTGCCTAATATTGGGTTACAGAAAATATTTTTGAGTTGGAGTCAGCAGGAGGTGGAAATGGCTTGGATATGTGGATGAAGTAAGAGCAGAGTCAAGGGTTGGTTACCTTGAGGCAGCAAGCTTGCGGGACTGGAGAGAGTGAGTAGCCATTGACTATGATGGATAGGTCAGTTGGGTGGGGATGAGTGAGATGGGGGAAAGATAATGAATTCTGTTTTATCCACATTAAGTTTTAGAAATCATGCAGAGAAAAAGTGTAAAATAGAAAAAATCTGAGGCTAACCTCATTCCAGAGATGTTCGTGCTGGGTCTCATGTGAAATTGTTAAATCACACGAGCTCTGTAGCCAATCAGCAGCTCATAAGCGACTGCTGATTGGCTGTAAGGTTCAAGTGACATCGTTTGGTGCTGAAGGTATATTTTGTGACATTGAGGACTCAGTCCTTTCCTCGAGCACAATACTTGCACTATGGCGGCTTTTTTCTGTATTAAACACTGTATCATACCCCCACAGTGAATTCCACCACCACCCCCGCCCCCCAATTCACGGGCCCTATAGCAACCGCGTGGTCTGCCACCATTGGTGGTACGCAACTGCATCCAATCAGTTTGAGTGGGCATGGTTGGACTACACGGCAGCAGGTTTATTAATGATAATCTCCTCCTGAGAATACAGTGACTGTATAAAAAATGACACTAAGCAGCCCAGTAAGTGACATATCACTGGAATCAGGATCTCTGCCCCTACATCATGCTGCACTCAGATTAGGTAGCAAAAACCTGGTGACAGATTCCCTTTAAGCAGATGACGGATGATCATTAGTTAGAAATGGTTTCTCATAGACTTTAGTGTTAAAAAAGGAAGTGTCTGTTCCATCTTCTATCTTTATTTTTTATTAATAGATAAAAGTAACATTGAAAAGTTGATGGAACAGATGAAAATTGGTAACATTTTAGGAAAAATAAAACACATTCAATTGAATGGGTCCTGTAATTGACCGTTTTATTTCCTCCTCAAACAAGTCATGAAACGGAATTGAAAACTGAAATGTGAACACGACCTTATACAGCTAACACTAGATATACAGCGCAATGAGAAATAAATGCATTTCATGTTGTTTCCTGGCAGAATCAAGGAGCTGTCTACCAAAGTTGACAAATTGAAAGAAGAGAACAGTAAGATGGAGAAGGAAAAGCAAAGACTAGTAAGTTATTTGGATCAATGAGTTTTGACATTTAACACATATTTTTATTTCTGGATTCACACAGTTTTCAATCTTTTCTGTTCAGCTGAGGATCTAGACAAAAAAAACAATGCAATGTAATATACAGTATATTCTACTATATTGATACTGGTAAACTTTTTGGGCCATATTTATTAAGAGCAGCGTTGTTCACATGTATGCTGCAGACACTCCAGATTCATAAAAAGATGCATGCCTCTTCATGAACCATGAGAATCTGAAAAGTGGCGTGACCCTCCATGTGTTATACCAGAAATCTCACTCCAGTCAGGTACAGGAGTGAGAATTTTGGCATAGGGAATGCCACAGCTCATTATGAATTAGACTGTAGCACAGAGAAAGATAACTACATTTTCTGAAGCTAACAACAGTCACCAATCAGTAGGAAGTGTACAGGCCTTTGCTTGGAATGACTTCAGCACATCTGCGGCCACAGGACATCACTAGTCTCTCACATTGCTCTGTTGTGATTTTGGTCCACTCTTCTTCGAGTCTCTTCCAAAGTTCTTTCACTTTTGTAGGTTTCTTGGCCATAACTTTGTTACCAAGGATTTTCCAGATGTTCTCTATTGGGTTTAGATCAGGACTCTGGGTAACTGCTTTACCCGTTTTGTTGTGTGACAGGGGGCATTGACCTGCATGAAAATTGCTGGCTGATTGAGTGATGAGCGCAAGGAAGGAACCACGTGTTGTTGAAGAAGGCTCTGATACACACTTGCATTCTCTCTGCCATGTAGCAGTATGAGAGGTCCAACTCCTGCTAACATTCCCCAAACCATGACACTTCCTCCACCACCTATCACTGACTTCTTAACACACTTTGGGTTTAGTTGTTCCCCAGTTTGTCGATGAACATAATGTTTCCCATAAGACCCAAATAAATTAAACTTACTTTCATCACTAAAATGAACTGCGGACCACTAGTCCTCTGTCCACACAACATGCTCCTCACCAGCGTCTAGCCTTTAGATTCTTTCTGCTAATGAGAGATTTGGTCACTGCAGAGTGGGCTTTCAGTTCATATGCTCTTAAACGTTTTGACACTGTATGACGAGGCAGATCCTTACCCTGTTCAATGCTGTACTGGCAAGCAATTCCAGCTGCAGTGTTGAAACGATTACCCATGGAGATTCTTCACATTATCCTGACCTTTCTTGTATTTGTCTTTTGAGGGCGACCAGCCTTCTTGGGGAACATGAAAAAGTTTGTGATGTTGTAAAGATACAATATTCTCGAAATCACAGACTTGGAACGACCAACTTCTCTTGCTATGGCTGATAGGGTCACGCCTTTGCCTTCATATGGACATAGGGTTTCAGTCACATTGGAACGGTACACCAGTTTTACAAAGTCAGTGCAAACTGGAAAGTTAGGCTGCCAGTTAAATAGGGTTTGTCAGATAATTAAAGGGAACCTGTCACCACTTTTTTGGACTATAAGCTGCAGCCACCACCACCGGGCTCTTATATACAGCATTCTACTGTAACATGCTGTATATAAGAGCCCAGGCCGCTGTGACAACATAAAAACACTTTATAATACTTACCTAACGGTCGCTTTGCGGTGGAATAGGGCCTAATGGGCATCTCCGTTCTCCGGTGCCGGTGCCGCCTCTTTCGGCCATCTTTGTTCTCCTTCTTCTCCAGCCGCGGTGCAAGACGGGTCCGACGTCATCCACACTCACCGGCATTCCGGTCCTGAGCAGGGCAGATCAAACTATTGTAGTGCGCCTGCGCAGGACCGGAGAGTGTGTATGACGTAGCCGTGTCCGCACACAGGCTTCAGAAAGAGAACGAAGATGGCTGAAAGAGGAGGCGCCCGCACTGCACAACGGAGACGCCCATTAGGCCCTATTCCACTGCAGATCGACCGTCAGGTAAGTACTATAAAATGTTTTTTATGTTGTCACAGCGGCCTGGGCTCTTATATACAGCATTTTAGAATGCTGTATATAAGAGCCCAGTGGTGGTGGCCGCAGCTTATACACCAAAAAAGTGGTGACAGGTTCCCTTTAAGAAAATTAGCACCAGGTGCCAGATTAACAACAATACTTTGCAGGTATCTGAACGTTTTAAAGTGATAAAGAACTCAGGCAGCGATCGAAACGTGTTGTGACATTGGGCTCCTTGACCTTATCCACTTTTTGATGTTCATATTTTATATTGATTCTTGAAATAAAGCTTGAATATTTTATTATATTCCGGAAGCTGGATCCTGCTCCTTTGTCTTCGTACCTCCTGCACTTTCCGAGTGTTTAATCCATGCATGCTGGACCTCGCCACAGTTGAGCTAGATTATTCTTCTTTTACTCCATCTGAAAGTGTTCTCTAGTTTTGTTCTTTTTCATTTATCTCATTTACAATTTTATTATGTGCTTTTGACTCAATTCAATTTACGAAATAAGCTTAAAATATTCCTAGTGTACTCATGTTAGGATATTAGCACATAGGACTACACAATGACATTAACATTTAGGCAATTGTGGGTTGTTCTCTAATTTTGATTTCTATTGTACATATCAAAAACCTGCAGATTCCCTTTACCCATTTTTTAATTTCTTAAGCACCAACAGAACATTTAACAAGGGTTACTGTCATGAAACAAAACCTTTAAAAATTATTCCTATGAAATGTCCATATGTTCCTTTTCTTTGCCTTTTGTGCAGCTGCTCCCTACACTCAGCAGTCAGAGGGTTAAGCACAAAAGTATTTAATATACAGAACTTTTTACTATGTACCAGACCATTAACTTTCACCGGTCAGATGCTTGCAGGTGTGCTCAGGACCCCTCACGGAGGGATCAGCTTATCCATAATGCAGTACTTCACACACGCTCTAATGATGCAGCAAGCAGAAGATGGATTCACTGTGAGCCCTGCGTACGATCCTCAGAGAACCTCATTTTTCACAGAGCGATTACTTTTTTTGACTGACACTTTCCAACATCACTCTCCGGGGATTTTCTGTTAACACTGTCACTTGCAGACACTTAATAAAAAGGTCATAAATCTAAGGCAGTGAGTGAAACGAGGTTTTCTGTGTAACATTAAGTCACTCAGAGCTGGCATTTTTTTTTCCAGATGAAGTTCTACATTGTGACTTATTAGAATCTAACACTGGAGATTCATTTTTCCAGCCAAACTAAAACAAAAATACAAAAATAAATAAGTGTATAAATTATATCTTTATAATTCATAAAACAAAAAACACTCTCTAGTAAATTAATCCTAATACTATGGATAATACAAAACAAAAAAAAAATGAAAAGGATATTTCTCAGATTTCTTCTATATAAATGGAAATTTGGACTAAAGCTGTTACCTTTGTAAGTTGGAAAGTTAAAGGGGTATTGCCCTCTTAAAGATGCTATCCCAATATGTAGTAAATCTAATAATAATAATAGCAAATACCTCCAATTAGAAATGTAGTATAGTTCTCCTGATTCACAATGTCACTTACCTCATGTTCAGGGCATTGCAGGACCTTAGGTATCCATGGTTATGATCACAAGTAACTAACTAAGGCTACTTTCACACATCCGGTTTGAGCAGTGCGGCTCAATCCGTCTGTGAAACCTATGCAACGGATGCGGTGAAAACACCGCATCCTTTGAATATCTTTTTACATGCGGCCGGTCCGTTTTTTTCCGGTTGCGGCACGCTACTGAGCATGTGCAGTAGAAGAAACCGCATGCGGCGACCGGATGCAGTTTCTTCCGCATCGCGCCGCATCCGGCATCCATAGGCATGCATTGAAAAATGCGCCTCAGCGGCCGGATGCGGCGCGATGCGTTTTTTTTGCCGGAGCAAAAAACGTTGCAGGCAACTTTCCATCCGGCCGCGGCATCGGCTAAATCGGATAAAATAAATAATAATAAAATAATAAAAATAAAACCGGACCGAACGCAGGCCCATGCGGCACAATACGGCACTAATGTAAGTCTATGCAAAAAAAACCCCAACCGGCGGCAAAAAAAAACGGTTGCGGTTTTTCTGCAGAGCGCCGTATTGTGCCGCAGAGCAAAAACCGGATGTGTGAAAGTAGCCTAACTGTGACTATATGCGTGGTAGTAACCATGGATACCTAAGCTGTAATGCCCTGCACATGAGTTAAGAGAAATGGCTATATCAGGAGAACTTTACTACACTTCTATTTGGACGTATATGCAAATATTATTATTACACCTACTACATAGTGGGATAGGATCTTATAGATAGGAATAACTCTTTAAAGCAATACCTAGCACTTAGTGCTATTGTTCCCAAAAATTAATTAAAGAAAATATTTTCACCTTATATTCTTCACATGGCTGGGGTCTTACCATCCCCAGTTTCCTCTTACCAGTGAAATAATTAAGGTAGTTTCACGTATATATTCTATCCGTCTTTGCCTTTTTTTGAGACTAAACCATGTACCCATTTTAGTTTGTGGGCCTTTTCACATGTCCAGTTTTATTACTTACCCATAGGCCTAAAACAAAACAGAGATGTCCAGGTCTGGACCAGTTTGCAAACGAAACTCCCCCTCAAGTGTATAAGTGAATGAGTCCGTGAAAGAAGTAGACAGCACATGGATGGCATTTCTGTTGCAGCCTAGTGTTGTCCTTTTATTTTAATACTGGGAAAATTTTGGAAATTATTTTGTACACAAGAAAAACTGATGACACACAAATGATATAAACTGGCACGTTAACCAAAAAATGTGTGCAAGTTGGACCCAGCATACTGATGGAAATGTGTCCATATATTGAATCTGAGAAAAAAAACCTGACTCGTGAATTCCCCCTAAGAATTCATTCCAACATCCGGTTTTGTTTTTCACATATGAACAAAAGAGTCAACTGGTTTCGAGTTGAGTTTCATCAGATTTTAATTAGTTTTTTCCGAGTTTCATCAGTTTTTGGATGAGAAGCAAAAAAAAAGTTTCTCCACTTTCTCCTATCAAGCAGTCCAAGAAAAACAGACCGCACACGGAGGACATCTCAATACTGTCCGATTGTTTTCACGTATTGTATCCATAGACTTATATTTCTAATTTTGATACGACACTCGGGTTAATAGAGTACATCTCCGAGATTTTGCGTGGATCACTCAGATGGCAAAAAAAACCCAGACTCATGAACATACATGAAGTACATGTGCTATATGTGAAAAACACAACACAAAAAAACAGAGCTCTTACTCCAAGAAGTTTGGAAGCTTGTGGTATCTTCCTGCTAATGGCTATTTCTCACGAACAGAGGAACACTCTGCTTGGCCAAGTGCTTGTGTCCACCCTGAAAATGCTTCTGCCAATCAACTCTGACAGCAGCTTATCCCCGAGGAGGATGAAAGGATTGTCTGTTAGAATTGCAGCAAGGGACCTCCATACCTATTAGACTGTAGGCCGATTTCAGAGCGTTTGGCCAACTTGAATCTAATGTTCATGGGGCTCTTACAATTTTTAGACATTGGGCAACAGGTTTGGGCATTCTTATATATAAATGTATACTAACCTCCTGCAATGACACCATTCCAGTGATGTAGGTATTGCTGTTCCCGATGGGTGGCAACTGCACTCAATCAGTGGCCACTGATCACCCTCAGCCTTTATTATTGACATATTGATTAGCAGCCTCACAACAATGTCACGTCACCTGCTGCAGAGAACAGCAGCAACATTGCAGGTAAGTATATTGTTTTAGATTTTATAGGGCTCTGAATTGTTTAATAGTGGAAATCCCCTTTAAACTATCGCAGTTGACATGTCTATATGCACCATTAGTAAGGGAATGTATACATGCAAATGAAGATGAAATCAGTTTTCCTAAATCTTTAATTTAATCATGAAGAAAGCTGCAGAGGTGGAGAAATCTTGAAAAGAAGCTGATTCTCCTCCGCAATATTTTTGTTATTGGGCAGTAAAGGGGCACACATGACTGTATATTTGAAATGCATGGATTAATTGTCCACTATTTGACATCCCATTATTAATTTTCCCAAGGTATTGGGGCCATTAATAAGGGTCCCAGGATGCATAAGTTAAAAAAAATAAAAAATGTTTTCATATATACTGTATGTATGTATGTATGTATATATATATATATATATATATATATATATATATATATATAAAATGTATGTGTGTGTGTATATATATATATATATATATATATATATATATATATATATATATATATATATATATATATACTGTACTACCTGACTTCGCCCGGGTTAATAACTGCTGTTAAAATAGAATGTATTAATAAAAATGTATTCTGCACACAATAAATACAAAACAAATAGATATACATGTAATTATTAAAAGGCAAAAAGTAAGCTAATAGAAGCATTTCCATTTCAACACCAAAGATATTCCACACAGATTTAACTAAATTGGCCAAGTAATGTGCTCCTTCTGTTTCTTTCCAGATCTGTCTCTTTCCCCGGCTGTCTCTGTCTGTCTCTTTCCAGGTCTGTCTCTTTCCAGGTCTGTCTCTTTCCAGATCTGTCTCTTTCCAGATCTGTCTCTTTCCAGGTCTGTCTCTTTCCAGGTCTGTCTCTTTCCAGATCTGTCTCTTTCCAGATCTGTCTCTTTCCAGATCTGCCTCTTTCCAGATCTGCCTCTTTCCAGATCTGCCTCTTTCCAGATCTGCCTCTTTCCAGGTCTGCCTCTTTCCAGGTCTGCCTCTTTCCAGGTCTGCCTCTTTCCTCGTCTGCCTGTCTCTGTCTCTTTCTTTGTCTGTCTCTATCTCTCTGTTTCTTTCCCCATCTGTCTCTTTTCAGGTCTGTCTCTTTCCCAGGTCTTTCTCTTTCCCAGGTCTTTCTCTTTCCCAGGTCTGTCTCTTTTCCAGGTCTGTCTCCCCATCTCTTTGTCTGTGTCTTTTCCTGTCTGTCTCTTTCCCTGTCTGCCTGTCTTTGTCTGTCTCTATTTCTCTGTCTCTATCAAGGTCTGTGTCTTTCCCCATCTATCTTTGTCTGTCTCTCTGGCTGTCTCCTCCTTCACTGTCTGCTTTTCTCTGTCCCTGTCTCTTTCCAGGTCTGTCTCTTTCCAGGTCTGTCTCTTTCCAGGTCTGTCTCTTTCCAGGTCTGTCTCTTTCCAGGTCTGTCTCTTTCCAGGTCTGTCTCTGTCTGTCTCTTTCCCTGTCTGTCTCTCTCTGTCTGTCTCTCTCTGTCTCCCCACCGACATCTTATTGCCTCACATATAAGCTTGTTATACTATGAATGTCTTTTGTTCCTATAGCAACCACTCCCAGCTCCTACTAATAACCTGTAGTTCCAGGCTCCATTTACTTTAATAAAGGCATGTTTTTTGGAGAGTAACTGTAAAGTGCGGGGTTAAATTTTCCTGTCAAAACATAGTCTACGACGTTCCCTGGGTCACATGAGGTGTCTGTGCAAAATTTTGTGATTGTAAATGCGACGATGCGGATACACTTTTTGTTTCACTTTTTCCCCATTATCTATATAGGGGCAAAATTGATTGGTAAATTGGAACGTGCGGGGTTAAAATTTCACCTCACAACATAGCCTATGACGCTCTCGGGGTCATCTCGGGGTCTGTGAGTGTGCAAAATTTTGTGGCTATAGCTGCGACGGTGCAGATGCCAATCCCGGACATACTCACACACGTACACACATACATACACACATTCAGCTTTATATATTAGATATATTTATTTACAGTAGTTTCCGACCTAGCGCTGCTCATCACCACAAAAGTCTCATGACATAATTCCATGATACCACTACAACCTTCACAGCTTTAACCGGGTGGAAGATCATCGTTTCTTCAGCTTGTATAGAATGTGAAGGCTGCAGCCAGTCAGCAGTCACTGATTGACTGCAGCAGTCACATGACAATATTTATGCTCAGAGATCAGCAGCGAAAAAAGCGCTCAAACTAAAGAAGCAGCACCCGTGTGGTAGGTCCGTGTAGATTTTTTTTAAATGTATCCAAGACACCTGGGCCATTAATTTGGACTATTTCTGTCCACTGGATGTATTAGCCTTTTCTTTACACTTTTGAATCTTGTTTGGGGTTTCCATAACAAAAGCATCCAAATGTATGAACTCTCAATGAAAGAGCGGGTCAGACTGCACATTTTTATAGTGAGAGATGTTCATTAATTAGAAGATGCAATAATGCAGAAAGCCACAGCTTGTACCGATTCTTAGTGCAGAGCCACACGGCCTCTGTGTTCCCTACAACATGAAATAAAAAATAAAATGAAAAACTGACCAGCACATCCAAGCAACGGAACTGAATTTTGGATCTGCATTACTGCTATTGGCGGTAATAATAGCAATAATGCCGTTCCAAACTTCTTATAGTCAATGTTGACATTTTAGCATTTCAGAGTGCAGTTGTATGTTTTTAGCAGTATATTGCATTTTCAGTTTCCACCTGTTCACATTTTTCTGTTTGGATGTGCTGGTCAGTTCTTTATTTCATATTGTAGATCATTCCTTTCTGACTGAGCACTCCTCCCACCAGCTTCAGGCGGTTTCCAATTTAAGTAGGTTCCTGCTTACCCATAAAATTGCAGGCTTTAAGCCCGGAGAGAATCAAATTAGGTTAGGGATCCAATAAATAAATATGCTTTGTTACTGGATGTTTGGCTTTCATAAATTGGCCATTTTGTGCGCTAAGTATCTAGTTTTAATTGCATTTATGCAGTTCCAAAATTCTTATATTTAATGTTTGCATACCTTAGCATTTCAGAGTGCAGCTGTATATTTTTAGCAGCCTCTGTGCACTGCCATACTAGCTTCATAAAACTATTATAGGCCCCCTTCATTCACACCTCCGTGAAAATCCCGCACGTTTTTTACAGACGTGTCAAAGGTGCGTATCGTCCTCCGTGTGCCGTTTTTATGGCACAACGTGTGTTCTCCGTGTGTTATCTGTGATAACACACGGAGAACCGGAACTTTCTGCTCACCTGTCCCTGGCGTTGCTGTCCGTGGTGCTGATCTTTGGTCTCCGGTCCTGCCGACTCCCCGCTGCTGCTGCTTCCGGCCCGCAGTGGAGTGAATATTCAATAAGCATAATGAGCGGGGTCGGAAGCAAGTGACAGCAGCAGCAAAGACAGCAGTGCTGGAGAAGGTGAGTATAGAATTTTTTTTTTACAAACACGTGTGTTTTCTCTGGTGCGTGTCACACGGATCACATCCGTGCGGGCCGTGTGACACCTGTGATGCTGGAGAAAAACGGACATGTCTACGTGTGGAGCACACGTATACTCCACACGTACACACGATCCATAGCAAAACACGCACGTGTGCGCGGACCCATTGATTTTAATGGGTCTACATGTGCCCGTGTCTCCAGCACGTGAGGAAACGGACCAAACACGTACCGGAGACACAGACATGTGAAGGAGGCCTTAGACTGAATCTGGCTGGCAAAAACCCTGTACACTTCCAATTGAAAACTGAGATACAATGGAGGACCCTCAACCTGCTATAGCAGCCCTAATAAGGTTTTGTACAAAAACTGCGCTAAAGTATGGCCCCATGATTAGGGTTAGACTATGAGTAGTACTAGAAAATCATACCATATATTCAGAAGTGATCTATGTCCCATTTATTTCAGGAAAACACTGGCTGTAACACCTGGCAGGAGCTGGAAGGTGTCAGAGAGGAATGCGAATCACTGCAGCAAATCTTAAATACCATTACTCAGGTATGTAGCATTATAATGAATAATGTTCAAGAAGCATTATACATAAAGAGTTTATCAAATAAGTCTTAAAGAGCATCTCCCCCTCTGCTGACATGTCTTTTTAACTAAATAAATTAATTTTCTATAAAATAACCATTCTCGAGCACCATTTCATAGAACTCGTTATACCATTCCTATTTAATTCTTCCTGATAATATGTAAATAAAGGGACAACCTGGGAAATTCTAGCACCCTTTTCACTTGCCCCTGCACACTTTCGCAATGATTGGACAATGTAAGAGGGTTTAGGGTCAGAAGCCAAATGCTTTATAGACCCTGATTTCAGCAGTATTTCACTAACTGGATGTTATGCGGGAGGACGATTAGAGCCGAGAAGAAGGGAAGCTCTAATGTCTCCCTAGGTCCTCTGGGTAGGTGGTAAAGCCATAGATGGACAATCGGCCGGACGGCACAGCTTCAAAGAAACAAGAAAAATAGAAAACACAATCGGCGGTGTTAGATGGGCACACGCCGAGAGCAGGACCTCTCCTGTTAGCAGCACAGAGAGTCCTGAGTGTGACTGTCCGTACACATATGGAACACATAACTGTGCTGCTACGGAAGGATTGGAGTGGTAAAGCAGAAGTGGAGTGACTGACCCTCACTGTACCTCACCACAAATCTTGGCGTGACTGGTAACGCCGCTTAACCCTGCCTACCGCTTCCAGATATCAATGGCGCTAAGCTGCGACTAGCTGCACTGCTATGTATCATGCCACCAAGCTTATGTGACGCATGTGCAGCTATGTGCATCATCCAGGATCTTTTAAAGACTAAGCCCTGACACAAGCCAAGCACCAGATGGCAATGGTGCCGGCAGCGGCCAATGTGGGACCGCCACATCACTAATGACGTCATTGACGACCAATCAGGGGCCGCTGCATCACCAATGACGTCACCAATGGCCAATTAGCGGCCAATGCATCACCGGTGATGTCAGAGACAGCCAATCAGTGGCCGCCGCATCACTGGTGACGTCACGTGCATTCGCAGTAGCAGTAATCCCGCATTTAGAGCCAGGAGAGGCAGCGGGAACCCGCGCATGCGCGGTAGGGCAAAACAGGGGCTTAGTCTCCGAACACACAAAGACCCTGGACACCTGACGCCTAGCAGCCAGGCACCTGGAGCGGCGGATTAGTGGCGCAGGAGAGCCAGCCGGCTCCACAGCAGGGGATGAAGACGGATCGGGGCGGTTCAAGGCTAGAGAGAACCCCATACCGTAACACTGGGCTGCTTAGTGTTTCAATAAAATCAGTGTTTTATCAACAGGAGATTATCACTAGAGGACTAGTTGTCTCGTGACCTGTAGTCATCCTGCTGTTTTGTGTAACCCCCATCCCCAACACTGATTAGCAGGTTTCTGCCCATGCACACTGCACACAGAAAGCTGCCAATTAGTGGTGTGGGCAGGGTTATACAGAGGTCAATATTCAGAGAACTAGAACTGGTAATTCTGCAGCAGAGAAATCTGTGATTTTATCAACACTGCATCAAGCAGCCCCATAATTAACACATTGCGGGAATCATGGTCTATGCATCTACATCATGTTGCTTTCAGATTATTAACTTGGTGTTAGAGTCCCTTTAAAGTGTTATTCTCGTTTTCTATGATCAGGAGTGCATCACTCTCCTGCTGTCCGCCTCCCTTTTTGCCGGGGGCGGTGCGCTCCTGAATGCTGACAGTTCAGACCAGCGACATGCAGAGTCTCCAGTCAGAACTGAGCGCTGTCTAATGCTGCAAACAGATGCAGCTTTGCATCTGAAGGGGAATTGTGCAGGGGAACTGGGGCTGTCTGGATTTAGTGATCTGGCCTCCTTCAGAGAGGCGCTTACAAGCTCTATTCCTGCCTGCCTTCCCTAGAAGACCAGTGATCGCTGATAAGACTGCAGAGGTGGCCAGTAAATTAGGCCAACAGTAAATTACCTTCTTGATCTAAGGAAAACAATACAGGGAAGAGTGTTACCATTTGGGAACTCATATATATTGTACTGTGCAAGCACCACTATAGGGCTTTCCATCCCATCCCTATATCAGGGTCAGGGAGAGAGAGAGCCGACGTGGAACGGGGGCGCCCGGTAACTTATGGTGTCATACCCTCCGTTGTTAGGTAGGGATATACTACCCTTATAGGGCTATATTAGTTTCCCTTTCCTAAAGTGGGTGTGTATATGAAACTCCTTGGTTATTTACAAGGATAACGTGATCCATTCTCATTTATATGGGTACATTTTAATGAATATTAATAAAAATTGCACATTTTAAAATAGGGTTGAGATTACGTTAGTCCCTTTTTGAGCACTCTACCCATCTATTTAACTCTGTTAGTTCTAACAGTAAATTATGGAATAAAAAGTTCCTACGTTCTTGAGGACAGAGAGGATATTTAATAAAAGCTGCCTGTGTTTACAATTATGAGAAAACCCATTTAAATTAAAATCCCACCTTGGCCATTCATGTCTGGACACAGGAGTCCAGGACTCTGGAAACAGCTGAGTTGGCTGCATGTCTCGTCTTAGGCTGCTTTTACACTTCAGTTTTTTGCCATCAGGCATAATCCGGCAAAAACTAAAAAAAAACGGATCCGGCGTTTGTTGCCGCCAGATCCATTTTTTTTTGTTTTTTCCCCCATAGACTTTCAATAGCGCCGGATTGTTCTGGATGGCCTTGCGTTTCCGGCGGCCGGATGAAACCTTGAAGTGAATGTTTTTGTGTCCGGCAAAAAAACGGATCGCGCCGTACGGCGTGTTTTATAATGGAAGCCTATGGACGCCGGAGCCGGCAAAAAAATTTGTTTTTTTGAGCTAGCATGCTCAGTATCACACCGATCTGTCAAAAAACTGAAGGAACTAATGGAAAAAACTGATGCAACTGATCCGGTTTTTTCGCCGGATCTGTCGCATCAGTTTTTTCGCAAGATCGTGCCTGATGCCAAAAAACTGATGTGTGAAAGGGAAAGCAGCCTTAGGCTATATGCCCACGCTGCGGAAAATGCACGGATTTTGCCACGGATTTCTCGCGGAAAAGCCGCGGATTTTCCAGAAATCTGCAACACAGCTACTCCCCAGCCATTTCTATGGCATTTGGGAAATGCTGTGCCCACGCTGCGGATTTTTCCGCAGCGGAAATCGTGCGGATTTTCGTGCGGAAAAATCTGCAGCATGTCAATTATTGTTGCGCATTTTGCCTATTCAATTGAATTTAAAAAAAACGCAAAATCCGCAACAAAATCCGCGTCAAATCCGCACCTATGAAAAGGTGCGGATTCCGGGGGAAAGCTGCGGATTTTGATGCAGAAAAATCCGCAGATACAGAGTCCCGTGGGCACATAGCCTTACAGAAGAAGTAAATAAGGTTTTTGGAAATAGCATTGAGGAAATGATCTACTCATCTTTCTGTAGCCCTGAGCAAATGTTGTAAGCACAGATAATCCCATCCCATATATAAGTGGCTGTGATGTGAATACTCTATTAAGGCATACAATATAAAAAGTTATTTCATTACTTTGTGTAGCCTTTCTTCTAGAGAAGGATCTCGTCAGGTTATGAGGACACAGGTGAACATCTTGTTACAACACAGATAACTATAAGGAGCTGTATAATTGTACGTGCAGGTGACGCCTTTTTCTCCCAGTTCCGCTCCAAAAACTGCCCTAAAAAGCTCTCACTAAACACTCAAAAAGAATGAATATATTATATATGTGCTACCGGCAATGTGTAAAAGCAGGCATTCTATAGAATAACTAGGCAATGTATATAATGCCGGAAATTGGTCGTCAAAGTATGAAATACATCAGCTATTCATACATTTGCTAGTCATTCTATAGAATACCTAAATGACAAACAGGCGGAGTGTAGACTACTACAGGGGTGGTCCGTCCAAAAGTAGGGGGACAGAGCAGGCAGCAGCAGATATGTGAAACTGTCTCAGTTGCCCTTAGCATTAGCAACCAATCAGATTCCAACTTTCATTTTCCAAAGAGTCATATGAGGGATGAAAAGTGGAATCTGATTGGTTGCTAAGGGCAACTGAGCCAGTTTCACACATCTGCTGCCTGTCCACCTACTACTTTTGGATGGATCACCCTGTGTGCTATCTGGAATGTAGTAGTGTGCTTGCTGTGCCGTAGCAGCAGTCTTCCATTTTACTGTTTTGGATGAATTGCTGTGCCGTAGCAGCAGACTTCTATTTACTGTTTTGGGTAAATTGCTGTGCCGTAGCAGCAGATTTCCATTTTACTGTTTTGGGTGAATTGCTGTGCCGTAGCAGCAGTCTTCCATTTTACTGTTTTGGGTGAATTGCTGTGCCGTAGCAGCAGACTTCTATTTACTGTTTTGGGTGAATTGCTGTGCCGTAGCTGCAGATTTCCATTTTACTGTTTTGGGTGAATTGCTGTGCCGTAGCAGCAGACTTCTATTTACTGTTTTGGGTGAATTGCTGTGCCGTAGCTGCAGATTTCCATTTTACTGTTTTGGGTGAATTGCTGTGCCGTAGCAGCAGACTTCTCTTTACTGTTTTGGGTGAATTGCTGTGCCGTAGCAGCAGATTTCCATTTTACTGTTTTGGGTGAATTGCTGTGCCGTAGCAGCAGACTTCTATTTACTGTTTTGGGTGAATTGCTGTGCCGTAGCAGCAGACTTCTATTTACTGTTTTGGGTGAATTGCTGTGCCGTAGCTGCAGATTTCCATTTTACGGTTTTGGGTGAATTGCTGTGCCGTAGCAGCAGATTTCCATTTTACTGTTTTGGGTGAATTGCTGTGCCGTAGCAGCAGACTTCTCTTTACTGTTTTGGGTGAATTGCTGTGCCGTAGCAGCAGACTTCTCTTTACTGTTTTGGGTGAATTGCTGTGCCGTAGCAGCAGACTTCTCTTTACTGTTTTGGGTGAATTGCTGTGCCGTAGCAGCAGATTTCCATTTTACTGTTTTGGGTGAATTGCTGTGCCGTAGCAGCAGATTTCCATTTTACTGTTTTGGGTGAATTGCTGTGCCGTAGCAGCAGTCTTCCATTTACTGTTTTGGGTGAATTGCTGTGCCGTAGTAGCAGACTTCCATTTGACTGTGTTGGGTGAACTGCCGCTCCACAAGATGTCCCATATTGTGTTGTGTGAAGGTCTAAGATGGAAGAAGAGAGAAACGTACGAGCAAGAATCACGATATTCTGACATGCTACAACAGTCGACAAAGAACTGACTGACATGCGAGCCAATGCTATATATATATATATCAGGGCCATGGTGTTGTTCACTATTAGGCTGGATTCACACAATGTTATGGCATCGATGCGAGTGCATCGGATGTGATATGCTAATGACCCTCGTCTCCCGATGTGCTGCGAGCATGAGCCGAGTGTCATGCCACTTTGCTCCGATTCTGCGATCAGATCAAAGCTGCAGAAGAGGAGGGAGCTGCGGAAGTGAGGGAGGGATTAATCTCTCTATCTCCTCCATTGTCAACTGATGCGATTATCACACTGCACTCTGATGTCATCTGAGTGCAGTCCGATGTTTCACTCGCACCCATAGACTTGTTTGGATGTGAGTGACACGTCTCTCGCTGACGATCGCAACATGCTGCAACATTTCTCTGATCCAGAATCTGGATGAGAAAAAAGCTCACCATCTGCTCTCCCTCATTGAATAACATTTGTCCGAGTGCAATGTGAGATTTACTCACATTGCACTCATCCGCTTCATATGATCGTGTGAGCATACCCTTTAAGGGAATCTGTCACCAGGTTTTTGCTATTTGAGAGCAGCATAATGTAGAGACAGAGACCCTGATTCCAGGCATGTGTCACTTACTGAGCTGTTTGCTGTCATTTTGATAAAATCAATGTTTTTTCTGCTGCAAATCTAGCAGTTATACAGGGCTCTTGAATATGCTGGACTACCTGGCAGCAGGCCAAGTAGTCCTCTAATGATAATCTCCTGCTGATTAAACAGTGATTTCCAGTAAGTGAAACACCACTGGAATCTGGATCTCTGCTCTGCTCTTATTAGGCGGCAAAAACCTGGTGACAGATGCCATTTAAGCAAATCATGAAGTCCCATCAGTAGATATTTATATGTTACAGGTTAGAAGGACCTGAGCAGATTTATACATGGTTCTCTATCCTGATCTATGATGCTGATAGTTTGGGTCAGTAGACTTGCAGGAGTTTATTGATATCTGTCGAGCTTGGTCCCTGGTTGCATTTTGAGCTCCGTTAATTATTACTTGAAAATTATCCAGCTACATTTATGCAGCCTTCAATATTAAACTTAAAGCTACTGCCATATTTGTGAGACCAAAAAAGATGAAATTTGTTCTGATCATGTGCTCCAGGTACACAGGAGCTTAAAGCCCATTAATTACCAGTGAAAGACAAAAAAATCAGTGTTTATACACTCACCTCAGTGCACTTATTCACTTATTACTATGGTATTTCGAAACACATCACATCCGCAAGATGTGGACCCAGCTATACTTGTTATTGTATTTGTATGTTTCTTTTTTTTCAGGTGTGTCAGGCCGATACTCGAGCTGGTACCACGAATGCTGAAGAAGACGGATCAGCAGCTGATGAATTAAGACGTTCTGTATCTCCATCCAGCAGACGATCTCCAGCTCGTATGCGCTCACCTTATAGACAAGACACAGCCCTTAAGGCAGTACAGAATGCTTTACAGAGGCGCCAGGAGAGAGAAAAAGTAAGGAGGATCAGATAGAAATGTATATAAAGAGATATGTCAAAGAGCCATAAATGTGCCCTCTTATCAGGCCATGTACCCTATGCATCTGTCTTCCATCCATTAATATCTAATCAAGCAAATATACGTCGGCAAACCTAGGCATAAAAAGAACATGATACATGAGCAAAGCACCATAAAGTGAAAAAATTATATCGACCATATAATCACTGCAGGTACAATTCTTGGTGGTTTGAGCATCTAGAGGTTGCAGAGAATGAAACAGTTAAAACCTCCCAAATACTCATTTGGGAAAAATATGGCTTGGAAAAGACGAGGCTGGATCAAGCAAACAGAAACATGACAGTAAGGGTACGCTCACACGAGCGTGAAAATCGGACGAGTGCAATGCGAGAAATTCTCGCATTGCACTCTGACCAATGTTAGGCAATGAGGTTGAGCTGTTGGTCAGCTTTTCTCGCATCCAGATTCTGGATGCGAGAAAAGCGGCAGCATGCTGCGATTGTCTGTGAGAGCCGTATCCCTCGCACCCATTCAAGTGAATAGATGCGAGAGATACATCGGACTGCACTCGGATGTTATCCCAGTGCAGTGCGATCTACGCACAGGCTGACAGTGGAGGAGATGGGAGAATTAACCCCTCCCTCTCCTCCGCAGCGCCTGTACTCAGCCTCACAGCTGTGACCCGATCGCAAGATCGGATTACAGTCGCATGACACCCGGCTCACGCTCGCAGCAGAGCCTGAGCCGGGGGACATTAGCATATCGCATCCGATGCTCTCGCATCAGATGCCATACGCTCGTGTGAGTCCAGCCTAACCTAAACTATGCAAAGGAACCAGAAAACCAACATAGTAGTCACTGCACTGCTGAGAAGTTTTGAATGCCAATGCATTGGAATAAGATGAAAGGCGTTTATTTCTCAACGCGTTTCAAAGTGGTCACAATTCTTCTTCAGGAGAACGTCGACTTGGTGGTTCTCCTGAGGAAGAAGTGTGACCACTTTGAAACATGTTGAGAAATAAACCAGTGCATTGGATCTTCAAAACTTCTCAGCAGCGCAGTGACTACCACACCGGTTTTCTGGTTTCTCTGTATCATCACTAGCCCTAGGGCTTTTGGTTCATGCAGCAGCTGATTACACGCTCTAATTTTGAGTATGACAAAACCCAGCAAGATGAGCACATTTTTACACAAATATCTATACATGTCCATCAGATAAGACTTTATTTGTGCTATTATGCCCCATAGTATTCTACTAGTAACCTAAACTAAACACTACCAGTCAGAAGAAAATACGCTTCAAGTATATCATCCTTATGTGTCAGCTAAGAACAGGAATCTGACCTGGGCGCAAGCTCTAAAAATGGGACAGATGACTTATTTTCTGCTTCACCACGTAGATAGTAAGGTCGGAATTCGGCATAAACCCCACAAATGCTTCTTATATAAATGATTCTGGAGAGAGAATTAGACCGTCAAAAGGTGCCCATGGAGGTCAAAAAGCATATTGCCAGTTATCACAATGTCCTCTTCAGTACAGAATGAAAAATGTTATCAATTCTCCATCTTTCCAGCTATCTCTATGCCACATATACTATAGATCTATATGTTTTATTCATTAGTATGTGTTCACATCATTATGATTTTTTTATTTTTTTTTTATAAAAATAGTTTTTTAGACATTCCTAGCTTAGGACCACATGGTTGTGGCTACCCACAAGCTGTCAGTGTGTCCATATAAATAGCTATTTACTACATTTTCTCTTGTGCAGGAGCTGCTCTCTGAATTGGCGAGCGCCGTACAATCTGTGGAGGACACCAAGAGGCAACTTCTGGAGAATCTGGAAGACTCAGAGAGAAGAAGGCATGAGTTAAAGAGGGAGAAAGATGAGATCAGCAATCTACTGGAGGGCATAAAACTAGAATCTCAGAGGTGTCAGACCAGTCTGGAATCGCTAAGCAGGTACATTGGTTTGGTTGATGACTTTTCATGCTTGCTGTTCATCCTTGAAGAAGACTTTTATTTTACCTAATTGTACCATAATTTTATTGAGTAAACTTTCTCCTTGTGGAGAGCATGAAGTTGGCATATGGGTTATGCATAGGACATACAATGATCCTCTGAGAATTTTAATATGCAAATTGCCTCTTCAGAGAGGAAGAGGAAAAGAACTTCAGTGCCGCCTATTGATAGTAGCAATCCTAAAGTCAATATTGACCCTTTAAAGGGCCTTGCCATATGACTCCATTTACAAACACTTGTTTTGGGGTATTTGCCCCTCATCTATGCAAAGCAGGAGAACTAGTTTGGCTGGATTAGAGGTCTTTAAGGCTATGTGCGCACGTAGCGTTCTGCCCTGCAGAAATTTCTGCAGCGATTTGAACAGCACACGTGCGCTTCAAATCGCTGCAGAGAGAGTCCGTTATGAAAAAAAAAAAGCTGATTCCATGCGCTCTGAGTGCAGCCCCTCCCATAGACAGAGCAGGAGCTGCATGCAGAGCGCAGGAAAGAAGTGACATGTCACTTCTTAGAATGCGCGCTTCGGGCAGCAGCCGAAGCGCTGCGCTCTAAGGCTATGTGCCCACGCTGCGGAAAATGTGCGGAATTTGCCGTGGATTTTTCGCGGAAATTCCGCGGATTTTTCAAAAATCTGCAGCACAGCTACTCCCCAGCTATTTCTATGGCATTTGGGAACTGCTGTGCCCATGCTGCGGATTTTTCCACAGCGGAAATAATGCGGATTTCCCTGCGGATCAGCAGCATGTCAATTATTCCTGTGGATTTCTCCGCAGGGTCCCATATACTTACCTGCCTTGATAGCAGACACCCGAGTCACTTTCTCCGTCCGGTGTACAGCAGCGCGGTGGATCCAGGTGCAGGAAGGAAGAGGTGGGCGAGGCCTGCACGAGCTCCGGTCTTGTGACAGCCGGAGCTAGTTCAGGCCCGCCCACCTTCTCCTGCAGACGCTGACAGAGTAACCCGGCCGCCGGGAAGTGAGGTGCTGTGTGATGGAGGTGAGTATGAACTCCCGATCACTGCAGCACTTGTTCTGCATTGAGGATGCAGTGCCGAAGCCATGGTACTGTATCCTCAATGCAGAATGCCTGCACCATATCCGCAGGACATTCCGCAATAAAACCGCAGCATGTAAACAGACAAAGCTGTGCTGCGGTTTTCTGGGAGCTCCTGCGGAATGTCCTGCGGATATATCCGCAGGACACTGTCCCCATGGACACATAGCCTAAGATGCCACGTGCGCACGTCTCCTGCATAATCTTCATAGATTATGCTGGGGACGCAGGACGCCTGAGGTTACGCTGCGGTGCAGATCGCAGCGTAACTGCATGCAAATACGCAACGTGCGCACATAGCCTAATAGGTGGTCTAAGGAATACAGTTTGAATTTATGGATACTTCCAAGTTGGCATTGGGAAACTTATAGGCCATGCAATGTTATCATAAGACATGTGGCAATGTCCTTTAAAGGGGTGTTTTTTTTTTTATTGTTTTATTGAAGATTATAAAAAACGGATTTTTGTGTACTCACCGTAAAATCGTTTTCTCTTAGCCATCATTGGGGGACACAGGACCATGGGTGTTATGCTGCCTATCCATAGGAGGACACTAAGTAGATGCAAAAGCATAGCTCCTCCTCTGCAGTATACACCCCCTGGCCGGGCCAGGCAAGCTCAGTTTTAGTACACAAGCAGTAGGAGAAAAAAAACAGTAAAAACTTACCTCAACAGAGGAACATGAGAAAAAAAAATCATAACCAAATAAGGTACTGAGAGAACCAAGGCCCAACAGGGCAACAGGGTGGGTGCTGTGTCCCCCAATGATGGCTAAGAGAAAACGATTTTACGGTGAGTACACAAAAATCCGTTTTTCTCTGACTCCTCATTGGGGGACACAGGACCATGGGATGTCCTAAAGCAGTCCATGGGTGGGAAACAAAAGAAGACAACACGACCCAAGGACTAGGAACCAGTCCCAGACAGCCTGGAGCGCCTACTGAGAGAGGTGCTCTACTGCCGTTTGCAGAATTTTCCTACCTAGATTTGCCTCAGTTGAAACCTGGGTATGGACTGTGTAATGCTTTGAAAACGTATGTAGGCTAGACCAGGTCGAAGCCTTACACACCTGTTCCACTGAAGCCTGATGCCGAATGGCCCACGAAGCTCCAACTGATCGCGTGTAATGAGCCCGCAGCCCACTAGGAATGGGCTTGAGTTGTAAGCGGTAGACTTCCTGGATCGCAAAGTGAATCCAGCGAGCCAGCGTCGCCTTTGAAGCTGCCTGTCCCTTCTTAGGCTCCTCAGTAATGATGAACAGTCCGTTTTCTTAAAGGGGGCTGTCCTGGATATGTAATATCTGAGAGCTCTGACGAGGTCTAACGAATGCAGAGACCTTTCCACCCTATCAACCGGGTGTGGACAAAAGGAAGGCAGGACAATGTCCTCGTTCAAATGAAACGGGGTAAGAACCTTTGGAAGGAAATCCGGAAGGGGGCGCAGAACCACCTGTCCTGATGAAAGATCAGAAAAGGCTCGCGGCAAGAGAGTGCTGCCAGCTCCAAAACCCGTCTGATGGATGCAATTGCCACCAGGAATGTTACCTTCCAGGACAGAAGAGCAAGGGAGGATTCCTTGAGGGGTTCAAAGGGAGACCTCTGGAGACCATCCAGAACGAGGTTGAGGTCCCATGGTTCCAGCGGCCGTTTGTACGGGGGAACTAGATGGGAAACGCCCTGGAGGAAGGTCTTGACTTGCGGTTTTTGAGCCAGGCGGCATTGGTAGAAGATTGAGAGCGCTGAGACCTGCCCTTTAAGGGAACTGAGAGCCAACCCCGCTTGCAAGCCAGACTGTAGAAAGTCGAGAATTCTGGGGATGGCCAGAGGCTTAGGCTGGACGTTAGTTTCCCTGCACCATGAAAGGAAGATTTTCCACGTACGGTGGTAAATGCGGGATGAAGCAGGCTTTCGGGCGCTGATCATGGTGGCAATAACCGCGGGGAAGAATCCCACTCTTGTTAATACCCAGGTCTCAATGGCCATGCCGTCAGCTTCAGGGCTCTGGAGTTCTGATGGGAAATGGGCCCTTGGGTCAGCAAGTCTGGGATGTCTGGAAGGCGCCGCGGTGCGTCTGTGAGCATTTGTACTAATTCGGCGTACCAGGCGCGCCTGGGCCAGTCCGGTGTTATCAGTATGACCGGGACTCCCTCTGCCTTGATTTTCCTGATTACCCGCGGCAGCAGGGGTAGAGGTGGAAATATGTAAGGCAGGCGGAAGTGGTGCCAGGAGCAGACTAGAGCATCCGCGCCAATGGACTGCGGGTCGCGTGACATGGCTATGAACGCAGGTACCTTTTGCATTCAACCTTGAGGCCATTAGGTCCACGTCTGGTGTGCCCCAGCCGAGTGCAGATGTGTAGAAACACATCTGGGTGGAGAGACCATTCTCCGGCAGCCAGGCCTTGGCGACTCAGAAAGTCTGCTGCCCAGTTCTCTACCCCCGGTATGTGTACCGCTGATATCACTGATCCCGTCGATTCGGCCCAACTGAGGATCTTGTGGGCCTCGAGATAAGCCGCTTTGCTGCGGGTGCCCCCCTGCTGATTGATATAGGCTACAGCTGTCGCATTGTCTAATTGGACTCGAATCTGATGACCCGCTAGCAGAGGGCAGAACGCTCTGAGCGCGAGGAAGATCGCGCTGAGTTCCAGGATGTTGATGGGGCGTCCTGGGGCATCCAACGTCCTTGAGCAGTGTGGTGCCGGTACACTGATCCCCAGCCTAGGAGGCTGGCGTCCGTGGTCAGGACCAGCCAGTTCACTGGAAGAAAAGATCTCCCCTTCAATAGGGATGAGGACCGAAGCCACCAGCGGAGTGCGTACCTGACTGAAGGCGTCAGGTGAAGATGTCTGTCCAGGGAGAAGGGGCTCTTGTCCCAGGCCGCTAGAAGGGCTAGCTGCAGTGGGCGGAGGTGCAGTTGAGCAAAGGGTACTGCTTCCATAGCCGCTACCATCCTGCCGAGCACTTTCATGCTGAATCGAATGGAGCGAGACGGAGGACGTAGAAGGCAGCGTACCGCTCGTTGAAGAGCGAACGCCTTGTCCTGAGGGTGAAGGACCAAGCCCCGACGGGTGTCCAGGGACATGCCCAGGAAGGTGATGGATCGTGATGGGATCGGGGATGATTTGTCCATATTCACTAGCCACCCTAAGCGGGATAGGATGTCCACAGTGATCTGTACGCTGGTTGAGCAGTCGCGGAAGGAGGGGGCCTTGATGAGGAGGTCGTCCAAGTAAGGGAGAACGACTACTCCCCTGGCGTGAAGGACGCTCATGGCGGCCGCCATGACTTTGGTGAAGACCCTTGGTGCGGTGGCAAGGCCGAAGGGTAGAGCTACGAATTGAAAGTGGGAGTCCTGAATTGCGAAGCGGAGGAACTTTTGGTGATCTGGGGCGATGGGTATGTGCAGGTACGTGTCCTTGATGTCTATGGAGGCAAGGAATTCCCCTTCGACCATGGATGCAATAATGGACCTTAGGGACTCCATTCTGAATCTCCGTACGTGCACATGTTTGTTTAGATGTTTGAGGTCCAGGATGGGTCGAACTGACCCATCCTTTTTGGGGACCACAAAGAGGTTGGAATAAAAACCCCCGAACTTCTCGTCGTCTGGGACAGGTATTATCACTCCTGCTGTTTGGAGCGAGTGGATTGCTGGGAAAAAAGCTTTGCGTCGTTTTCGAGTCTTTGGGGGGTTTGAGAGAAAGAACCGACTCAGGGGTCGGGTCCGAAATTCTATGTGGTAACCGGAAGACACAAGGTCTCGCACCCATTTGTCGTCTGAGGCGGCAGCCCAGATGTGTTGAAAGAGCCGCAGTCAACCTCCTACAATAAGTGTGTCTTCCGGGGCGCCGAAGGAGTCATGAGGGGGGAAAACGTTGTGGCCGAGTCTCCCTAGTCCTGGACTGTTTCGGTCTAGGCTGCCATGACGAAGTGGGTTTCGGGGAGAGCAAAAGGAACGGAACGAGGACTGTGGACGTCTGGTGAAGGACGTCCTGGACTTCAGCTGGGGGAGGGAGGTACTCTTTTCTCCCGTGGCATCAGAAATGAGCTTGTCCAGACGTTTGCCAAACAATCGGTCTGGAAAAAAGGGAAGGCCCGTGAGAGACTTCTTGGAGGCAGAGTCCGCGCCATTGTCGGAGCCAAAGAGCTCTACGATGGCTATGGTATTTGAGGCGGCAAACGCTGCGCAGGTAGCAGCGTCCATGGAGGCCTGAATGAGGTACTCCGCCGCAGCGGCAATTTGAGCTGTTACCTCTGTGAAGTTATGAGTGAACTGGGATTCCTCAAGCGAAGTGTTAAGGGATTCTGCCCAGACCGAGATCGCCTTTGCGACCCACACAGAGGCAAAGGAGGGCGAGAGGGAGGAACCCGCAGCCTCAAAAGCAGAGCGGTCGAGGTGCTCCACCTGTCTGTCTGTCGGGTCCTTGATGGAAGAACCATCGGGTAAAGACAGCAGCGTCTTTGTGGTGAGGCGGGAGACCGGGGGGTCGACCGAGGGCGGATCGGCCCAGCCCTTAGAGGCAGGTGAGGCAAAAGGGTACCAGGACTCCATGAGCTTTTGGTTACCGAAGCGCCTGTCAGGCTTCTCCCTTTGCTTTGTGAGGATATCCTGAAACTTTGGGTGATCAGCGAAAACCTTTTGGGGTTTCCTTGTCCTCTTAAAGGAGACCGCATGGTCAGTGGTAGTGGATGGGGGATCCTCCACATGCAGAGTTTGGTTGATTGCTGCTATAAGGGAGTCTATTGCAGTTTGATCAACTGGGGGTGATGAAACCAAGGAATCCTCCTGGTACAAACAGCATTCTCCCTCCTCCAGCTCATCAGAAGCCGTGGAGCGTGTGGGAGGGCCTGCCCTGTGTGCTCCCGAGGGAGAGTCCGCTGCAACCAGTGAAGCATGTGCCCGGATTACCTCAGAAGGATCCTCCATAGGGGTATCGTCAGGCTGCGTTCCGTCCAGGGACCCAGAAGGGTGTGAAGGACGACATTGCATAGCCAGAACCAGGTTCTGTGACAGTTTTTCCATGGATTGGGACAGAAACTGTGCCCATTCCGGTGGGCGGGGGCCCTAGGTTCTGGGCTGCCGGTTGCGGCGGTGGTGGCAGGTGGGTCTTGGGGGGCTATAGGGGCACAGGACTCCCAGAGAGAAGAGGTGTGTTTACGTAGTAGCTCAGCGTGGCAGGCAGTGCAGGCTGAATAATAGACTATGTGGGCCTTAGTACTCTTAGTGCCCTTAGATTTCTGCATGTTCCTAATAGGAGTATGCCAGGAGGGGGAGCAATGCTCAGCAGAGCTACAATTGAAGCAAGCACCTCACCAGAATCAGCCGATGGCCCTGTCCTCAGGAAGGATTAAGCTCTATGAAGATCTTCGCACGCTTTCCTGGGGGTGGGGGTGGGGCTTATCGCGCCCGTGGGGGGGCGTGGCTTAGCGCTAAAAGAGCGGGAAGATGAGTCAGTGTGCCCCCCCTGCTGTGGGTAGTAAAAGAAAAAAAAAACGCTGGAAGGGAGCTTCTGAGTTTTCCTCCCTCTCCCTACATTCTTTCACAGCTTGTCACTGGTGGTTATCAGCCGGCTTTTCTGCTAGAGCAAATAAACAGAGTAGATAATAAACAGCATGAGTCCCTGAGCCCTGGGCCCTCCCCCTGCCATCGGGAAATTATCTGCAGGACTTTCTGCAAACAGCAGAACTTCCCCCTCCTCCAGCCAGCAAGCTAGAGAAAGTTAACACTGTGTGTGCAGGATCCTTGCACATAATAAATACTGTAAATGTCCTGGGAGCCTTCCCTGCAGTGTCTTTTCTCCCTTTGTCTGGGAAACCAGTCAGGGGGGATCTCACCTTAAAACACTGCTTTGCTTTCCAGGCAGTGAAAATAGCAGAGTCAGCTTGCTGTGTCGGTGTCATATTCAACTCAAAAAGCATGTCTGGTGACTTGCTAGAGCTGTAGACATTACTTAGAGGAAACAAGGACATTCCGAATATATACCTGTGCTAGTGTCTTGATTTTTAGGATTGCTACATCCAAGAGGTAGAATTAGAGGTCCAGTCCTTTTCCTCTCTGAAGAGGCAATTTCCATCTTTATATTCCGAGACATTAAATGGCCTACAGGTATTCTTACACCAAATTGGCACTCTCCACAAGGAGAAACTGTACACCTTAGAATCCCTGTCCTCCTGCTTTGCACAGATAAAAGGCACCACCCTCCATGCCTTCCCCCCCAAAACACATGTCCGCAAATGAAGTTTCTTCGGAGTTATGTGGCAAGGCCCTTTAAAGGGTCGATATTGACTTATATCATTGCTTTGTCCAATAGGTGTCACTAGAGGTCCTGTCTTCTTCCTCTCTTAAGAGGATAATTGTATGATTTTTATGACTTATTATTAGGTAAAAACTGTTATTTTATTTCTGCTACAGGTAACTGTTACTGGTAACAGGTTACTGGTAACAGGTTACTGGTAACATGTTAGAGGTCACCTTTCACCAGATTTTTCATGTTGAACGTGAAACAAAAGGGAAAATAGTGTCTGGAGAGCACAATTAAATGTTTTTATTACTTTTTTTATTTCACTCTATTGCAGCGATATTAGCATTCAAAGTATTTGGCACCAAATGAGTTAACTTTTGCTAAGTTCAAGTGGGTGGTATCAGATGTTTTTCACTTCTTCTCCCTGTACTGACCAAGCATAAACAGGCAGCAACTCAGCAGTAAAAATACACATACCCCCAAATAGCTTTAGGCCCCGTCACACACAACGAGATCACTAACGAGATCGCTAACGAGATCGCTGCTGCATCACCATTTTTGTGACGCAGTAACGATCTCGTTATGTGTGACACCTACCAGCGATCAGGCCCCTGCTGTGAGATCGCTAGTCATTGCTGCATGGTTGGGACCATTTTCTTCAAAGGTGATGTCCTGCTGGGCAGGACACATCGCTGTGTTTGACACCTACCAACGACCTCCTAACACAGTCCCAACGCCCGCCGAGGTCGTTGTACGGGTCGCTGATCGTTACTGCGTCGTTGGTAAGATCTGACTGTGTGACATCTCACCAGCGACCTCCCAGCGACTTACCAGCGATCCTTATCAGGTCACATCGTTTTCGGGATCGCTGGTAAGTCGTTAAATGTGACGGGGGGCTTTAGGTTTCTCACTGTGTGAGATGTAATTATACAGCTTTAACCTCCTGGTCTAACTTCCTGCATAACTAGAAAGCACAGAATACTCACACCTTTCTGATAAGAAAGGTCTCTACGTGAGGAGGGGCAACACAGAAGAATTTAGCTGTCATATTACAAACCCATCCATCAGCTCTCCTCCTTCCATAGCAATGTTCTTGTCCTTTGTCTTCCCCCACACTCCTTGTCCTACACTGTGTCAGTAAGCAAACTTATGACTGTTGTCCTCAAAGGAACTTCTGAGGACAACACGCATAAGTCTTACTCATTTCTGAACAGTCAGTGTGGGAGGAGAATGCAGTACAGCAGATCTGACAGTGCTATGGGAGGAGGAGAGCTGATAGAAGGGTTTGTAATGTAACACAGCTAAACTTAGCTGTACTGCCCTTACCACATAGGGACCTATGCTTAGCTGAGAGATGTGAATCATTTGTACACTAATCTCTCAGAACTTCTTAATCATGCAGGTGCTTAGACCACGAGATCAGAGCTGTATCATTACATCTTGCACACTGAGAAATCTAAACTATTGTGTGCCATGTTCTTCTTTCTCCTGAGTATTGCTGCCTTTCTATGATTGGCAAACTTATACAGGGAGAAGAAGTACACACCCGCCCAGGGCAAGATATCTGATAATGCCCATTAGACTTAATAAAGGTTAACTCATTAGGTATCAAATACTATTCCAGTTCAACATAAAACGTTTGGTAAAAGGTCCTCTTTACAAGCAATGTCAGTATATGAAAACAACACCACGTAATATAGAGGCTAACTCATTTTGACAACCCCTTCCTCAGCAGAATATAACATGGAGATCAGTTGAATTCAGCACCTCAGATATTAATGCCTGGGGAAGCTGTTGCTGACTATGACGTTTCCCTTCAGTGGTCACTGCAGAGTAAATGTGGTATTACATGCTAGCTATTCGTACGTATTGGCTGCACTGTGTGCAGAATTATTAGGCAAATGAGTATTTTGATCACATGATAATTTTTATACATGTTGTCCTACTCCAAGCTGTAAAGGCTTGAGAGCCAACTACCAATTAAGTAAATCAGGTGATGTGCATCTCTATAATGAGGAGGGGTGTGGTGTAATGACATCAACACCCTATATAAGGTGTGCGTAATTATTAGGCAACTTCCTTTCCTTTGGCAAAATGGGTCAGAAGAGAGATTTGACGGGCTCTGAAAAGTCCAAAATTGTGAGATGTCTTGCAGAGGGATGCAACAGTCTTGAAAGTGCCAATCTTTTGAAGCGTGATCACCGAACAATCAAGCATTTCATGGCAAATAGCCAACAGGGTCGCAAGAAGCGTGTTGGGCAAAAAGGGCGCAAAATAACTGCCCATTAATTGACAAAAATCAAGCGTGAAGCTGCCAAGATGCCATTTGCCACCAGTTTGGCCACATTTCAGAGCTGCAACGTTACCGGAGTATCAAAAAACACAAGGTGTGCCATACTCAGGGACATGGCAAAGGTAAGGAAGGCTGAAAAACGACCACCTTTGAATAAGAAACATAAGATAGAACGTCAAGACTGGGCCAAGAAATATCTTAAGACTGATTTTTCAAAGGTTTTATGGACTGTTGAAATGAGAGTGACTCTTGATGGGCCAGATGGATGGGCCAGAGGCTGGATCAGTAAAGGGCAGAAAGCTCCACTCCGACTCAGACGCCAGCAAGGTGGAGGTGGGGTACTGGTATGGGCTCGTATCATCAAAGATGATCTTGTGGTACCTTTTCGGGTTGAGGATGAAGGATGATGGGAAACTCAACTCCCAGACCTACTGCCAGTTTCTGGAAGACAACTTCTTCAAGCAGTGGTACAGGAAGAAGTCTGTATCGTTCAAAAAAAACATGATTTTCATGCAGGACAATGCTCCATCACATGCATCCAACTACTCCACAGCGTGGCTGGCCAGTAAAGGTCTAAAAGATGAAAAAATAATGACATGGCCCCCCTGTTCACCTGATCTGAACCCCACAGAGAACCTGTGGTCCCTCATAAAATGTAAGATCTACAGGGAGGGAAACCGTACACCTCTCGGAACAGTGTCTGGAGGCTGTGGTGGCTGCTGCACGCAATGTTGATCGTAAACAGATCAAGCAACTGACAAAATCTATGGATGGTAGGCTGTTGAGTGTCATCATAAAGAAAGGTGGCTATATTGGTCACTCATTTTTGGGGTTTTGTTTTTGCATGTCAGAAATGTTTATTTCTAAATTTTGTGCAGTTATATTGGTTTACCTGGTGAAAATAAACAAGTGAGATGGAAATATATTTGGTTTTTATTAAGTTGCCTAATAATTCTGCACAGTAATAGTTACCTGCACAAACAGATATCCTCGTAAGATAGCCAAATCTAAAAAAAAAACAATCCAATTTCCAAAAATATTAAGCTTTGATATTTATGAGTCTTTTGGGTTGATTGAGAATATAGTTGTTGATCAATAATAAAAAAAATCCTGTAAAATACAACTTGCCTAATAATTCTGCACACAGTGTATATTGGCAAGTCATCCGCTGTGGCTGACAGAGCCTTGTATAAAGACGGGGACCTAATAGCGCACAAGGAAAGGCGTTGACGTGATAAAACAATCATATTAAGTTATGCATACTGTACATATTACTGCTCTGCTTGTTTTACTTGCCTAAAGGGTGCTTTACACGCTGCGACATTGCTAACGACTGCTGGTCGCGAGCGCTAGCACCTGCCCCCGTCGTTCGTGCGACATTTGGTAATCGCTGCCGTAGCGAACATTATCGCTACGGCAGCGTCACATGCACATGCCTTTTCAGCGACGTCGCTGTGACCGCCGAACAATCCCTCCTTCAAGGGGGAGATGCGTTCGGCGTCATTGACGTCACTAAGCGGCCGCCCAATAGCAGAGCAGGGGCGGAGATGAGCGGCCAGAACATGCCGCCCACCTCCTTCCTTCCTCATTGCCGGTGGACGCAGGTAAGGAGATGTTCGTCGTTCCTGCGGCGTCACACATAGCGATGTGTGACGCCGCAGGAGCGACGAACAACCAACGGCATGTAGCACCATCAATATTATGAAAAGGAGCGACGTGTCAACAATCAACGATTTTCGACGTTTTTGCGATCGTTGATCGTCGCTCCTTGGTGTCACACGCTGCGATGTCGCTAACGGCATCGGATGTGCGTCACTAACGACTTGACCCTGACGATATACTGTTAACGATGTCGTAGCGTGTAAAGCACCCTTTACTCTGTAAATTGTTGTACTGTGTTATACATTGAAAAGGAAATAAAAAGGAGAAAATATAACAATAGATTAAGAAAAAAACACAGAAATGCAGAGGAACTACTGGTGAGTAAGAAAGTAAGAAGTGCAGGGCTGGAAATGTAGGATTTGGTTTATTTGTTGGATATAAACAGAGTGAGTTGGTAATAAACAGAACTGAATTTTTATATAGATTTGGAATCATTTTTCGTTGTCAGTAGGTGGATGGGAGAAGAACTATGGAAAGAGCCTACTGAATGATGGCCACGTCTTATCCATAGTTTGAGTGTAAGCTTAGAGTGATATTCATTTGGATCTAGTACCAGGTGGCAGAATTGGTACATCCTACCAATTTTATCTTCCAGATCATAATTCTAGCTGCTGTAGACACTGACTCGGTGTTTGCTTTTCTACTATATTGTTGAGTCTACATTCAGCAGTCCCTGAAGGAAGGAATGGTTATCTCACTACATTGTTTCATTGTAAGTGCACTTTATTGTACAGTAGTACACATATATGAATAGTGCACAACGTGACTACAATTATTCTAAAATAACCATAATGTTACAGGAATACGTGCTTTTCCATTGAGTGAGAGTTTGGTGACACATGTGCTTGTATGTCCTGAGATATGATAAAGGGCCGGTGACTGTCCATAAGTGACATGAGATACTAACAGGGAAATATCATATTATTGAGTTTTATATACACTTACAAGCAAAAGGATAGTAATGTTTTGATCTTTCAAGCTCCATATCTCACCATCCACTACTACTTTGACTTTGAACGTGGGACTACCTTCATTTTATCATCTTGGCCATCTCATACATAAATTTGACTTGTGATTATTTAGCATATGATTAGTTATGCAGATTCTTGTCATGTCTCTACATTGTTATTGTTTTCCTCCCGGTGGTGGGATTTTTTTTTCTGTATACTACAAATTATAACCTGTTCTCACATTCCCTAATAGCTCAGTTTGTTATAAGCTTAATTTGAAAGTGAAAGGTCACTGATTTAAATCGAGGAGCAGCCATGAAGAAGATTTTCTAAGAGCAGAGAAACAGCATTGTCCAGCTCATTGATAGCGATCTCTCGGCCAAGAAAATTGCCAAAGTGCATCAAGTGAGTGCCATGACAGTTGTAAGAATATGAAATGAAGTCGATCCATGCATTCAAAAGCCAAGAGGTGGACATCCAAGCAAAATATCAGAGTCAACAGGTCGGCTCATCACAAGGCCTATCAGTTCTGGTGCCACAAACATGGCAGTAGATGCGGCTCATATACTTTGTAATAGTGAGATCACAGATGTCCGTGAAAGCACCTTGCAACAGAAATTACACAAGTCTGGTATGGTGGCCCAAAAAAAGTTGAAGAAACCTCGACTTCAATATCATCATAAAAGTGTCTGCTCGAGTTTGAAAAAAAGTATGAAAAGTGGACAGTGAAAGATTTGAAACAGGTAATTAGGAGCAATGAGACAAAAGTCGATAGATTAGGCTCTAATGGGTGCAGATGGGTCTGGAATAAACAAGGGAATTCAGAAATTGAAGGAACAGTCAAGTTTGGTTGATTGATGATATAGGGTTGTTTCACAGCCAAAGGCATTGGATACTTGACCAGGATTGATGGTGGTCTATCCTGAGCTATATGTGAGTATTCTACAAAACAAGTTACTTGGTACTCTGGAGTACTATGGGTATGAAAAGGACGACATAGTGTTCCAGCAGGGCAATGACCCAAGGCATACGTTGAGATTGGCGAAGAAATGGTTCAATGACAGTGAAGTAGAGGAGCTGGATATGGCCCCTACAGTCCCCAGACCTCAACCCAATCTAACAGTTAAGAGTAGACTGGAAGAAAGAGCTGTATACATAACCAAGTGAGTCGAACAATATGCACCAACATTGGGACCACGTATAAGAGGCCTGGTATCAGATTATGGTTAATACATGCTTGAATCTGATCGAGAGTATGCTGAGAAAGATTCAGGCAATGTCGAAAACATGGATTTACAAAATACTAACAAAATAATAAAAAATAAAATTTAGATGTTTTTGGAGCTAAGCGGGAACAATGCGGTGATATGACAACAATCTGCATCACTAATTATATACTAAATAGTTGCAAGTCAAATTTATGTATGAGATAGCCAATATGATTGTCTAAACAATCAAGTTAGTTTCACGCTCAAAGCTTTAGTGAATGGTGAGATATGGAGCCTGAAAGACAAAACTTCAAAAAATGGTTACCCTTTTGCTCGATAGTGTAAGTAGAAATGTTGTATATTTTATATGAGATGTACAGACTGTGCGGCTTTGGAGTGCTCTCTTTCATGTCAGACTACATTGTGGGTTTAGACTGCTGCCAAAAGTAGGCAGACACTAAGCAAAAAGTATTAGCTCCTCCTGCATACCTTTCCCCCTCCTGCATACTCTCTCCCAAACACAGACTATTGTGCAATGATGCAGGGGCTTTAATCAGTGCAATAGACTCCATAAGCATTAGATAAAAGTTGGGTTGCTTCTCGACTTTCTATTGACATATCATAATGGATGACAATGATTGGGCAGATGGAATTCAATTATCTGAACCTTTTGTTCTGTGGGAAGATAAGCTGCATCAAATTATTCTTGTAGCGGCTCTCTCATAGAGAACACGGTCGTGCCTACCTTTTTTAGGTATGGTGATCTCAGGAGAGATAGCTGTCTGCCAAATGTTCGGTTGACTGACAGCTGTCTAATTTGTTTGGCTAGCTAAAGAACAGATTACGGCCCTTAGAAGATTAATGGGGAGGAGTTAGGTGTTAGGGAATAATATAGATACCTAATCCCAAATTTACTCACTTGCACTCCTAAGTGCACCAAAAAAAGCATTCCAGGGCTTTCGCTACCCTCCACTGCCTACCCTTGATTATTGAGTCAGTATTTTTTAATGTCTTGTCCCAATGCTATAAACCTTTGTGAAGCACCTATGGGTCCATGAATTCCATGAGGGCGGTAGTTTTCAAAATGAAGTCAACTGTGGAGGTTTCCACTGTTTCCGCACTTTGGTTGCACTGGAAATTCCACAACCTATTCCAGCCAAAATTGTGTTTCAATGTCAAATAGAGCTCTTTCCCTTCTGCGCCGTGTCGTGTGTCCTAACAGTAGATTC
Organism: Anomaloglossus baeobatrachus; assembly: GCF_048569485.1. Lineage (NCBI taxonomy): Eukaryota > Metazoa > Chordata > Amphibia > Anura > Aromobatidae > Anomaloglossus > Anomaloglossus baeobatrachus. Next base: position 561,049,488 of record NC_134355.1, on the reverse strand, counting down.
TGACAACACATGGGGTATCGCCGCATTGAACAAAAATTTCATAACACATTTTTGAGTGCATTTTTTTATTACACCTTGTGAAAATGAAAAATAGAATCTAATGCAACATTTTAGTTAAATTTTTCATTCCACTTTGCATTATTTCCTATGAAACAATTTAAGAGTTAGTAAAGTTCCTGAATGCAGTTTTGAATAATTGGTATAATTTTTAGACGTTTTCTGATATATAGGAACAACAAAGACACTTAAATACTGAATAGATCTGTAAAAAAATAGACCTTGTGAATTTTAGAAAAATTGCTGCTAAACGTTTAACCTATTTAACACGCTAACAAAATAAGTCTATTTAAAAAAAAATGATGCTGATGTGAACTAAACGTATTAGAAATGTCATTTTTTAACAATTTACTGTAGTATAACTATGCGTTATAAGGGCATAAGAATTCACATTTGTACGAATTTTTGCAAATGCCCAATATTTTTATCAATAAACTCATATCTTAACGGCCTAAGTTAACCACTATTATGAAGTACAAAACCTCACAAACAAGCTCAGAATCACAGGGAATGCAAAAAAAAGTGTTCTATAGTTATTAGTACATAAAGTACATAATAGTACATTAAATTAGTATATAAAGTGGCACTGCTCAGATTTGAAAAATTGGGCTGTTTCATGAAGGTCAAAAGCAGCTTTGGCGTTAAGAGTTTGTAACACAGACCCAACATATAGAAGCTTCTTGGAATATGTCAGCACAACCATGCTGAAGTCCTGAAAATCATTACCACAAGACCTAGAAGTTATTCTGGTTTGTTTTTTGTCTTTTCTTCACCAGGTATTGGATTTAGGCCCTGTTTTTAGTTCTTTTGAAGGTCCGTTCTCCACACTATCCATCTTATAGCAATGTTGTCTGGATCTTTCTCCAAGGGGTCTCATATCCAGCTCAATCTTAAAACCGTGTCACCCCTCCATCTCCCTTATGGAACCTAATCATTGCATCATGTAGTCATCTCCCTTTAAGTCACAGCATGAGCTCTACTTCTTTTTGATAGCTTTTATTTAGGGCTGTCATTTCCTTCCGACGAGTAACTTAGTTGGCAATTCTCCTTACTGTCTTCCTTGTGCTTTACCAAGAACGTGCAGTCCTTCATCCAGTATCATATTTCTTTCTGAAGATAATCCTTCCCATCCTTGGAAATGCTGACTAACATTTGGATGTGGTTATAGCTCAAACAGCATCTTCTTCCCAGGCCAATAGTATGTTCATTATTCCGGACGGCGTTTCAAGCAACTATCGTTTGATGGAGTCTTTTGTTTTCCCCAAAGATACAAATGAAAAAAGATGACTTTATGATTTCCCACTGTAAAATCTTTTTCTTGCATTATTCACTGGGAATATAAATCCCATTCAGATAATTTCTTTTTCATTTTTTTGGGGGTATATACAGATTTTATAGGATGGTTCCTCTTGGTCTTGTTTCTGGAGCATCAACAGTTTTGTTATAGTTTATGGTTTGCTTTGTTCTCACTTCTCGTTATTGCTGCTTCTGCTTGTATACAGTGTTTCACTTCCATTCTGTAGGTGGGGTATAGGATGTGCACAGGAAGCTAACCCTTTTCGCTTATTGTCTTCTTCCTACTGAAAGCAACCTAAAGCCACAATCCATTGGTCAATAAACTCAGCGTAAATAAGCTTTTAACGAAAGGAAAGAGAGCATTAAAATAAATGGCATTGTGACGCTAGTCACAACTCATGGGATAGCCATGAGGCTGGTTAGTCTAGAGGTCCAAGGTCAAATACTATGAGGGCTCGTAATAAACAAAGAGCTAAGACAAAAGGTATAGTCATGTCATGGTACGAGGTCACAGTTCCAGAAAGGTAGTTGATCAAGACAAAGGGGCTAGGCATATGGATTTTTAGAAGAAAGGTCCATGGCTGAGTAACAATAGATCAAATACTGAGAGCAGGAACCAAAGGCATGCAGACACCACCGAGCCTAAGCTACAACTGGCAGTAATTTGGAGACAGAGAGCCAACTAAGTAGCCAGGTAAACACTCCAAACAGTAGACACATGGAGGAAACCCAGCATGTTCTGGCCTCTGATTGAATGGCTGAACTGTCCATCACCATACCCACAGCTCATCATGCCCCTGCCAAAGATTTGATAGGCATTAGTAACATACAAAGCTGTCTAAAGATAATGTCCCAGGATGTACGGTGCATTACTGGCATAATTGATCACTTTTATTTTTACATTTTGATATCCACTTTTTAAACATTGCGGAAGATAATTGAGAGACATGTGCCAGGAATATGGCATGACTGTAAAAAAACACCCTGTCAATAATGACTTGCAAAATATATATTATGTGCTGACATACTTTCTCTGCCTTACTGAACAAAGGGGCAAGCCCTCACTATAAAGGGTGTAATGGAAAGGATGTGGCCTAATGTGTCACTCTTGTGAACCAAAATTGTGGCACATAATTCTGGCACAAAGTAAGTCAATAGGTGGTGTAAGTGTAGACCAAACAGGCTAAAAATACTCATCAACCACTTTGTTAAACCTGGCACATTTTAAGACAGGTTATGAATAAGACTAATAAATCTGCCTCAATGTATTCCCCCATATTTATATTTTAGTCTAAGAAGACCTATTGGCTTTGAAACAAGATGTCATTATCAATTATGCAATAACATTATTTTACCATATTCTTTCATATTTAGTAATTGTTAAGAAACAGTTGTTGAATACTGGTCCATTCTACCAAGAGTTGGGAAAATGGCACACTTCGATGGAGATGGTCCTCAGCTTCCTTGTAATTGTCACCCCCATGACTTGTTCTCTGCTGACAATGACCCTATAAACGTCATATTCGCCTATTTGATGCTGTCACCTTTTTTAGATATCGCTCTCTTTTTTTGTCTTTTTATGTATGTGATTTGACACTGGTACAATTTAAAAGAAGATGCAAAATGTAAGAAACATTCATTACATGTGTTCTTGTCCTCTCAGAGAGAAGGACGCCATAAAAGAGTCATTAGAGACAGCAAAACAGAGGGCCGAGGCAGCCCTACTGGAGATTGAAAGGTTGAAGGCTGTGAATGCAGAGTTACTACGGCAGAGGGAGATCCTGGAAGAGCAAAAGGAGGAACTGAACAGGGAGCGAGATCGGAACCAGAAGGAGCTGGAGAGGGGGTGAGAATAAGGAAGCAGCGACTTCTTCAGATTTAGCTGATAAGAATTATGTTATTATTCATCACATGTAATAAGTGAAAAGGTTTTGGTACCGTGTTAGCCAGTTTCTGGTATTCTCCATTTTTAGTTACAAGAGAAAAGGTTTTGGTACCGTGTTAGCCAGTTTCTGGTATCCTCCATTTTTAGTTACAAGTGAAAAGGTTTTGGTACCGTGTTAGCCAGTTTGTACTTCAGATATTTTGTCATACCATGCCTGATGAAGGGACTTGAGATGTCTCGAAAGCTTGCTTTGTAACATCACTTTATTTTATTTTATATTAGTTAGCTATTATAAGGTATCACAAGATTATAATTTTGTTCCTCTCACTGAGAAGAACATTCAATAATTATTCATCACATGGCGCTGACATTACTACACTGAATGATGACAAATCTAAAGCTGCAAAGAATATCTGAGCATCACGTGAGCCTCAAATGGCTACCATGATTAATTAGTATGGATTTTGTGATTGAAAATGATCTGGAGTACAGTCTGTAAGGTAGATGTAAAGGTGCGGGTAGCAAAGGGTGGAACCCTTAATAGCAGATAAATCAGATTCATCGCACACTCTTGGATGGATGCAAATAATATTTTTTATTGTAATACATTATTTCCACAACAGGTAAACCGGCGTATTTCTTCATGCAGGCGTCCAAATTTAAATAACATGCATGCCAGATGATGCTCCACACATCTCCTGGTGTTGCTCTCCTCATAGCGATATCATAGCTTATCCACACTCACCACCTTGAGCTACGACTACATTAAAAAGACTTGAAACGTTATTTCATTTTGATTGCCTATATAACAAATACACTGGTTAATCTATTGTGAAAACAATGTATCACAATAAAAAATTGTATTTGCATCCCTCCAAGAGTGTGTGATGAATACGATTTATGGAATGGATTTTGTGGTTGCAGTATACCATGTTCTCCAGCAATAGTTAAGCGGGCTTTACACGCTATGATATTGCTAGCAATTGCTAGCGATATCGAGCGTGTAAGCACCCGCCCAGTCGTACATTCGATATCATGTGTTCTCTGCCGTAGCGAACATTATCGCTACCGCAGCGTCACACGCACTTACCTGGTCGTCGTCGTCGCTGTGACTGTCGAACAATCCCTCCCTCAAGGGGGAGGGACGTCTGGCATCACAGCGACGTCACCGCAACGTCACTAAGCGGCCGGCCAATCAAAGCGGAGGGGCGGAGATGAGCGGGACATAACATCCCGCCTACCTCTTTCCTTCCGCATTGCTGCCGGCGGCAGGTAAGGAGATGTTCCTCGCTCCTGCGGTGTCACACATAGCGATGTGTGCTGCCGCAGGAGTGACGAACAACATCGATAAACAACCATTACCGATTTTTGGTTTTGGGACGACCTCTCCATGGTGAACGATTTTCACCATTTTTGAGGTCGCTTAAGGTCGCTGGTAAGTATCACATGCTGCGATATCGTTAATGACGCCGGATGTGCGTCACTAACAACGTGACCCCGACGATAAAACATTAACGATATCGTAGCGTGTAAAGCCCCTTTTACTGTCAAAATTGTAACTGCTGCTCTTGGAAACAAGGCCCAGACTGTACACTGTGTCTTCTCCTCCCTGTCTGTGATTCCCAGCTCCTCTACTGCCTCCGGTTTGTGAATGACAGGTCACTGCTATTTCAAATAGAGGAGGCAGGTCATTCAAAGACCGGGGACAGATGAATGGGTCGGGGAATCACTGACAGGGAGGAGAAGGGCCAATCTACAGTCCAGTCCCTGTGCACTGAAATCTAATTAGCAGAAAACTATAAGTTCTGAATAAAGAACAACAAAGTGCACTTCTTCATCAAAGGTATCAATGTTATCAGTATTAGAGCAACATTACAGCTATATCTTTACATTACAAAATTGTGCTTACAGCATCTCATTTACCGATCAGTGATCGAGCTCCCACGATGAATGCCAATATCTTCTCAGTACTGATCGCAATAAACGGTTTAGCTCCAGCTTGGCTGAAGAGAGAGCCTAATATTTTATTCTGTACACTATTATAGGCAAAGGACTCAAGAAAAGTTGGAAGAAAAAGTTTCACTGTTAAAGAAAGACCTGGTTAACGTCAGAGAAAGCTTAAGTCAGATGATACTTGAAAGAGATGTTCTGCAAGGAGAGAAAGATGCTGTATCCAGTGCTCTCAGCAAGGTACGTATGTAGATACAAAAAGTCTTAAAGGTAATCTGTCATGTTATGTAATTTCTACTATAGATAGAGGGTTTGTTTTGTTACTACATGTAGAAAAAATCAACTGGGACATAAAAATTGTGTCTAACAATAGAGTGTGTTGGGAATACAGCCACGCGTCAGCTGGTTTCTGATGGGACGCAATGGTTCCTCTGCCACACGTGAGGTCAGCTGCTTTATAAATGACAATTGTTGTCCTGATACAGAAGCCACAGGGTATGTCTATAAGAGAACAGACTACAATAAAGTATTCAAGATGTAGATATGTCTAACAAAGATTTAGGCCCCAATTCTTCATGGTGTTTACACCAGAATTCTAAGGGGCACTTTGCACGCTGCGACATCGCAGGCCGATGCTGCGATGCCGAGCACGATAGTCCTCGCCCCCGTCTCAGCAGCGATATCCTTGTGATAGCTGCCGTAGCGAACATTATCGCTACGGCAGCTTCACATGGACTCACCTGTCCTGCGACCGTCGCTCTGGCCGGCGACCCGCCTCCTTGTTAAGGGGGCGGGTCGTGCGACGTCACTGCGACGTCACACGGCAGGCGGCCAATAGGAGCGGAGGGGCAGAGATGAGTAGGATGTAAACATCCCGCCCACCTCCTTCCTTCCGCGTATCCTACGGAAGCCGCAGTGACGCCGGTAGGAGATGTTCCTCGCTCCTGCGGCTTCACACACAGCGATGTGTGCTGCCACAGGAGCGAGGAACAACATCGGACTGTCGCGTCAGCGTAATTATGGATTACGCCGATGCTGCACCGATGATACGATTACGACGCTTTTGCGCTCGTTAATCGTATCATCGAGCCTTTACACACTACGATGTCGCATGCGATGCCGGAAGTGCGTCATTTTCAATTTGACCCCACCGACATCGCACCTGCGATGTCGTAGTGTGCAAAGCCCGCCTAATGCACAACATCTTCGCAGACTTTGAACTTTATGCTGCTCAAAAAATCAGTGACTGTTGGGGTTTTCACGTCAATTTCAAACAGCTCCATCAAAATGGGCAGAGTTGGAAATAAGCAGGGGTGGGGCATGGCCTGAAAAATTCATTAAAATTGGTGGCCTTCCTTTTGCCACAGAAATGTTCCTTCAGTCCTTGACTAGAGTAATATTTTTGCCAGGTGCACAAAGGCCGACACCACTGATGTTCCAAATTCATTAGTGGCTTAAGCCTCTTATACCATGTGTACACGTTGAGTATTTGGTGATTTTTTTTTTCACTTCATTATTTGTAAGCCAAAACCAGGAGTGGGTAAAAAATGCAAATGTGGTGACAGTGTTTCTGTTATACTTTTCCTCTGATTGTTCCACTCCTAGTTTTGAAAAAACTCACCAAATACTCAATGTGTGCACGAGCTCTTAATGACTTTTGTGCCTCCTATACACGCCTATCATTAAGACTGACTTACGAAACACCAGTCTTAGGCTTCTTTCAAACGTCCGTGCAAAACACACACATTTTGCACGGTCCATGGTGTAGGTGCGTATGTGTGTGCGTGTGTCCGTGTGTGTATTCAGCGTGTGCTGTCAGTGTGCTATCCGTTTGACATCCGCATAGCACACGGACAGCATGAACTTCTATACTTAACTGAGCATGGTGCTGCTGTGTCCGGCACTGCTGCTTCCAGTCCTCTGTGAAGTAAATATGCAATGAGTATAATGAGTGGGGGTCAGAAGCAAGTGACATCAGCGGTGGAAACAGGTGAGGATAGAAAAGTATTTTATTTCACAAGCATGTGGTTTACTCCGGTATGTGTCACACTGATGTCACACGGAGCACATCAGTGTTCAGTCTGTGCAGTCTGTGTGACACCCATGCTGCTGGAGAAAAACGGAGATGTTGCCGTGTGGAGCACACAGACACACATATGTGACACACGGACACACGGTCCATGGGAAAACACACACATGCGTCCAAACCCATTGATTTTAATTGGTCTACGTGTACCCATGTCTCCAGTACATATGAAAACGGACTTCACACGTACTGGAGACACGGATGTGTGAAGGGGGCCTTAATGAATCGAGTTAAACTATTTCTAATTAATAGGGCAATGCGAATAAAAAAAGGTTTGGTGTTAATGCTAGATAATTTGTTATTAAGTGTTAATCCAAGAAAAGTGATCACCAGGGCATGCCACATAGACTATCTTTCTTGGTCCAAGAACTCTGCATGAGTTGCAAAATATTGATCTAAGCTCAGTACACAGCGTCTTTGGTATTAATTGTGTGTTTTTAACATGAATTTCTATGCCAGGCTGAATCTAGCAGAGCAGAACTAGAGCTGGCACTGAACCAGATGCGAAGTGAACGGGCGGCACTAAACGACTCGTTGGCCAAAATGGGTGCATTGAATGAAGGTTTAGCTCAAGATAAAGTGGCCCTGAATCGGCTAATTTTACAGGTACTTCTCGCTCTTAACTTATTTGCTTTAAGCGTACATTCACTATGTCAATTCTAGGATATTTTATGCATTTGTATTGGTTTGCAATCCACCTGTGTACATAGCAGATATAAGTCTACACACCTTAGCTATAATGCTAGATTTTTGTCTTGTAAAAGAATCATTCCAAAATGAATAATTTTAAAACTTTTTTCCATCTCTAATGTCACCCAGATTCATTGAGAAACAAACTGAAAACAATCCAAGGGGGGAAATAAAAATAACAAAAGTAAAATATTGTGCTTGAATAAGTATAAACACCCTCCTATAATTGAGGATGTTGTTGTGTTCAGACTTAACTAATCATATTTAGGGTTCGCTCATATTGGCACATAACACGGCCGAGTACCACCCGATGTTTTACCTGATAACGCTCGCTCCAATGTTATACTATGGGCCAGTGCCAACCAGCGCTTTTTTTCTCATGCTCATCACAGCATGCGGCCATTGGCAGTGTATATTGGGCATCGTGCACCCATTCAAGTCAATCGGTGCGTGCAAAGCATGATATACTCCAACACACACAATGGAGGAAATGAAGGGATAATTTTCACTGTCTTCTTGTCAGCTGTGCTCTGATTCTCATATTAAAGAGAATCAGAGCACAGAAAATAACCCTCTGCTCACGCTCGGATCAAAGCTTGAGCCGAGAGTCACTTGCATAATCCATCCATGAGAACATATACGACAGTGTGAGCGAGCCTTTAAACTTATGTTAGGGGTGCTTCACACATAGCGAGTTCGCTACCGAAATCGCTGCTACATCACGGTTTTGGTGACGCAACAGTGACCTCATTAGCGATCTCGCTGTGTGTGACACTGAGCAGCGATCTGGTCCCTGCTGTGAATCGCTGCTCGTTACACACAGCCCTGGTTCGTTTTCTTCAAAGGCGCTCTCCCGCTGTGACGCACACATCGCTGTGTGTGACAGCGAGAGAGCGACGAAATGAAGCGAGCAGGGAGCAGGAGTCGGCATCTGGCAGCTGCGGTAAGCTGTAACCAAGATAAACATCGGGTAACCAAGGGAAGCCCTTTCCCTGGTTACCCGATATTTACCTTCGTTACCAGCCTCCGCCGCTCTCGCTGCCAGTGCCGGCTCCCTGCTCCCTGCACATGTAGCTGCAGTACACATCAGGTAATTAACCCGATATGTACTGTAGCTAGGAGGGCAGAAAGCCAGCGCTAAGCAGTGTGCGCGGCTCCCTGCTCTCTGCACATGTAGCTGCAGTACACATCGTGTAATTAACCCGATGTGTACTGTAGCTAGGAGAGCAGGGAGCCAGCGCTAAGCAGTGTGCGCGGCTCCCTGCTCTCTGCACATGTAGCGACATTATGATCGCTGCTGCATCGCTGTGTTTGACAGCTAAGCAGCGATCATAACAGCGACTTACAAGGTCGCTGTTACGTCACAGAAAATGGTGACGTAACAGCGACGTCGTTGTCGCTGTCGCTATGTGTGAACCCAGCCTTAAAGCGATCTACTTATTTCTACCTATAATGCAAATATAGGATAAGATATTCAAGTCTCATTGGGAGATCAAGGCCATGTGCACACATTGAGTGTTTGGTGAGTTTTTCTACCTTTTAGTATTTGTAAGACAAGACCAGAAGTCGGTGATAAATCCAGAAGTGGTGACATGTTACTATTATACTTTTCCTCTGATTGTTTCACTCTGGTTTGGCTGCTGATGTAAAAAAACGTACCAAATACTCAACATTTGCACGTGGCCTTACAAATACTGAGGTAAAAACTCACCAAATACTCAATGTGTGCAAGTTTTGTATATATGTGTGGTATATATATATATATATATATATATATACAGTTAGGTCCAGAAATATTTGGACAGTGACACAATTTTCGCGAGTTGGGCTCTGCATGCCACCACATTGGATTTGAAATGAAACCTCTACAACAGAATTCAAGTGCAGATTGTAACGTTTAATTTGAAGGTTTGAACAAAAATATCTGATAGAAATTGTAGGAATTGTACACATTTCTTTACAAACACTCCACATTTTAGGAGGTCAAAAGTAATTGGAAAAATAAACCAAACCCAAACAAAATATTTTTATTTTCAATATTTTGTTGCGAATCCTTTGGAGGCAATCACTGCCTTAAGTCTGGAACCCATGAACATCACCAAACGCTGGGTTTCCTCCTTCTTAATGCTTTGCCAGGCCTTTACAGCCACAGCCTTCAGGTCTTGCTTGTTTGTGGGTCTTTCCGTCTTAAGTCTGGATTTCAGCAAGTGAAATGCATGCTCAATTGGGTTAAGATCTGGTGATTGACTTGGCCATTGCAGAATGTTCCACTTTTTTGCACTCATGAACTCCTGGGTAGCTTTGGCTGTATGCTTGGGGTCATTGTCCATCTGTACTATGAAGCGCCGTCTGATCAACTTTGCAGTATTTGGCTGAATCTGGGCTGAAAGTATATCCCGGTACACTTCAGAATTCATCCGGCTACTCTTGTCTGCTGTTATGTCATCAATAAACACAAGTGACCCAGTGCCATTGAAAGCCATGCATGCCCATGCCATCACGTTGCCTCCACCATGTTTTACAGAGGATGTGGTGTGCCTTGGATCATGTGCCGTTCCCTTTCTTCTCCAAACTTTTTTCTTCCCATCATTCTGGTACAGGTTGATCTTTGTCTCATCTGTCCATAGAATACTTTTCCAGAACTGAGCTGGCTTCATGAGGTGTTTTTCAGCAAATTTAACTCTGGCCTGTCTATTTTTGGAATTGATGAATGGTTTGCATCTAGATGTGAACCCTTTGTATTTACTTTCATGGAGTCTTCTCTTTACTGTTGACTTAGAGACAGATACACCTACTTCACTGAGAGTGTTCTGGACTTCAGTTGATGTTGTGAACGGGTTCTTCTTCACCAAAGAAAGTATGCGGCGATCATCCACCACTGTTGTCATCCGTGGACGCCCAGGCCTTTTTGAGTTCCCAAGCTCACCAGTCTATTCCTGTTTTCTCAGAATGTACCCGATTGTTGATTTTGCTACTCCAAGCATGTCTGCTATCTCTCTGATGGATTTTTTTCTTTTTTTTTCAGCCTCAGGATGTTCTGCTTCACCTCAATTGAGAGTTCCTTAGACCGCATGTTGTCTGGTCACAGCAACAGCTTCCAAATGCAAAACCACACACCTGTAATCAACCCCAGACCTTTTAACTACTTCATTGATTACAGGTTAACGAGGGAGACGCCTTCAGAGTTAATTGTAGCCCTTAGAGTCCCTTGTCCAATTACTTTTGGTCCCTTTAAAAAGAGGAGGCTATGCATTACAGAGCTATGATTCCTAAACCCTTTCTCCGATTTGGATGTGAAAACTCTCATGTTGCAGCTGGGAGTGTGCACTTTCAGCCCATATTATATATATAATTGTATTTCTGAACATGTTTTTGTAAACAGCTAAAATAACAAAACTTGTGTCACTGTCCAAATATTTCTGGACCTAACTATATATATATATATATATATATATATATATATATATATATATATATATATATATATATAAATGAAGCATAATCAAAATGCCATATATGTGTCCCAAAATTATACCAATAAAAATTACCAATTGTAACACAAAAATAAGCTGTCTTTGAGCTTTATAAACAAAGAAATAAAAATGTTTTGGCTCTCTGAATATGAAGCAAAAAAATATATATTTTATTTTATTAAAAAGTGATTTTCTTGCGCCAGAGAAAAAAAAAAAAAATAAATAAAAAAAATAGATTGATTATCAACATAATCGTAATATCCTATACAAATACTATACCATTACTTATCCCGTACAGTGAACGCCATAACAACAAAAATATGGAAACAATGCTAAAATTCATCCAGTTTTCCCAAAAATAAGGAAAACTTAATGGTGAAATGACCTCCGCTGTCAGGTAGAGCAGAGATCTTTAGACATTTAAACAGGGAGAGATAATTTATATCAGTATATTGTTTGAATTTTGAAAGAGTCTTTAGTATATGATTCCATCTCCCTAAAAGTACCCCACTTTATATATTATCATAATTGAACTATTAGTGTATTTATATAATTGTCCACGGGGCGTATCGAGCGCGATTTAGGGCAAGCCTTCGTGGAGCAGGGGCACCAAAAAAACTTAAGGTGAAAATCCTCCGCTGTTAGGTAGGGTACTGCTCTATAGGTTAATTAATTGCTAGAAAACATTTACATATTTTAGTATGTGTTTCATCATGTACACTCATTATGTGTTTTTTGTTTGTCCCTTTAATGCATACCAATAAATTTGCAACATTTTTAAATAATTATTTAAGGGAGCAGTTTTGATTTTAGCCAGTGGTAGATCTCTAATACTGTATACTTTGTGCGATGGTAAGTTATATGTACCCCAATATGCTGGAACTAGCAAATACAACTCATCCCTTTAAAAAACAAGCCCTCATACAACTATCTTAATAAAATGAGAGTAGTATTGTGCCTGGAAAGTGACAATGGAAAAAGTAAAAGAAAATGCTTTGCCCTTAAGACTCAAAATGATCCAGCCCCTTAGACAGTGTTCCTCAACCCAGTCCTCAAAAGTCACCAACAGTTCAGTCACAAAGTACAGTTTTGTGAACTAGTCTTACCAGATATAGTAACACACACAATTCACACATAGAAACACAGCAATCTTCTCTAAAAGACACTTCTTTGAGAAGAGCAAACTCCCTGTTACAGATTTTCACTTCCCTAATACTTTATGCATGCTGATTATTTTCTTTGAGAAGACCACTCTATAGAATACAATGCCATGGAAGACCACTCTATAGCATACCACTCCATAGAATACCACTCTATAGCATACCACTCCATAGAAGACCACTCTATAGCATACCACTCCATAGAAGACCACTCTATAGAATATCACTCCATACAAAAGCACTCCAATGCACTATTGGTCATTACAAAGAGGTTTCATTATAACATGAAAGATAGTTTGAAATATGTGGAACAAGAAGGATTTACTGTACTCCCTCTTTATACCCCTTGATACAGCTGGAAGCTGAACGGGGATTGCTTCAGGAGGACAGGCGGGTCAGCGAGACTAGCTGTGCTGCATTGCGGGAGCAGCGGGAAGCATTAGAGCTTGAAGTATCTCAGCTCCAGACAGAAAGAGCGGGACTGGAACGGAGGAGTCGGGAGATGGAAGAGAAGCAGCAGAGGATCGAGGAGCAGCTGCATAGTGTGCACAGAGAAAGAGCTAAACTAAGAGAACAGCTTGCGCAGGTAAAGGTGGCCTCATTGCTTTTGGTACATAGCCATTGCAACTGAATTTTTGTCTTTTCTATAGTTACAGAATGTTGATTTTATGACCAACACTTCAATCAGCAATGTCGTTCAATCAGTCACTCTGAAAATTCAAAGCCTATGCCTCCAAATTTATTAGCAGGAACTCATAGGGACACAAAATAAAAACATCTTTTCATACATTTTTTGGTGTTTGATATTTACATAGCACCTGGCCAACGTGCTTGGTGTAATCTGTTTACCCCAAGTTTATAGACATGGTCCAGTTTCTCTTGTAGTATTTGATTAATTTTTGCCTATGCCAGGAGTGAATTCTAATAGGAGGAAAAGTTTAAAGTGGTTGTCCACTTCTGATTCCACATGTGTCCCCCATGTAAAGTAAGAAGTCTATGCCCCCCTCCGCCACCTGCGGTTCTGATGCTTGAGGTCCCGGGGCTCACGTGTTGTGTCGTCATCCGTGCCCCGCATCCAATCAGCGCCAGCTTCTCTCTCCCCGCTTTCAGACAAACAAGTTAATGAACAGGAAATGAGCACTGTGGCTGCTGCTCACTTACTGATGATTGCTTATGTGGTCGAAGGTGGGAAAAAGAGAGAAGCTGGCATTGATTGGATGTGGGCCTTGTGTGACCTTGCAACAACGCATGAGCAGCGGGTAACGCAAGCATGGGCATCGCTGGAACAGCGCCAGCAGCAGAGGTGTGTATAGGCTTTTTTATTTTACATGGGAGAAACATATGGAATCAGAATTGGTTGTCCACTTTAAGGCGGGCTTTGCACGTTGCGACACCGCAAGCCGATGCTGCGATGTCGCACGCGATAGTCCCCACCCCCGTCACAGGTACAATATCTTGTGATAGCCAGCTTCACATGCACTCACCTGCCCTGCGACCGTCGCTCTGGCCGGCGACCCGCCTCCTTCCTAAGGGGGCGGGTCGTGCGGCGTCATAGCGACGGCAGGCGGCCAATAGCGGCGGAGGGGCGGAGATGAGCAGGATGTAAACATCCCGCCCACCTCCTTCCTTCCGTATAGCGGCAGGTAAGGAGATGTTCCTCGCTCCTGCGGTGCACAGTGATGTGTGCTGCCACAGGAACGAGGAACAAAATCGTACCTGTCGCGGCACCGGCATTATGGAAATGTCGGTGAATGCAACGATGATACGATAACGACGTTTTTGCGCTCGTTCATCGTATCATCTAGCATTTACACAGTACGATGTCGAAAGTGACGCTGGATGTGTGTCACTTTCGATTTGACCCCACCGACATCACACGTGCGATGTCGCAATGTGCAAAGCCGCCCTTAGGCTGTGTGCCCACAATGAATTTTTGATGCTTCATATTTTCACAAAATAAAAAATGCACCATTTTACAGTTCCAGTAGAATGGGTGGGATTTATAGAAATCTCCTGCCCATCGAGTTTCATTTTTACTCAGTGTAAACCGACCTGTGGTGCGTCTTTCAAATCTATAACATGTCAATTTCTCTGAGTGTTCTGTGTAGATTTTTCTCATAGACTTGCATTAGATGCGGGAAATCTCAGGTTAAAATGCACATGCGTTTTTAGTGCATTTCCGCTGCAAAAACGCATCATAAATGCATGTGATCCACACATAAGTATATCAATAAAGTTATGTCAAAGCCAAGAGTTAAGAATTATCAAAAACAAAGCTTTATACCAACAAGAGACAAAAACCGCAGGATCAAAAATTCAAGAAAATGCATGTAAAAAAAAAAACGCACACAAAAACACATGTAAACTTATTTACATATTAGGGACAAAAATGGTCCAGAAATTCTGCAAAATCAAAAACTTACCAAAAACTCATATGGGCACACAGCCTAAAGACCGCTTTACACGCTGCGACATCGCTCAAGCGATCTCGTTGGGGTCACGGAATTTGTGACGCACGTTCGGTCGCTTTAGCGATGCCGTTGCGTGTGACACCTTTGAGCGATTTTGCATCGTTGCAAAAACGTGCAAAATCGCTCATCGGTGACATGGGGGTCCATCCTCTAATATCGTTGCTGCAGCAGTAACGAAGTTGTTCCTCGTTCCTGCGGCAGCACACATCGCTCCGTGTGACACCTCAGGAACGAGGAACCTCTCCTTACCTGCCTCCCGCCCGCAATGCGGAAGGAAGGAGGTGGGTGGGATGTTCGTCCCGCTCATCTCCGCCCCTCCGCTTCTATTGGGCGGCGGTTCAGTGACGCTGCTGTGACGTCGCTGTGACGCTGAACGAACCGGCCCCTTAGAAAGGAGGCGTTTTGCCGGTCACAGCGACGTCGCAGGGCAGGTAAGTAATGTGACGGGTCTGGGCGATGTTGTGCGCCACGGGCATCGATTTGCCCGTGTCACACAACCGATGGGGGCGGGTACCCGCGCTAGCGATATCGGTCATGATATCGCAGCGTGTAAAGCGGCCTTAAGGGTATACCAATGTGTGGCGAATACGCTGTGGATTTTCCATTCAGATTTGCAAATCTCATCCTCATGCTGTGTAAATCAATCTGTACGGAAATCTACATGCAGGGCAGATTATAAATGGACATGTCGAATTGCATGTATATGTTGTGAGGTAGCGTGGTCGGCTGCGCAGCAGAAGACACGGGATCCAGGCATTAAGGTTCACAGCACACGGTTTTAATGTCCAAACAAAAGTCCATAACAAAATACATGTGCCTCTCCAGCAGAGAGCTCAGGGAGTTCTGTTCACTCCCCCACACCCGGCACACCTGCCCTTGTTCCTGATTCTATTTAACCCTCCCTTCAGCCTGTAGGGAAACAGCATTAACCCTAGAGTGGACCTACTTTCTATCATGGAGTGAGCACAACCGGGGCGAGACATACCGGCCGTCATAGATAACCCCGGTCACAGTCTCACATACCCCCCCCCTCAGTTCAAGCGTGCGGGGTTGAACTCCAGCCATCAAACACGGGCCGAGGGACAAGGCATCGGCGTTGCCCTGCAACCTACCGGCCCGGTGTTCAACCGTAAACCGGAAGTTCTGCAGAGAAAGGAACCACCGGGTAACCCGGGCATTCCGTTCCTTGGCGGACCTCATCCAGACCAGTGGAGAGTGATCCGTCACCAAGCGAAACTGACGTCCCAGCAGGTAATAGCGTAAGGACTCCAAGGCCCACTTAATCGCCAGGCACTCCTTCTCCACTACGCTATAATTCCGCTCGGGAGGGGTGAGCTTCCTACTTAAGAAGGTGACGGGGTGTTCCTCCCCCTGAACCACCTGAGACAGCACTGCCCCCAGGCCGACCTCTGAGGCCTCAGTCTGTACTATGAACTCCTTCCGGAAATCAGGGTGTACAAGAACGGGCTGTCCGCACAGGACCCCCTTCAGGGCCCGGAAGGAGTCCTCGGCCTGCGGAGTCCAGCGCACCATGACGGACTTCTTGCCTTTGAGAAGGTCCGTCAAGGGGGCTGATAGTCCCGCAAAATCCTTTACAAACCTCCTGTAGTACCCCACGATACCCAGGAAGGCCCTAACCTGCTTCGTGGTCAGGGGTCTAGGCCACTTCTGGATCGCCTCAACCTTGTTAATTTGGGGCTTAATCACTCCTTGGCCTATCACGTAGCCCAAGTAGCGGGCTTCCGTGAGTCCCAACGCACGTTTCTTGGGATTGGCCGTCAATCCGGCTGTTCGAAGCGCGTCCACCACCGCTTGTACCTGTTCCAAGTGGGTCTGCCAATCGGAGCTGTAAATAATGATGTCATCAAGGTACGCTGATGCATACGCCTGGTGGGGTTCCAGCACTAAGTCCATCAACCTCTGGAACGTGGCCGGAGCGCCATGTAACCCAAAAGGCAAGACTACATAGTGGAAGAGACCCTCCGGCGTAACAAAAGCGGTTTTCTCCCTGGCGGACTCCGTCAGTGGCACCTGCCAGTACCCCTTGGTCAGGTCGAGCGTGGTAAAATATCGCGCCTGTCCCAGCCTATCAATCAGCTCATCCACCCGGGGCATGGGGTAGAGATCGAACTTGGAGATTTCGTTCAATCTCCTAAAGTCATTGCAGAACCTTAAGGAGCCATCGGGTTTTGGTATTAGGACAATGGGACTAGCCCATTCACTCCGGGATTTTTCGATGACCCCTAGGCGTAGCATTGTCTTCACTTCCTCTGATATGGCTTGTCTTCGAGCCTCCGGCACGCGGTATGACTTCAGGCGTACCTTCAGGTGGGGCTCGGTGACAATATCATGTCGTATCAGACTGGTCCTACCGGGCAGCTCGGAGAAGACATCGGGGTTCTGCTGAACCATCCGTCTGGCCTCTCGCCTCTGTTGCTTGGTGAGGGCTTCTCCAATCCTTACTTCTGGTTCGTCCTCTCCGGAGGTCGCTGGAGCCGGATGTGAACGACTCGAAGAGGAGGGAGGTGGGGAAAAAACAGCCATCAGGCTTTCCCGTTCCTGCCAAGGTTTTAATAGGTTGACATGGTATATTTGTTCAGGTTTCCGCCTACCGGGCTGCAATACTTTATAGTTAACCACCCCGACTCTTTCCTTTATCTCGTAGGGGCCTTGCCACTGAGCCAGGAATTTACTCTCCGCCGTGGGGATTAATACCAACACCCGATCCCCGGGTTTAAAGGTCCGCATGGTGGCTTGTCTATTGTAGCGACCGCTTTGCGCGGCCTGAGCCTCCTGTAAATGCTCCTTCACAATTGGCATGACCGCGCTTATGCGGTTCTGCATACCCAAAATGTGTTCAATCACACTTTTATGGGGGGTGGGCTCTTGCTCCCATGTTTCCTTTGCCAGGTCCAACAATCCCCGGGGATGTCGCCCGTATAACAATTCAAAAGGCGAAAACCCCGTGGATGCCTGTGGCACCTCTCGTATGGCAAACATCAAATAGGGAAGCATCATATCCCAGTCTTTCCCGTCTTTAGAGATCACCCTTTTGAGCATGGTTTTCAGAGTTTTATTGAAACGCTCGACTAATCCGTCCGTTTGAGGATGATACACAGACGTACGCAACTGCTTGATCTGGAGTAGCCGGCATAGCTCTTTGGTCACTTTAGACATGAATGGGGTCCCCTGATCCGTAAGGATCTCCTTGGGCAACCCCACCCGGCAGAACACCGCAAACAACTCCCGAGCTATAAGCTTTGCTGCAGTATGTCTGAGAGGTATCGCCTCGGGATACCGGGTGGCATAGTCAACGATCACTAGGATGTGTTGGTGCCCTCGAGCGGACTTTACGAGGGGCCCCACCAGATCCATCCCTATCCGTTCAAAAGGGACTTCTATAATGGGTAAAGGTACCAACGGACTGCGAAAATGGGTTAGGGGGGCGGTAAGCTGACACTCCGGGCAGGTTTCGCAGAACCGTTTTACCTCCCCAAAGACCCCGGGCCAATAGAACCTTTGCAATATTCGCTCCTGCGTTTTCTTGACCCCTAGGTGGCCACTCATCAGGTGTTTATGAGCCAAGTCGAGGACCCGCCGGTGATGCGGCTGGGGCACCACCAACTGTTCTACCCCCACGCCCCGTATTTCATCTACCCGGTAGAGTAAATCTTGCTTAAGAGCGAAATGGGGGTACCTTACCTGTGCACCGGGCAGCTGTGCCACCCCGTCAACTACTGTCACCCGACTCCGGGCGTGTATTAACGTAGGGTCCTGGAGTTGGGCTGTCCCAAACGTATCCGGGGACGCCTCCAACTCCGGGATGGGCTCGACCATCTCAGCCTCTCCTGCCAATACCTCTAGGGGTGACCTATCAGGTTCACACTCTGTCCCTATCATGGTGACCCCTACGGCAGGCGTCCCGGATTCAGGATTGTAGGGCTCAGGTCCCGGACTGACCAATAACTGAGGGGACTTAGGGGGTCCCTTCCATAAAGTCCAAAAATAGGGCAGATCCCTTCCTAGGATCACGTCATAAGGAAGAGTGTTAAGAAGTCCCACCTCATGTTGCACCTGACCGCAAGGTGCTGTGATGGTGACAATCCCCGTGGGATAGTCGCGGCGGTCCCCATGTATGCAAACCACCCCCACGGTACGTCCTGTGGCCTTTACTTTAGCCCTCAAGGTGGATCGCACAAGGGTCACTAAGCTTCCGGAATCCAACAATCCTGTAACCGGACATCCATTCACCTGTATTTGGCACAAGTGGGGCTCCGTCTCTGGGGAGACCAGGTCAGCGGTACACACCACCTGAGCATACATTGAACCCCGCCGGGTAACCCCACAATCCATGGGCTCCGTGGTGAGTGGACACTGGGCTTCCATATGTCCCACCCGCTGGCACCGCCAACATCTAATGGGGACGGAAACCCCCTTGACGGGTTGTCGTTTAGGGTACAGAACCTTCCGGACCTCAGGAACGGCGGCCGCGGCCTCAGACGGGACGGTAGGGGACTCCTGCACCGTTGTCAGCGGTGGGTCCTTGGCCCTAGGCTTGGAGGGGCCGGACCGACGGGCGGTACGCAAAGTCTCAGTGTCCCGTATCAAGTCCTGCGTAGCCACATGCCGCTCTACCAAGGACACTAATTGGTCCAGGGTACTCGGGTCGCCCTGTCCTACCCACCGTTAAACGGTGACGGGTAAAGTGCGCACAAAACGATCCACTACTACCCTTTCCACCATTTGCGCCGGGCTCAGAGTGTCAGGCTGCAACCACTTTTTTACAAGATGCAACAAGTCATAGGCCTGGGAGCATACGGGTTTGGCTTCCTCATAGAACCACTGATTTACCCGCTGAGCCCGTACATAGGTATTCACCCCCAACCAAGCCAGTATTTCGGCTTTCAGGGTCACATAGTCAATGGCGTCCTCGGTACAGAGGTCCAGGTACGCTTTTTGGGGTTCCCCCGTCAGATAGGGCGACAATACCTCAGCCCACTGGGGGGTCGGCAGCTTTTCCCGCTCGGCCACCCGCTCAAACACCGCCAGGAACGCTTCCACATCATCACCCGGGGTCATCTTTTGCAACGCTTGTCTCACCGCTTTCCGGACGCTGCCGTCATCACCCGGTCCCGGGGTTGTTGCTGCCGGTCCGGCACGGATCGACTTGGCCAGGAGAACCATCTGTTCTTGGTGCCTTTTTTCCTGCGCTTGCAAGGCTTGCTGCTGACGTTCCAATGCCCGGAGCAGGTGTGCATTGGTCTGTTGCTGCTGTGCATTAGCCTGTTGTTGCTGTGCATTAGCCTCTTGTAGCTGTGCATTAGTCTGTTGCTGCTGCCTTAGTATGTCCTCCATGGTGTCGCCGGGTTTGGGCTGTAGTATAGCCGCTTGAATCCAGGACATTTGCTACTGGGTCACCAGGGATGGATGCTACACCTCACCGGCTGTCATGCCCGCCGATTCTCCACCATATGTGAGGTAGCGTGGTCGGCTGCGCAGCAGAAGACACGGGATCCAGGCATTAAGGTTCACAGCACACGGTTTTAATGTCCAAACAAAAGTCCATAACAAAATACATGTGCCTCTCCAGCAGAGAGCTCAGGGAGTTCTGTTCACTCCCCCACACCCGGCACACCTGCCCTTGTTCCTGATTCTATTTAACCCTCCCTTCAGCCTGTAGGGAAACAGCATTAACCCTAGAGTGGATCTACTTTCTATCATGGAGTGAGCACAACCGGGGCGAGACATACCGGCCGTCATAGATAACCCCGGTCACAGTCTCACAATGTACAGTTGAAACTAGAAGTTTACATACACTATCTAAAAAGACACATCTGAATGTTTTTCTCACTATCTGACACGAAATCCTAAAAAAACCTTTCCTGTTTTAGGTCAATTAGGAACCAAAATTATTTATATTTGCCAAATGCCAAAATAATGAGAGAAAAAATATTTTAAGGCATTTTTATAATTTCTGCAAAGTCAAAAGTTTACATACACTTTATTAGTATTTGGTACCATTGCCCTTAAACTGTATGACTTGGGTCAAACGTTTTGGATCTCCTTCCACAAGCTTCTCACAATAGTTGGTACGAATTTGGGCCCACGTCTCCTGACAGAACTGGTGTAGCCATGTTTGTAGGTCGCCTTTGCTCGCACTTGCCTTTTCAGGGGAATCGGGAGTCCACGGTGAACTTATTATCCCAGTTAACTGTTGCTCGTTAGAGACTTCATGGAGATTTTTTGCAGAACATGTCTTTGTTACACTGTCGCAAGGCAGATGCAGTAGTTATTATTCCTTGAGTCTCATTATATGCAGCTGTCTTCACGGAGGCTGTTTGATTACAGCACTTTTTTGCAGTTACTGGGATCTAGTACATACTCATAGCACTTGACCAAAATTGCTGATATAAATTGGACTGTGGTTCATTTTTACTTGAATACTGCATATCTTTATATATTGACCCCACCGTCTCTGTATGACTTTTTCTGCATTTCCGCTGTTTATGGAACGCACTTGTGCCTAGTATGCAATTTGCACTAGTATACTGTATTTATTATATAGCGCATTTCTGCGGTCATGCCTTATAGAGCGATGGGGATCCAATATACGGATATGCTATAGTGATTAATTTTTGCCTTTTGACGGGTGACTTGGCTCTTGGGGTTGTGCAATACTATATTTATATAGCAAGGTTTTTCTATAGTGATTTTGCACAAATTAACCCCTTCCCTCTCTCCCCCTCTTTTTGAAATAAGGCTGTTTTGCACTAGTCACTTTATTCATCTAATATTCCGGTGCAATGGATATTGATCTACCTGTTTAACATTTGTGAACTGAGATGCAGCATTGGTCACTTTATTGGATAAGCATGTGCAATATAATACCGCTTAACCCACGTAATTTTCTATTTTGACTGCAATTTACTATTTTATTGTGTGGTGTTTTTTCGTGATTGTATTTTTTGATGATAATAAAAAATTATTGATTTATTGTGACATTGTATACTCCTTTTTTGGATGGAAAAAATTCTTATTTCTTTCCATGTGATGCAATTGCCCATATATTTGCAATAGGATTGAGATCAGGGTTTTGTGATGGCCACTCCAAAACATTGACACTGTTTTCTTTAAACCACTTTGTAACCAGTTTGGCAGTATGCTTTGGGTCATTGTCCATTTGAAAGACCCATTTCCACCCAACATTTAAGTTTCCTGGCTGATGTCTTGAGATGTTGCTTCAGTATTGCCACATAATCTCCTGCAGCAAAACAACCCCACAACATGATGCTGCTACCCCCGTGTTTCACGGTTGGGACGGTGTTCTTTGGCTTGAAAGCTTCTCCTTTTTCCTCCAAACATAATGATCGTCATTTTGACCAAACAGTTCAATTTTAGTTTCTTCAGACCACAGGACTTATATCCAAAAATAAGGTCTTTTTTCCTGTGTGCATTTGCAAACATTAATCTGACTTTCTTTGTCGCTCCATTGGGAGACCCAGACAATTGGGTGTATAGCTTCTGCCTCCGGAGGCCACACAAAGTATTACACTTTAAAAAGTGTAACCCCTCCCCTCTGCCTATACACCCTCCCGTGCATCACGGGCTCCTCAGTTTTATGCTTTGTGTGGAAGGAGGCACACATCCACTCAGCTTCTCATTTTAGTTATATCGGTTGGAAGAAAAGTGGGCTCCCACGGGGCCCCCGGCATGTTCCCTTCTCACCCCACTATGTCGGCGGTGCTGTTAAGGTTGAGGTACCCATTGCGGGTACAAAGGCAGGAGCCTCATGCCGTCTCCTTCACCATCCCTTAGCGGCTCTGGGAGAAGTGGGATCCTGAGCGGTCATCCAGTCACTGGGACCGTGCTCCCTCCGAGCCCCTGGGGGAATCTGTCGGACAGGAGTTTGTTGATCCTCAGGGACCGGGCCCTGCATCACTAAGGTACTCTGTACCCCCATGGGGGATGTGCATGGAGCGCCTACATCCCGGACGCTGCAGCAGCTGCTTATTTGTGACGGCCGGCGGACTTCCGCGCCGACCGCGCCTGTTTGTCGGCCGCGGTGTTAAATTTAGTCCCCGGCTTCAATTGCGGCCTAGTAGCAAAACTCCCGCCCCCGGGCCTGTCTATCAGGGATAAGGGCGGGACTGCCGACCTGACATTGGCTGTGAGGGCCAGGGCATCCTGTATGTTCCTCCCCCCCTCACTGATCACTGTGGGGACTCCAGATTCCCGCACTTTTCTAACGCCGCCCACGGCTTCTCTCCTCCCCTGAGAGCTCCGGCAGCCATTTCTTTGGCACTCTGCCTGTGGAAGATTTCCTGGAAAGAGCTCTGCAACGCTGGGAGACCTAAGGCAGGGAATCTGGAGGACACACACTCCGCTTTTTAGCGGTCGGTAAGCCACACCGGTCACCCGGTGCTGGTCCCCTTAGGGTGCCGGAATAGATACTATATATATTTATATATTTCTGTTCGGTCGGGCTGTATACCCTTCCCATATACCCTCAGTGATCACTCTCCTAGGAGACAACAGCATGTCGTCCACAAGGAGCAAGGGGGCCAAGACACAGGGTTATTTTGCGACCTGTACCTCTTGTGCGGCTAAGTTACCTGCGGGTTCCACCTACCCTCACTGTGAGCAATGCTCAACCCCTGTTTTACTTCCACAACCGGAGCCTCGGTCACTAGTGGGCCCCTCGGCTCAGGTAGAATCCGTTGCTCCCCCTGTCCAGGCGGCAGGGACAGAGTTTGCAGTCTTTGCTGAAAAACTCTCTGAGTCACTCTCACAATCCATGGCTCAGTCCATGGACAAATGGTCTGCCAAGCTGCTGGAAGCTTTGCAGTCCAGACCGGTCCCTACACAGGCCCCGGGCCCTGTTGGATCTTCACCCCCAGGCCCCTCTCTGCCCGCGCCGCAGCACGCTCCCAGGGGGGGCCCTAGGTCTCATGGGGAGGACTCCGGCCCGGACCACAGTCCCAGACCGGCTAAGCGGGCACGCTGGGAATCTTCCCCGACTTCTTCACGCTGCTCGGGTTCCCAGCGTGAGGACTCTCTGGAGGACGAGGCGGACGTCGCAGCTCAGGGCTCTGACACTGACGTTGCCCTCAATCTTGATATACCTGACGGGGACGCCATAGTAAATAATCTTATCTCGTCCATCAACCAGGTGTTAGATATCTCTCCTCCACCGCCACCTGTAGAGGAGTCGACTTCTCAGCAGGAGAAACACCAGTTTCGGTTCCCTAAACGTACACGGAGTGCGTTTTTCGATCACTCTAACTTCAGAGATGCTGTCCAGAAGCCCAGAGCGGTTCCGGACAAGCGCTTTACTAAGCGCCTTACTGACACACGTTACCCCTTCCCTTCTGACGTTGTCAAGGGTTGGGCTCAATGTCCCAAGGTGCATCCCCCAGTCTCTAGATTGGCGGCTAGATCTGTAGTATCGGTTGCAGATGGATCATCGCTAAAGGATGCCACTGACAGGCAGATAGAGCTCCTGATGAAATCCATCTATGAAGCCACGGGCGCGTCTTTTGCCCCGGCCTTTGCAGCCGTGTGGGCACTACAAGCTATCTCAGCTTGTCTGGCTGAGATTAATGCCGTTACACGTAATTCTGCTCCGCAGGTTACGTCTTTGACTTCCCAGGCGTCAGTGTTTTCTTCCTACGCCATGAACGCAGTTTTAGACTCTGCTAGCCGTACAGCGGTGGCATCCGCTAACTCTGTGGCAGTCCGCAGGGCCATGTGGCTGCGTGAATAGAAGGCAGACTCGGCTTCTAAGAGGTTCTTAACCGGTTTGCCGTTTGCTGGCGACCGACTGTTTGGCGAACGATTGGATGAGATTATTAAGGAATCTAAGGGAAAGGACTCCTCCTTGCCCCAGTCCAAGCCAAAGAGACCTCAGCAACGACAGATACATTCGAGGTTTCGGTCCTTTCGTCCCTCCGCCAAGCCCCAATCCTCTTCGTCCAGCAGACCGGAGAAAGGCCAGAGGAACTCCTATGCGTGGCGGGCTAAGTCACGCCCCCAAAAGGCCGCAGGAGGCACTGCTTCCAAGTCGGCCTCCTCATGACTCTCGGCATCCCCGAACCGCATCCTCGGTCGGTGGCAGGCTCTCCCGCTTTTGCGACGCCTGGTGGCCACATGTTCAAGACCGATGGGTGAGAGACATTCTGTCTCACGGTTACAGGATAGAGTTCAGCTCTCGTCCTCCGACTCGTTTCTTCAGAACATCCCCGCCCCCTGAGCGAGCCGATGCACTTTTTCAGGCGGTGAACGCTCTGAAAACAGAAGAAGTTGTGATCCCTGTTCCCCCCCAGGAACATGGTCGCGGCTTTTACTCCAACTTGTTTGTGGTGCCAAAGAAGGACGGCTCGTTCCGTCCCGTTCTGGACCTCAAACTACTCAACAGACATGTGAGCACCAGACGGTTTCGGATGGAATCTCTCCGCTCGGTCATCGCTTCAATGTCACAAGGAGACTTCCTAGCATCGATCGACATCAAGGATGCTTATCTCCATGTGCCGATCGCACCCGAACATCAACGCTTTTTGCGCTTCGCCATCAGGGACGAACACCTTCAGTTCGTGGCATTGCCTTTCGGCCTGGCGACAGCCCCACGGGTGTTCACCAAGGTCATGGCATCTGTTGTGGCGGTCCTACACTCTCAGGGCCACTCGGTGATTCCCTACTTAGACGATCTTCTGGTCAGGGCACCCTCTCAGTTGGCGTGTCAAAACAGCCTTTCCGTCGCTCTGGCGACTCTCCAGCAGTTCGGGTGGATAATCAACTTTCCAAAATCCAAGTTGACACCGACCCAATCACTGACGTACCTTGGGATGGAGTTTCATACTCAGTCAGCGGTAGTCATGCTACCGCGGGACAAACTGCACCCCTGCCTGCAGAGAAAGCTATCTCTTCTTCGGGGTCAGTCACACCCCTTGAGGCGCCTCATGCACTTCCTGGGGAAGATGGTGGCAGCGATGGAGGCAGTGCCCTTCGCGCAATTCCATCTGTGGCCACTCCAGTGGGACATTCTCCGAAAATGGGACAGGAGGTCGACTTCACTCAACAGGAACGTCTCTCTGTCCCTTGCAACCAAGACGTCACTTCAGTGGTGGCTCCTTCCCAACTCTCTGTCGTAGGGGAAATCCTTCCTACCCCCAACCTGGGCTGTGGTCACCACGGACGCGAGCCTGTCAGGGTGGGGAGCGGTTTTTCTCCACCACAGGGCTCAGGGAACCTGGACTCCGATAGTCATCCCTTCAGATCAATATTCTGGAGATAAGGGCAGTGTATCTAGCCCTATTGGCCTTTCATCGGTGGCTGGAGGGCAGGCAGATCCGAATCCAGTCGGACAACGCCACGGCCGTCGCTTACATCAACCACCAAGGCGGCACTCGCAGTCGTCAAGCCTTCCAGGAAGTCCGGCGAATTCTGCAGTGGGTGGAAGACACAGGCTCCACCATCTCCGCAGTGCACATCCCGGACGTCGAGAGATCTGTCGCCGCTGGGGAACGCCGGACGTCGATCTCATGGCGTCACGGCACAACAACAAAGTCCCGGCATTCATGGCCCGGTCTCAAGATCACAGAGCTCTGGCGGCGGACGCATTAGTTCAGGATTGGTCGCAGTTTCGACTTCCCTATGTGTTTCCTCCTCTGGTGATGCTCCCCAGAGTGCTGCGCAAAATCAGGTCCGACTGTCATCGCGCCATTCTCGTCGCTCCAGATTGGCCGAGGCGGTCGTGGTACCCGGATCTGTGGCATCTCACGGTGGGTCAACCGTGGGCGCTCCCAGACCGCCCAGACTTGCTGTCTCAAGGGCCGTTTTTCCATCTGAATTCTGCGGCCCTCAACCTGACTGTGTGGCCATTGAGTCCTGGCTCCTAGTGTCCTCAGGGTTATCTCAAGATGTCATTGCCACTATGAGACAGGCCAGGAAACCAACGTCCGCCAAGATCTATCACAGGTCTTGGAGGATCTTCTTATCCTGGTGCTCTGACAAGGGTTTTACTCCCTGGCCCTTTGCCTTACCCACTTTTCTTTCATTCCTTCAATCCGGAATGGACAAGGGTTTGTCTCTCGGCTCTCTCAAGGGACAAGTATCGGCGCTTTCCGTATTTTTTCAAAAGCGTCTAGCCAGGCTTCCGCAGGTCCGCACGTTCCTGCAGGGAGTTTGCCACATAGTCTCACCTTACAAGCGTCCGCTTGAACCCTGGGACCTCAATAGGGTGCTAACGGCTCTTCAGAAACCACCTTTCGAGCCGCTGCGGGAGGTCTCTTTATCACGTCTTTCGCAAAAGGTGGCATTTCTAGTGGCAGTTACGTCGCTCCGTAGAGTGTCGGAACTGGCAGCGCTGTCATGCAAGCCCCCTTCCTGGTTTTTCACCAGGATAAGGTGGTTCTACGTCCGGTCCCGGAATTTCTCCCTAAAGTGGTATCCCCTTTTCATCTCAATCAGGATATCTCCTTACCTTCATTTTACCCTCATCGAGTTCACCAATGTGAAAAGGATTTGCACTCATTAGATTTAGTGAGAGCACTCCGACTCTACGTGTCTCGCACGGCGCCCCTGCGCCGTTCAGATGCCCTCTTTGTCCTTGTCGCTGGCCAGCGTAAGGGTTCGCAGGCTTCCAAGTCAACCTTGGCTCGATGGATCAAGGAACCAATTCTTGAATCCTACCGTTCTTCTGGGCTTCCACTTCCTTCAGGGTTGAAAGCCCATTCTACCAGAGCCGTGGGTGCGTCCTGGGCACTGCGGCACCGGGCTACGGCTCAGCAGGTGTGTCAGGCAGCTACCTGGTCTAGTCTGCACACTTTCACGAAACACTATCAGGTGCATACCTATGCTTCGGCAGACGCCAGTCTAGGTAGGTGAGTCCTTCAGGCGGCGGTTGCCCACCTGTTAGAGGGGGTCATTTTCGGCTCTCTTTATCGAGGTATTCTTTTACCCACCCAGGGACTGCTTTTGGACGTCCCAATTGTCTGGGTCTCCCAATGGAGCGACAAAGAAGAAGGGAATTTTGTTTACTTACCGTAAATTCCTTTTCTTCTAGCTCCTATTGGGAGACCCAGCACCCGCCCCTGTTCCCTTCAGGCTGGTTGTTCTTTTGTGTACACATGTTGTTGCATGTTGAATTGTTCTTTTGGTTCATGGTTTTCAGTTCTCCGAACATCCTTCGGATTGAATTTACCTTAGACCAATTTATAAGTTTCCTCCTTCCTGCTTTTGCACCAAAACTGAGGAGCCCGTGATGCACGGGAGGGTGTATAGGCAGAGGGGAGGGGTTACACTTTTTAAAGTGTAATACTTTGTGTGGCCTCCGGAGGCAGAAGCTATACACCCAATTGTCTGGGTCTCCCAATAGGAGCTAGAAGAAAAGGAATTTACGGTAAGTAAACAAAATTCCCTTCTTTTGATATTTCTTTTGGATTAATGGCTTCGAAAGATGCTTCCAGAAGCTTCCAAAGACATGACATCATCATATGGGCTGTCCCATATTGCTTAAAGGCATTGTGCTCTTAGTGTTCGTAAACGTTTGACTTTGCAGAAAGTAATACAAATGCCTTAAAACCTTCTGCCTCTCTCTTTCTCTTTCTCTCTCATTAGTCTGGCATTTGGCAAATATAAATAATTTTGGTTTGTAATTGTCCTAAAATGGGAGAGGTGTATTCTGATTTCATGTCAGATAGTGAGAAAAACATCCATATGTGTGTTTTAAGATAGTGTATGTAAACTTCTGGTTTCAACTGTTCATGGTTAGTTTTTTTTGTTAGTAGATTTGAGGCACAAAATTGTGGCAATTATCAACATACCCTAAAGGAAAGAATTTCTGTATCCTCTTGAAAGATCGGTAAAAGAAAACTACCATTTTAATGTGGATTGAAACTTAGATTTTGTACTTCTACATTTCTTCACATCACAAATGGTAGAAGGGGTTGTCCAGATACCTAACAATTTTAGAAACAGCTAAGAATGCTACAGAAAATAGACAGAAAAGGAATCGTCACCTTCCCAATCCCCTGCCGCTCCCATGCCTAGTCTTCTCTGGTGTCCCACTGGATGCAGCAGGTAAATGTCGACAGTAAATCACCGGTCCAAGAAGAACATAGACTAGTGGGTGAGCAGAGAAGTGTCAGCACAATGCGGTGGCGTATCGAAAAGTGATGTGTTACCTTTTTTCTTAAAGTATAACATGCTTAGCTATTTTTACTATCAACTATCAACTTTTACTATAGTGGATGGTCAGCTTGTGGAGGTTTCAGAACTTCAGAACTAGGGCGCAATCATACTCCTGACCACCAAAAAATCATGATAAAATAAAGTGCTGGCGTGTGCCATTAGTTTTGAGCGGAGACTCATACTAGCACTCTCATCCCTAAGAGAAACGTGTAACTGTGCATACAGCTTTATGTATCTATTCCTATTTTCTTTCCTACCCATCAGGCCAGTACAGTAGTGCAAACACTTCAAGATCAGTTGCAAGAAAATCGGAGGGAGTTAGACATGCAGGCTTTAGCCTTGCAGCGTGCAGCGCAGCGCATTGAGGAGCTGACCAATCAAAACGCAGAGTTTGGCGTTCAGGTAGCAGCGCTGGAGGTTGAACGACAGGAACAAGAAGATGATGTTGCTCAGCTGCGGTAAGGCCATTCTGCTGCTCATTAGTGTCTAAGCTCTTTCACTATTTCTTTGTACCTTAAATCTTGCTCTCTTGGTCTCTTAGGGGACAGAAGGAATCTCTAGAGAGCACCCTGTACGATACACAGCGGAGGGCAGCCCAACTGGAAGATCGCAGAGAACAACTGGAAGGAGAGATGCACACACTAATGCTCGCTAAACAAAACCTTCAAGGTATAGATCAGCACCTGACCTGTCTAAATGTCCCCAGTAACGTTATATTTTATGACCACGGCTTGAACTATATTCTTATTTTCTTATGGTTTAAAAAGTAAGTAAACTTTCTGCATGATTTTTCATATTGAAGGGGTTGTGCGGTCTAAAACAACAAGTTTGCAGTCACTCTGTATGTCAC
Source organism: Anomaloglossus baeobatrachus (assembly GCF_048569485.1). NCBI lineage: Eukaryota > Metazoa > Chordata > Amphibia > Anura > Aromobatidae > Anomaloglossus > Anomaloglossus baeobatrachus. The sequence continues at coordinate 561,019,383 of NC_134355.1, read as the reverse complement.
TCTATGCGACTGTAGACTTGTGAATCCTCACATTGCACACACCGCACACTGTGAGGATTCTCTGGTGTCAGAGCATTGAAGAGCAGTCACATGACCACAAGTATATGATATGCAGTACCGGCAGACAAAGACAGAAAAGGGCTCGTGTACAAGAACAATATGTGGGCCCTTTGCAGACTCAGAGCTCATCATAATGCAGGATTCCACCTGCTTTGGAGATAGAAATGGTCTCCCTTACATCTTGGGCCCTTGTGCAGCCACACAGTTTGCCCAAATGATATGTCCGCCCCTGATATGCAGGCTCCCAGACAGAATCTGACTAGACTGATTCCGTCCTTGTGCAATAGTTTGCAATGAGCACAGCGAAAACAGTCTAGTCAAATCCAGGCTGGGAGTCTGGATATGGATATTGTATACTTGAGGCCACGTGATCGTCATTCCTAGCTGTGACAGCAGAGAATCCTCACAGTGCCCAGTTCATTCTGTGTGAAAATTCACAAGTCTGCAGTCACATAGAGTGACTGCAAAGTTGTCATTTTAGACCAAACAACCCCTTTAATTAGATATTATAAATGGTTGCAGATGGGTCCAGTATTCTGAAACTTCCACTAATTGCTCAATAGACACCTGAGAAGTGCGAAGCTCAGGAGACAGGAGATCTTGCACACACAGCCGGGTACGGATTATATAGAAGTTTAGGCTGCGAAGCCTATGCTTTCAGTTAAATCCATACTCTACCCTATGTGCAACCTGTACGCACTTCTCAGGGGCCTGTTGAGTGATCGATCCTAGTCTCAGGTCCCCAGACCCTCACCAATCTGCAGGTAAACTGCCTGATATATGTGACAAACAGGCACATAAGGTAAGAGACATGGGTAATATTCGAAGAACTTTACTACATTTCTAACTTCAGGTATTTACTAATATTACGCCTAAAACATATTGGGATAGGATCTTGGAGCTGGGAATACCCCTTTGGTCTTGGTTCCACTTGTGCATAGCTTCTAATGCTAGAGCATCGGAAGCGATATGCTAATGACCCTCTGCTGTGGGTGTGAGCCGAAAGTCATGCGACTGTGATCCGATCTTGCGATCGGATCACAGCTGCGGAGGATAGGGGGAGGAAGTACTTTCTCCCCATCTCCTCAGCTGCCTGTCTCTGGGTACATCACCCTACGGTCAGATCAGATGACCGGCGAGTGCAGTGCGATGTTTCACATGCAGCCATAGACTTGTATGGGTGCATGTGAGCTGAGACTCACTGACAAATGCAGCATGGCGACATGGCAAAAGAAATCAATCGCAGATGGACACTGCCCCATACTGGTGCGAGCGAAATCTGATATTTTATTTGATTGCACTTACCCCTGCAAAACACATGTGCAACCGAGGCGTTTAATGTATATATGAATCATAAAATCACTGTGGATGACTCTTACAATAGAGACTTATAGGCGCTGCAGTAATGCGGGCTTTACACGCTGCGACATCGCCCGAGCGATCTCGTTGGGGTCACGGAATTTGTGACGCACATCCGGTCGCTTTAGCGATGTCTTTGCGTGTGACACCTATGAGCGATTTTGAATCGTCGCAAAAACGTTCAAAATCGCTCATCGGGGACATGGGGGTCCATTCTCAAATATTGCTGCTGATCAGTGTACGAAGTAGTTCGTACCTCCTGCGGCAGCACACATCACTATGTGTGACAACGCAGGAACGAGGAACCTCACCTTACCTGCGGCCGCCGGCAATGAGGAAGGAAGGAGGTGGGTGGGATGTTACGTCCCGCTCATCTCCGCCCCTCCGCTTCTATTGGACGGCGGTTCAGTGACGCTGCTGTGACGTCGCTGTGACGCTGAACGAACCGCCCCCTTAGAAAGGAGGCGGTTCGCCGGTCACAGTGACGTCGGTAGACAGGTAAGTAATGTGACAGGTCCGCGCGATGTTGTGCGCCACGGGCAGCGATTTGCCCGTGTCGCACAACCGATGGGGGCGGGTATGCACGCTAGCGATATCGGTCACAATATCGCAGCGTGTAAAGCGGCCTTAACAGTGAATAACAGGCCATGCTTATCCACTGTCAGGCTGATACTCCGCTATACTCACTTGTCTTTATATATGCAGAATTCAGCAATGGCGTCCAGGAAGGGTCATACCAGGTTGACAGCCTGGCACAAGTTTATGACATATTTATCAGTATCCATTTACAGTAAAACATAGGAGGTTGTAAATTATACAATAGCTTAATATATTCTCATAAAATCAGCCAGCAAAATATTACTGTGTGCAGAATTAAAGTTTTTATATTCTGGACACAACATTAATATGAATTATGTTATAAGGCAGATAATCCCCTGAGTACTCGGTGTAACACGATGACATGATGCTGATAAGTCTGAAATAGCACAAATGTAATCTAGCGTATCTGGCGGTATGGGCTGACATAGGCTTAGCAGATTTTAGACAGTTATTTTAATGCATCATTTATGAGCTGCATAAAAGAAGCCGATAAGAGCTACCAAAGAAATGTCCAAACCACTCGTAAAGCTGGGCTAGCTTTTCCCCCAATAAATAAGTGTTGGTAAATCCTGTTTGCTTTAATAGGTGTCAATTTTGGTGCAGTTTTGCTTGTAAAATTGGAAATTTCTCTATGGAATGCATATAAGATCGCGCTCACACTTGAGTTAGTTTTGTATTTAGTTTCATTGAAGGAGTTATTATCACTAGAGGAAGACAAATCTTGCTATATACATCCCTTGTAGCATTGAATAATAGCAAAATGTATTATTACAGACTAGCTATTTATTTCAATAACTAACCATGTAATACGTAGATGGGCCAGGTCCACTAGAGTGAAAGGTGGACCATCCATGCCCTGTGATGTCTTTGTGTCCTAAGAATATGGAAAAGAAATGTCACCATGAGACAATTATTCTTAAGTTCTTTAAAGGGAATGTGTCATCAGAAAATGATCCATTGTTTAAATAAGTGTTTACATTGATTATTTATTTATTTATTTTAAATATTGCAATGTTTTTCTTTTCATATCACAGTTTTTATTAAAAATAAAAATTAGAAAACTTGCAATCTGGCCACTGGGACATTTTAAGACCTAATTTCCAATTGTTTCAGGAAATTCACATGTACATTAGCAGCAAAGTGCACCCCAACTTTAGGAATGGACTCTACTATTTTGGTATCACTGATTACTATTAGTTTGTGAAGCCTCATGATGAGTGGGGGATCCAATATCTAAGATTAGAAGCAATGAACAGACTCTGACCTTATCTTTTGTATTGAAGCGTCTAATGAGAGTGCACAAAGGTCATTGAAGTGGGTCAACTGTGACATTGCCTATTGTGGTTGGTGGATCCTGTGTTATTTAGGGTGATACTTGTCAATTTAATCCTGCCACTGCTGATAAAGAAACTGCTGTAAACTCTTTCTGAAGGGAAAGGAAGTCTGAATCAAAAATAATTACTTTTGCCTGTGTGGAAATTGTTAGATTGCATTTTTTTTTTTTTTTTAATAAAGATCGTGATATGAAAAAAAGAACATTGCCAAAAATGTTTTAACAATACGGGTAACACTAAAACTTGATCTACACAATAAGCATTTACTGATGACACTTTCCCTTTCATGGATAAAATTGCAAAGTGTTGATGAGGAGTTGTCCTGAACTCATGCTTTATCCTTTTTTCGTTGCATTGTCCCCAGTTTGTTGTTCCTTTCCTTGTGTCTTATTAGTGCAGCAGTGGGTCTAGTGAACCTCACCTGCCTCTCACTAGCCAGGGCATCTACAGGTTGCAAAGACAGTATAGGGACTGGCGAGGAGAGTAGGGACATCTGCAAGTGAGGATAGGAGGTGTCCCATCTCCCCCTCTCACTTGCTACAGGGTCCTCCGTTGTTATCATGTCCCCTTTCTCTGTTGTGTTTTTGTTGTGGGTTAGATGCCTGTAGGTCTGATTGCACATGCCATGCTTGTCACACTTGGCAAGCGTGACTTGAGTTCTGTATAACCCCACCTCACCACTGATTGGCAGCTTTCGGTGTACACTGTATATGGGCAACAACCTGTCAATCAGTGGTGGAGGTGGGATTATAGAGCTCCACATTTAAATAACTGCTCGATCTGCAGCAAAGAAAATACTGAATTATATCAAAAAGACAGCAAGTAGCCCAGTAAGTGACACATCGCTAGAATCAGGGTCTCTACATTATGCTGATCTCAGATGGGGAAGAAAAAACCTGACTCCGGAATGTCTGACTGAAGGCCTTATCATTCACCCAACACCCCGTACCCACCAGGGTTCTTATCTAAAATAAACACAAAACACTGCGTGACATTGGATATAAAGGCCACAGCAGCCCCATTTATTAATAACAAAACATAAGCCATATAACATTACACATCTTCATTGAAGAACACCCGAAAAAGGAGGGGGGGGGGTAACTGAAGGTTGACCAAACTGTTCCTTGCAACATCGGCCCACCTCCTGACCCTCAGCCACAACACACCGACTCGAGAGCCCTGGCCAGATGTTGCCCACACCATGTCACGCTGAGACTCAACCCAGCAAGGACCCGTTTCACCAAACAATTGCACCGCTAGAGGTAACCCGCTCCGGCACTGGGTTCCGTCCTCTCCTCTGTGCAAACCCCCACCTTCAGACACCCCCCTCCTTTCCACCACCGCGAGTGCGCATGACCCCTTGTGTGCGCGAGTCAACCCACAACACCAACGCCTTCTCGACCCCTTCCATAAGCCCTAAGGCCCAGATATCATTCCCCACCGAATTTAAATGGACCCCGTCCCGCCGCAACAAGTTGGCGGACGCCGATTCCAACTCCGGGTGCCGAACCGAGACACCCCCGACCCAAGAAACAAAACGCCCAATCTCACGATTAACTTTGCTACGCGCTCTGTTAACAGCCTCCACCGACCTGGCGCGCCGCCATACCCGCCGCGCTACAATATCAGACCACACGATCACTAGACCCGGGTGGGAGGACAGGAGCCGCAGGCAGTCACACTTTATGTCCTGGATCAGGTCCCTGGACGCCCGAAGACTCAAGTCTTTTCCACCCGCGTGTAGCACTACCACGTCCGGAGGTCTATCCAATTCTGCATGGTGGCGCCAGGTAGGCAAAACTTCACTCCACAGCATACCCCTGACGCCGAATCATCGCACTATCGCCTTTTCCCTGGGGACCCCCAACTGACGGCCGTTCGGTCTTACTCCCGCACGAAACGCACCCCAGTACACACACGAGTGACCGAGCACCCATACCAACAAAGGTAATCCTACGAGACAAAAAGTGACAACATGGGGGGGGGACATGGGGAAGAAAGGGGGTAATGAGGACCCAGCAAATACCGCGCCGACCCCCCACACAACATTACAACAAGGTTGGCCGCACATAGGATCTATACCTAGCCGATTCCCAGCGTCCAATCTTACGGACAGCCTGCGCGCCCAGGCCCCAATGAGCCGCCTGAGTCGCAGCCCCAATCCGAAAGGAATGCGACTCGAACTCAGCCTCGTTGAGACCGCAACACTGCAGGCACTTCCGAAAAATGCAGACAAACTGGTAACTGGACAAGGCTGACCCGTCTTTATGAGACAAAAGGGACCCAGGGCGGGTTCTCCTCACCTCTAAAAATGACAAAACCTGTTTGACGGGGCACTCCGCTAGGCCAGGTACACCCCACAGTTCCACCACACGACCTCTGCCTTGCTGATCCGTCTTTGACCGTCTCAAGCAACACCGTACCACATCCACACCACATGCCACATCCTCCAACAACAAACCTCCGTGACTCCTCACATTCCTACTCACCAGTTCACTGATTCTAAACGCACCAAAAAAGGCCAAAACGAAAGCGGTCCCGAACAAACGGCATTCATACTCTGAAAAGCACACACGGGGCAAAACTGACAACAAATTGCCCAGCAGCTCAAAAGACACTGGGCGCCTAAGGTCTCGGCACGCCCTTGCCCTACAGTAGCCCTTCAACGCCTGGCGCACCATGAAATCCTTAGTGACGTCCTTCCAACCCAGTAACCTAAAAAGGAAAGCCATGCCAGCCAGCCTGCCAGCAACCGCCGACCATGACAGACCTTCTTCCTTCGCTCTACCCATCATTAATAAAACTAAATAAACCCTATCATCTTCATGTACATCACCTCCAACCTCAGCAACCAAATCGAGCCAATGATCCCACGCCGCAGTATAGCTGCGCCACGTACTGGGTGCCACCGATTGTTTGATCAAATCCCAGGCCGTCTGCAAACCAGGTCCCACCACCAGACGGGCCACACGGTCTCCTGCTGCTCCGCGTCCGGCACCAGCATTCGAAAACGGTCCCACTGGAAGCGAGATAAAGCATCAGCCACAGAATTCAGAACACCCGGCACATGCACAGCACAAACCCACAAATTAAGCTCCAGACACTTCAACACCAAATGCCGCAAGAGATCCACCACCGGAGGGGAATCAGCTGTCAACTTGTTAACACACTGAACGACCCCCAGGTTATCACACATAAAACGCACCTTTCTGTCTCTCAGATCCTGCCCCCAAACCTCTATGGCCACGACAATGGGAAAAAGTTCCAACAGGGCCAAATTCCTGGTCAAACCGGAAACCCGCCAAGATTCGGGCCACCTGCCGACACACCATCTCCCCCCAAAATATGCCCCGAAGCCATTGGACCCCGCCGCATCCGTATAAAGGACCAACTCATCATTGGACACCACCTCACGAAGCCACAATGACCGTCCATTATACAATTGTAAAAAACGGGACCACACTCGCAAGTCCGCCTTGTGTTCCACCTTTAAACGTACAAAATGCAAAGGGTGCGACACACCGGCGGTGGCTTGAGCCAAAAGACGGGAAAAAACTCTTCCCATCGGCAAAATCCGACAAGCAAAATTCAACTTGCCTAAGAGGGACTGCAATTCCCGTAAACGAATATTCTTGGCTTCCAGGGCCCTATGTACACAACACCTCAAATCCGTCAGCTTGTCCTCCGGCAAGCGGCACTCCATGGCAATGGTATCTAACTCAATTCCAAGAAATTTCAAAACCGTAACCGGACCCTCCGTCTTCTCAGGTGCCAATGGAACACCAAAACGGCGAGCAACCTGCTCCACTGTCCGAAGCAAAAGGGAACACTGCGGAGATCCAGCAGGCCCCATACACAAAAAGTCGTCCAAATAGTGCAACACTGAATCCAGGCCCGCCTCCTCCTTAATCACCCATTCCAAAAAACAACTAAACTTTTCAAAATAGGAACTTGAAAATTGAAATTGAGCAGCCCATAGGCAAACAACAATCCACATAAAACTTGTCCTCCCACCAACACCCCAACAGGTGAAAACTGTCCGGGTGCACCGGTAACAGACGGAAGGCGGCCTCCACATCCGTTTTTGCCAAAAGCGAACCACGACCCAGCTTCCTCAGCCATTCCACCGCCTTATCAAAACGAACATATGATACCGAAACCAGTTCCGGATCAATACCGTCATTCACCGACCTGCCAGTAGGATATGACAAATGGTGAATCAGCCGAAACTTGTTAGGTTCCTTTTTTGGGACCAACCCCAACGGGGACACCACCAAGTCGGGCAATGGAGGGGCATCAAAAGGCCCCGCCATCCGTCCTAATTCCACCTCCTTCTGTAACTTATCTGCAACAATCTCACCATGTAGGCGAGTCGACTAAATTTTTTAAACTAATCTCTCCCGTCTTAACAACTGACGGTATCTTGAAGCCAAAACTAAAACCTTCACTCAACAATTCCGCCGTCACCCGATCCGGGTATCTACTTAGAAACGGCGCCATCCGATCTACCCTCACTGGGGTCCTCCGTTTTTTTTTCAGTAAATAATTTTATTGGGTTTAATGAAAAGTGAACAAAGCATTGCTTATAACACATATAAGATGTAGTCAAACAAAGTGAAAGTTGATCCAAACATGTGGATCAAGCATGTAGCACTGTATTGTAAGAGTACTTTTATCAGGATAAGAATGGTCAAATAAGAAAACATAACAGATAATACAGTTAAAACAAGACAATTCAGGTTATACCGTATCATGGTATATCAACTCAAAGCAGTATTACGGAAACTATTTTAACTATAAAGATTGAGTGAAGATTAGAAAGAGAGAAGAAGGAAGAGAAAGATAGGTATAGGAAAGAGAGGAGGGTATGAGAGGAGGAGGGGGGGAGACATGGATAGATAGGTAGGAGTAGGTTGAGTGTCCAGAGAGTTCCGGCGTCAGGTACACGAATCCTCTTAGAGATTGCAGATATCAACTAAAGGAACCCAAGGAAGGAAAGACCCGTGTAAAGCCCCTTATCTGAGCCAAGACGTAAATCTCGGAGTCTCCCGGAAAAGGAGCCAGGAAGACCACGTGCCAGCATGTTTATCCCATTTGTCCCCATCATCTGCCATCAGGGACTCCATAGGCTCCAATCTATTTATCTCCTCCAAAAATTCCCTTACAGAGGGGGTTGAAGTTGTCTTCCAATGTCTTGGAATAATCATACGAGCAGCAATGAGAAAAAAAGCGTAGGACACCTCTTTTGGTCACAGAGATAGATCCAGGGATTAGGGACAGTAAAGCTATTTGAGGAGTAGGAATTGGGTCCTCCCTTTTTGACGAAGACTCTGCGGCCTTCCCTTTTCCCTTCCTAAAGCATTTGAGATAACTGTGGGCGCCGCCACAGCCCGAACATTCGTGCTTAAAACTGCAGGAGGACCCAAAACGGCAGTCCTTCTCATTGAACTGCCAGCAAACACCCTTTTTGGGCCCCGGCGAGGCCCCAAATGATCCCCCGCCGGAGCCCCCTGGAAAGGACTGCGATGCCGACTTTGGAGCAGCCATCAGCCGCATCCAGAGACTGATTTCCTTGTGGTCCCACCGTAAACTAGGTCTGACCGCTTTCCTCTGGCGAAACTGCTCGTCATATCGCAGTCAAGCGGTCCCCCCATAAGTCCTGTATGCTTTGCATATCGAATCCAGATGACAAAAAAGTGCCGAGCAGTTGTCCGGGGCTTTCTCCCCCACAACACTGGCCAGTATCACAAACGCCTGTAACCAGTTCTGAAAAGTGCGAGGAATAAGGCGATAACGCCGCCGCTCTTCCTCGTCCTTTTTGCTCTCATCCGGTTTAACCCGATCGAGGTTAAACTTCTCCAGAGGGAGCAACGAGAATATCTCAACATATTCATCCTTCCATATTTTCTCCCTGACCTCTTGCTTTAAATGAGCCCCCAACGGCCCATCAAAGCAAACATACACCTCCCCTCTCGCCTTGTCATCTAAACGCACTACATCTACCGCAGCAGCGGCTGGGGCAGCGGGAGCCACCACCACCGGCTCACTAACAACATTTCCGCTGGTCGCCGCACTGGTCGCGGTGGCCCCGGCCTCCTGAACCGGCGCGCCAGCCGCTCCCTGCCACACCATGCTAGGGCCCCCCGCGGGGACAAATAACCCCCTAACCAAACGCAGCAACTCGGATGCCACACTGCCGTCACCCGGCACCAGATTCACACCCGACCCCCCACCAGGGCCACCGGGCACAACACTTATACCACCAGCACCGCCATTCAAACCCTGCACGCCACTCATACCACCAGACTCACCACCAACTGCCAAACCAGTCATGGTAGATATAGGGAAAACCATGGTCTTACCAGGCTGACTCCGAGAGGTCCCGAAACAGCCGTCACGTGTCCTCCGCGACGCACTCTGGCCGGTCCGTTGTCGCCAGTGATGTCATCCTCTGCGACGTCGTTCCCCACGATGTTGTCGTCCTCACTGGACCCTGGACCAGGGAGCCCGCCGTCCGGCAGGCTCGACCTGTAGCCCGGTCCGCCCCGAGAAACCTCTGCATGCGGTGCGGTGTTGTGCTGCGCTCCGTCAACCGATCCTCCCCCGATAATCCTGCCGGAGGCCTGCCCGACGACAGCCCCGCGTGCTCCGTGCTCAGTGCTGTGCTGCAGGGTCCCCTGCCGATGAGTCGCGGTCATGTGACAGGGCCGCAGCCCCACGTGTCCGCGGCGCCGCCCCACGTGACCGCGCCGCCGCCCCACGTGACCGCACCGGGAAAGTGGAGCAGGACGGGCCAAGGGAGCAGGACGGGACTGCAGGGAGCGCCGGGTCCGGTGAGCGCGCCGCGTCACATGATCGCGCCGGACCACGTAAGCACGCCGGGCCTGGTGACCGCGCCGGGTCAGGTGACTGTGCCGGGTCACGCGGCCGAGGCGCGCGCGTCACCAAAGCGCGCCAAGATCCGGAAACAGGAGGGGGGCCGGCCACGTCCCTCACCGCCCCGCTGCCTTGCTGCCTGCGGCCCGACTTCCGGCCCAGGCCCCGCGATGTCCCGACCTCCAGATCCACCGCCGCCGCCGTCGTGGGTCCTCCGCTGGGGCTCCGTCTCCGCTGCCGGATTCTCGGGGTCATCTCTGGGCTGAGGCGCTCCGGAGGCCGCGATCTTCTCTGCCGCTTCGGAGGCAGGGGGGTCCCATCTTCCACGCCGTCTCCGTCGTTGGACCACCGCTGCAGCTGCTCCGTCATCCATCGCTGGCCACGCTGCTCCGCCATCTTCTGCATACGTTCTAAGAAGCTCTCCATCTTCAGGATCCAACGATTCCAGTCACCGTCCAAGTAAGAATGCCCTCCCACCCTTTGACCTGACCTATATACGACCCCCAACAGCACCACCCCCTGACCAATCAAACTGACCCCTAGTCCTAACTGCCCCTTAGTTCCACCCCCAGATTTCCCGCTGAAACTACTTTCTACATTAACCCCTTACTGACCCTATGGCCTGGCATCCCTCCTAGTCATGCTGCCCTCCCTTGAGCCCCTTTGGGGCAGCAGTCCGGGCTATTCCTTTGTGACAGATTACCTTGAACTTCTATTGTAAAGTATTGAGCATCTTCCTAGCAGTAAACATCTGAAAAATGTATGTTACCTGTTTTAAGCACTTGGCAAATTATTTTACCATGCAAATTAATAGGTCCATTCTTTTAATTGTGTTTGTTTTTTTTAAGTACTCAATAAAAATGGAACAAAAAGACACAGTGTGAACATGCCCAAAGGGTGAGACCAGACAGTGGAGCTGGCTGTACATGGCTGGAAAAAATAGTATTAAATAGAGATGAGCAAATCGATTTGAAGGACGCTGGTCCATTGGTACATCAGTATTCTGTGGCCGCCAGACAGGACCAGCTCCTACCTACTGACATCCCCAGCGCATCTTCTAATTTGTAGGCCTGGTGCAGCGTTACACATCCGCGACACCACAATGATGACATTGCACCAGACCTAGAAATTAGAAGAGACATTTCAGCAGGACGGAGGCACTTTGTCCAGTGGCCACAGAATAATACGTAGCTGCTGAAACAGTGTCCTACGAATCGATTCACTCATTGTTAGTATTAAATTATTGGTAGTGATCTGTTGTGATCTCTCTGCTTGTAGACCTGGTAATTACCCACATGTCCCAAACCACCTGAAGTGAAACCTGACTAGTATGGAGGTAGATTGCTGTTATAGGGGCTAGCACCCATCATCCAAATACAGACCCCACTACTGTGATTTGTGTTTATTTTTTTATGTATCATATTAATGAATGGTTGAAATATATTAATTCTTCTATGTTAGCTGAGGCTCAACACCAAGCCCTGGATGCTGAAGAAGCCATGGCTGAGCTGCGACAGCAAAAAGTCAAGGTGGAGCTGCAACTAGCAAAAACGGAGCAAACCGCACAGATGTCTCTCAGTAACCAGGTCCAGCAGCACCAAGATACTGTAGAGCGACTCAAGCGGGAAAAGGTGTGTACATTAATAAGCTGTGCATAGGCAGCAAATACTCCCTTATTGATTGTCCCAAGCAATCCTCTCTACAATGCTACTACATGTCTAATTAATGCTACTACATGTCTAATTACCTTCACTGCCACCTTTTAGGAGTCACTAGTGCTGGCCATGATGGAGGAGAAGCAGGAGGCAGTCCAACGTATGGAGAAGGAGAAAGAGGAGCTGTTGTCCGAGTGTGAGAACATCAAGCAGAAGCTGAGTATGGAGATTGTTCGCCTGCAGGAAGAGAGGGAGGAAAGTTTACTGCGAGTGGAAAACGAGAAACAAAAGGCAAGAAGATATAGCCACACAGATAATAATGCTGCCTAATGCTGTTTTGTCAGGGGTTCCTTATTGTAATAGGTTTTATTTTTGAGTTTTTACTCATCTACTTCCAAAATATATACCTTTTTTTACTGTTCCATCATTATAGCCATACCAGGGTGTGTTTATTACAGGGTAATTTGTAGATTTTGAATGACACCATTCATTTTGTTATGTAACTTAATGAAAAATGGGGAAAAAATACCAATTAAGGTGTAATGGTGAAAAAAATGCAAAATGCATTGTTTTTTGGAGGGTTGGTTTTTACATCTTTTATTGTGAAGTAAAAATGACTTAATTTGATTTTCCAGGTCAGTAAGATTACAGAGATAATAAACTTATATGTTTTATATTATTATTATTATTATTATTTATTATTATAGCGCCATTTATTCCATGGCGCTTTACAAGTGAAAGAGGGTATACGTACAACAATCATTAACAGTACATAACAGTCTACAGGGAATGGGTGATGGTACAATAGGTGAGGACAGAGCTGGTTGCGCAGTGGTCTACTGGACTGAGGGCTATTGTAGGTTGTAGGCTTGTTGGAAGAGGTGGGTCTTGAGGTTCCTCTTGAAGCTTTCCACGGTAGGGGAGAGTCTGATGTGCTGAGGTAGAGCGTTCCAGAGTATATATATTATATTGACTAAAAGAAATTCAGAACTTTGTAAAAAAAAAAAAAAATAAAAAATAATAATTTGTTTGCAATGCATCAATTGCAACATTTAAATGCCACTGTCAGATATTGACAGCATCATTTAAATGGTTAAACAGAAGCTAATTCTAGTCACTGCTGATAGAGACAGCTTTTGGATGTGATAGCCGTCAGTCTCTCTGTATGGGTATGGTTCCACTAGTGTATAGCTTCCGATGTGAGAGCATCGGAAGTGATATGCTAACCCTCTGCTGCGAGCGTCAGCCGATGGTCATGCAACTGTGATCCGATCTTGCGATCACATCACAGCTGCGGAGAAGAGGGAGGGAGCACTTTCTCCCCATCTCTTCCCCGGCCTGTTTCTGCGTACATTGCACTGCAGACGGATTACATCCGAGTGCAGTGCAATGTTTCACTCGCTTCCATAGACTTGCATGGGGATGCGTGAGCTGAGATTTCATTCTGCATGCAGATATGGCATGAGAAATCAATCGCAGATGGACACTGCCCCATAGTTTTGCACCGGTGTGAGTGCAATCCGATGTTTTATCGGATTGCACTCGTCCATGAAAATCGCAAGTGGAACCGAATCCTATGGACCAGACTTAGCTTCTGAACCCAATCCCAATATAGAACGTTCCAGGATATTCTATGTTAAAGGTTAATAGTATGGTCCAGGTGCACTAACAATGACAAAATCCACCTTTTTTCCCCATTCTACTTTCACATGGAGGCACAGTAAGGGTAATGTCACACAAGCGTATGAATCGGACGAGTGCAATGCGAGAATATCTCGCATTGCATTTGGACCAATGTTAGTCAATGAGTCAGAGCAGTTGGTCAGCTTTTTTGTCATCCAGATTCTGGATGAGAGAAAAGTCTCAACATGCTGTGATTCGCTGCCAAAATCATCCGAGACTCGCCAATACAATTCAATGGGTGCGAGACAAAAAACTGTAGGCACAAGGGCGGCGCACGGACCATCCTAGTGACGTCCATTTTTATGGATACATTACTATCATGTAGCAGAAAACACTGTAAATGGTCCTGTAAATGGCTAATCGCTGCTGAGAAAAAAACAGATTGTACTTGGACCACACATGGATAACAAGTGAGAAAAAAATCGTCCTACTCTCCTGGATGAGAATGGGACCGTTTTTTCATACGTTCCTGTGAGTCCAGCCTTAGTGACAGACTTCTACAATCCCTTTAATATTAGAAAAATGCTGATAACTATGTAAAGGACTCTGCAGTCTGAGGATCTGCACACAAGTGATTGCACAAAGATTTAAAGGAGTATTCTCATCTTCAAGGTCCTATCCAAATATGTAATCGGTTTAATATCAATAGTAGCAAATACCTCCAATTAGAAATGTAGTATAGTTCTTCTGATTAGCTACGTCACTTACCTCATGTTCAGGGCATTGCAGGACCTTAGGTAACCATGGTTACGACCATGAGCAACTAACTAGTTAACTAACTGTGACTATATACATGGTCGTAACCATGGATACCTAAGGTCCTGCAATGCTCTGAACATGAAGTAAGCAAAATAGTGAATCAGGAGAACTATACTACATTTCTAATTGGAGGTATTTGCTAATATTATTATTATTACTACACCTACTACATATTGGTATAGGAACTTGAACATGGTAATAACCCTTTAATGAAGTGTAAACTTGGACCTTGTTCTGATCAGCTATATGTCTGTTTGAAGCAAAACAAAAATGACAGCAGCTCCAGGACCCACACATAACGGACCCCAACGGCACCTGATGGACCACATTGATTATAATGGGGTTGTTTGGGTGTTCATCACAGTAGCCAAAGCTGAAGCTAGACATTCCTTCACCTGAAGTGTATCATTCTATATCTAAATACCTCGAAACACAAACAGAAAGATACAGTAGCACTCTGTGAGCGCCAAGACATATGCAATCATAGAATATGAGGTTTAAATTACATTCATGCTATTTAGAATATACTTAGAAAAATTAAGGTTCTGTGTGCAAAAAATAGCCCAATTCTTGTGTGTTCATGAACCGTGGCAAGGTGATCTTTCTTTGGTGGGACCCTATCCTAGTGTCATGCCTCTCCTGGACTACAAGTCTACAAATATATTGGCAGATAGGATCTGGCACTTATAAAAACTACCCTGTGGCTGATTGGCGGAGCGCTGCTGTATCCTTCTGTTTGTGTTTCATGTAGTTATAGCAGTCAGCACCTGTTCATACTTGCTGTGTTGTATTTCGAGATGCTATTTTTTGTTTTTTATTTGCTCTCTAAATACCTCGGTCCAGGGAAAGAGGCTTGCTGGTTCCTCCATGCTCTTGAAACCTAACTGCAGGGATGGTCATTTTACGAAAATCCTTTGTCCACCATTTTTGGGAAAGTTCAGGAAAGGGGAGGAAAAGGAAAAGGGGTCAGCTCACCAGCAGGAGAAGACGTCTGTTGCAGCGGAAACTGGGTGTCAGCAGGAGCACACAAGGAATAGGACTTCTTAAAAACTCATCCTTTATTTTTCAAAAATTTGATAAACGTGTAACATCAAGACATGACATCCAAAAAATAATCCATGGTAGATAGTTTATGTACAATGAATAAGGACTCGCGTCCGAAATGCGTTTCATGGATTATTTTTTGGATTTGATGTCTTGATGTTACACATTTTTTATGAAATTTTTGAAAAAATAAAGGATGAGTTTTTAAGAAGTTGCCGATTGCTAGATATTCCTATTCCTCTTGAGTTCAGGAAAGGGGCTCCATATTGGGCCTCAAAGCCAATATGAACATGGCCTTATCTATCCCTTTTTTTTTGGCCACTACACTTGTCTAAAGAGCAGTAATTGTACAATACTCATGATAAATAAGAGTATGTGAAGGATTCGCTTGCTTGTATGTGTCTATTTTTAAGAAATGAACTCTTTTGGTAATGACTCATTATTTTTTTTTGTTCAGGCTCTCCTCCAAAAGGAAACCGAGAAGAGTACAGTGAGTGAGCGGCTGATGCAGACCCAGAGGGAGCTTTCTGACACCAAACTGGAGGCCGAGAGGTTTAGACGGGAAGCTCAGATTAGGACAGACCAGGACAAGGTCCGTTTATACAGCACACACAGTACACTATTACAAAATGTGTTCCAAAAAGATTATGAGCTCTCATATAATGGAGATGATGTATAGGTGATTACAGCATAGCTGTCTGATGCATTATACGCTGGAAATATATTGCCACAGTCTTGGCATATATTAGTCGGGATATTATAGTACAGGGTGAATAATAGGATAATGCTTCAGAACTGAATCTCTGTCTCTGTAAATCGAGCAGGCAATGCTGGACGGAGTCTCCTCTGAACTGAAAGCTTTGCAGGCTGAGTTTGAAGATGCTGTGTCAGCTCACGCTAAGGAGAACAAGAGTCTATGTGAGCGTGTCAAACAACTGAGTCAAGACAGAGAAAACCTGACCAAAGAGGTAAGCTTTGCAGTTAATGAATCCGGTATTTATATCCATTACCGCTGTGCAAAATGATATCTACTGTAGTTATCGGATTTAATAACCCTTACCTCATCTATTAATGATGTGAGGGACAAAGAGAACTGCACACATTTTAGACCTATTCTAAAGATGGTTTTACATGTCTGACATTACGATCCAATTACAAACTAGCCACCGATCTCCTGACCTGAACTTAAAGGTAACGAACCAGCAGGATTTTCATATATAAAGTAAAACCAGTAATATACTGTTGCTAGGATGCTGAATGTAAGCATACCTTTTTTTCTGAAATTGGATGTTTTATTTCAGAAATATGTGCAAGTAAAGTTCCAACAATGCTCTGCTATTTGATTGACATGTGCAACAGCAAGAGAATATGTGGGTCTGATTGTGCTATCTACTCCCGCCCCATTCTCCCTGGCCTTCCTCGCCCTTTCGCCGTCATAGACATTAATTCCAGCGCAGGCAGACACAGATATGGGAATAAATAGCAAGACTGGACCCATATCTTCCCTTCCTGTTGCACCTGTCAATCAAATAGCCGTGCATCGCAGGAACTTTACTTGCACATATTTCTGAAATAAAACATCCAAACTCTGATCAAAAGCTAGGCTTACCGTTCAGCATCCTAGAGCCAGTATAGCACTGGCTTTACTTTATATATGAAAATCCTGCTGGTTGATTCCCTTTAAGTCTCATATATGCCAATCGGGCTGTTGAGATTGGGTCACAAGACCTGCGGACGGTTTGCTCTGTGAATATTAGATGTATGAAGTCAGCCTTGCTCTTTCTTTTGAATCCAAGTAAACAGTTAGATGAGGCCTATAGCAAGACAGAAGCACATAACTAGTTAGCTGGACAGTTAAATTTCCTTTTAAGTTAATCCATTCAGAACCACATAAAAATATTAATATACAATAAATAATTTGCTATAAAGCAGTCAGATAAACAGGGACACATAGCATCCAGCAAAACAATAGTGAACAGCAACCACATGTCAATTAGTGAAGGTTATTTTATGCATCCCTGGTTGTCTTGGGCAATGAAGGGATAAATGTCTGTATCCGTGGAGGTCTAAGACAGTGAAAGAGTCAATGGCAGTGTACCACAATTCCACAATATTGTAGTGAACAACGGGGAGTCTTGGCTTTTAAAGAGGACTTGTCATCATGCCAAAAGTGTTCAACTTTGTCCCTATTTTATCCCTGCTGCTCACCTGAGTATTCTGCTTTGTTTTTGTTTTGTTTTGTTTTTTTTTGGAGGGGAGGAGTGAGGGATTAACCACTTTATAATTCTAGATTTTCTTTAGTGCGCCCAATATTAATCTGTCTGGTCTTTACCAAAGGAATCATTACTCACAGTATTCTCTGGGGATGTGTCTTTTGGCAGCTCTGCATTATTACATTGTAATTAAAGGGAATCTGTCAGCAGGTTTTGCTATCTCATTTGAGAGCAGCGTGATGTAGGCAAAGAGATCCTGAATCCAACTATAAATCACTTAGATTACTGGGTATAGCTATTCTGACATAATCAGAATTTTTAGATTTAGCAATGTAGCAGAGCTGAGAGAGCTGTCCCGCTCATAACAGGTTCTCTGTACATTGACAGTAAGGTGTCAATCAGAGAAGGGGGCTTGTCAGTCTGCCGTGTGCGTGACATTGTAGTCCAGCAAGATTAAGGATCCTGCTGCTTAAACAATCATAGCAAATAAGCAACAGATCAGGCGTTGACAAGACAGGCATCCCTGAATTCTATGTTTTAACCCTTGCAGCATGCTGTCTTCAGCTTATATTTGTATGTGTTTTTACCTTTAATCCTTGGTGTTTATACACATTTTGGTACCTTGGACATCATGGCTGGACACACAACAAAGAGAAGCTAATTTCTAATAAGTACTGCTGTCCCCCGCAGGTGGAAGAGCTGAGAACCCAGCTCCGGTTAGCAGAGGATGCCAGAGATGGGTTACGCAGAGACATGATTGAAGTTCAGCGTCTGCTGCGGGAGACAGAGGAGACATGTGAATTACAGAGGAAAGAAGCTTTAGAGTTGCGTCGAGATCTTGGTGATCTGACCCGTGAAAGAGAAACTCTGCAGAGATCTAACACTGAACTGAGAGCATCAATCAAGAAAACCGAGACAGAGAGGAGCAGGTAGGTTTACAACAGTAGAGTTGGAACTTAACGTGAATGTCTACCCTCAAACACTATTTTGTTTGCTTTCAATAATCCAAAGTTTGGCCCTTTAGTTTCCTACTTTTGCCCATTTCTGCTAAAATGAGCGGAGCTGAAGCGGGGGAATAGTGACCCCATCTCGTCAAATTCATCACATGCGGTGGCGTTCCTTACACCACTGACTGGAGTAAGATTTATGGCATGTGGCCATGTCCCTGCACAGCCTGATGCCGTCCAATCAGTGCTGACAGTATCAGAATATGCAGAGATACACTTCTTTAACAAGGAGAATGATCGCTAATTAGCAATTTGTTTTCATACATTTTTTGTAAGAGGAATAGTTGAATGCAAGGCACTAAGAAAAAATGCTCAAGAATTGTTTTTCTTGAAAAATACAAGTACTTGTTAAAGCTGAAATGTGAGGAGAGCTGACCGGAAGAGGTGAGCGAGTACCTAACTGTTCGTACTCGCTATTCTCAGAACGAGTACTGTCTAATACTCGCGTATTCATTCCGAATAGCGTGTGCAATGCAAGTCACTGGGGAATACCCGCAGAGTAACGAGTAACCCAAATGTCGTACTATTTACTACTCACACTAATAGTACGGCATTCTGGTTACTCGTTATTTTGCGAGTTTTTCCCCATTGACTTGCATTGCACATGCTATTCGGAATGAATACGGGAGTATTAGACAGTACTCGTTATGGGTATAGCGAATGCGAATAGTTAGGTACTTGCTCAACTCTACTGACCGGTCTAGATTTTATTGCTACACCCTTGTTATGGCGCCCTCTGTTGTTCCTTTGATTTCTTACCGCTAACATGTCCAGAGCAGGGGAGGAAGCTGTATTTAGTGTGCTACTGATACTGGCTGCCTGAACAATAGCAGGAATCACACACCACCCGTGTACACAAGGACCTTGGTGGTTGGATCTACTGACTATGTATGTGTGTACATACTATGTACTTGTGTACGTTCATATTGCCACTGGTACTGAGCACATTTGGTAGATGTTCTGAAAGTGTGTAAAAGCAATATCTAGACACAGAAATATATTTTTTAATAATTACAGATACATTTTTATGACCTGAAATATTAATTTAATATTTAAATTTTAAACTTTAATTGTTTTTTATAATTTTGTCCAACCTGGAAAGTGATGAAACTTTGCAAAGTACTTTATTTACGGCTTTGTCTTCATTCCTCTTAAGAAAAAGCATGCAGATGGCTTCCAAGCCACTGCTTTTTCACAGTCTGGTTGCCTGCCTTTAGCTGTATTGATATCAGAACGTACTCATGTGGAGTACAGATGATGTCAGTGAAAGGGTCAGCACGGGTCTCCTCCTTATCAGAGCAATCTCAGCCGCTTATCCCCAGAGTTAGGGCCCCCTCACACATCCGTGCAAAAAACTATCATTTTGAATGGTCCATGGTGTAGGTACGGTTATGTGTCTGTGTGTTCCTGGTGCTGTTTGTGTACTATCCGTGTGACATCCGAATAGGACATGGACAGTATGAACTTGTATACTTACCTATCTCCGGCGCTGCTGTTGCTTCCGGGTCCGCAGTCAGTGCAGTGAATATTCATGAGCATAATGAGTGAGACTCAGAAGCAACAGCAGCATTGGAAGCAGGTAAGTTTAAAAATTCTCTTTTATTATTCCATCCATCTGCTCTGTTTGTGTATATATTTGTGTTTCTTCAGATATTTTGCCTGATGAAGGGACCTGAGATGTCTCGAAAGCTTGCTTTGTAACATCATTTTATTTTATTTTAGTTAGCCATTAAAAAGTATCACAGCTAAAAAATTTTAATTTTGTTTCTCTCACTGAGAGCAATCAATCACGGATCACATCAAAACACGGACATGTGCGCAAACCCATTGAATTAAATAGGTCATTGTGTGTCCTTGTCTCCGGTACATGTTGAGGCTAGCGCCACACATCCGTGCCTCCGGCACGTGTTTGTCATTTTTTACACGTACCGGCGGCACGGAGACACGTTAACCAATGCTACCCTATTGTAGCAGGCACACACACGTAAAACCACACGGAACGTGTGTCCGTGTGCGTTTGTACGTGTGTGTTTTTCAAAGCGCTGACATGTCAGTGATTTCTCCGGCAGCACGGGTATCACACGGCCCGCACCCGTACCACACGGGTGTAGTGTGGATGCGGTCCCGTGTGACACGCGCCAGAGAAAACACACGTGTCAGTGAAAAAAAAACAAAACATTAACTCACCTTCTCCAGCCCTCCTGTCTCTGCCGCTGCTGCCTCTTGCTGCCGACCGCCGCTCATTATTCTCATAGAATATTCACTTCACTGCCTGGCAGCAGCAGCAGCGGGGAGACAGGAGGGCTGCAGACCAAGGATCAGCACCACGGACAGCAGCGCGGACATCAGGAAGGACCAGGTGAGTATAATAATTACCGGTTCTACGTGTGCTATCGCGGATAGCACACGTAGAACACACGTGTCACGCACGTACCAGAGACACGTACTTACCTACACGCAGGGGAAATACGTGTCTCTCAGCACGTGCGTGAATTTCACGTGAGTGTGGCAGAGGCCTGAAGCAGACACCACATGTACCCGAAACACGGACGTGTGAAGGAGGCCTTAGTGACATGCAGGTGCTGACCCTTTCATTGCCATCATCTGTTCGCTAAATGGGTACCATCTGATATCAGTCCAGCTTAAGGTAGCCAAAAAGACAGGAGGCAAGCGGGGGTTTGGAAGACACATTAATGCATTTTTTACAGCAATGACAACAAATCTCAAAATAAATTTATTTGCAGTTTCATAGCTCTCCATGCTAGACAAATTATTGTTAATAATAATAATAATAATAATAATAATAGAAAAAAAAAAACTTTAGTTACTATTTAATGGTGGGACAACTCATTTGAATAAAAGTAAAGTATGGTTTCATTCAGATAAACCTGTCAGTTGTAGTCCCATATATATTTTAAAGGGACTTTCCACTATCGTGGGGTTAGGTTATCAGTATCAGGTCAGTGGAGGTCAGACCCCCAACGTCTCCACGAATCAGTTGTAACCATGCTCAGATGTATACAATGTACGCAGTAAACACCGCTGTTTAGTGGCCACTGTTGGCTACTGCAAATCAGCTCCTATTCAAACAATGGCAGATATCAATGACTGAAATTTCATTTTTTTTCTAATGGTTATCTTTAATTGCACGGGAATTAATATATTATATGTTAATTTCACAACCATGACTCCTCCAGCCTGCAGGTGGCAGTAGAGGAGAAGCAGCAGCGCTTAGCCGTACTGCTAGAGGCCAAATCATGCGTTGAGCGAGAAGCAGCACAACTGAGAACCAGTTTGCGTGACGTGGAGCGTTCACACATTGAGGCCCGCAGACAACTACAAGAGCTGCGCAGACAGGCAAGTGGCATCTGGCCCTGTTTCTACATCTCACTAGTTCTATCAGATGTTTAATGATTCAATCTCAACATCTTGAGTAGATAAGTCTGAGTGTAAATAAAATATACTGTACATTAATGTGATTTCTTTGCCAATTGCTCATTCTCCCTTCACATGTACACAGGTAAAAACACTCGGAGGAGAGAGCAGTCAGAAGGAACAAGAAGTGGCTGAACTTCAGGCTCGGATACAACAGGAGGAGCAGAGAGAGCAGCAGAGTCGCAGAGAGTCACTGGAACTGAGACAGCGGATAACAGAGAGTGAGGCAGAGCGAGAGGCTGCCCGCAGAGAGGTGCGTGTCACCATGAGACCAGGGGATTTACTGGGAAAGAAAACTGGCGGCATCGTAACCAAATTGATCAGAAAAAAGACTAATCTAACAGTAGTAATTGATGAATATAACTAGGTGAATGAACTGTTGCACTCACCTATGGAAGGTTTAATAAGCGCATGTAGTAAATCGACTGCACAGAATTTGTGGACTGGAGCTGGTTCAGTGTGCTGCTCTTACAGGAGGCTGTGAGGATTATCCTCCGGTGAATCACACAGCGACGTGTTGATCAGAAAAAAAGACTTTTGTGCGGTGCTCCCGGAGACGAGGAGGAAGATCCACAGGCACTCAGAAAGAGGAGTATTTGTGTTTATTGCTACTGTACTGGCGATATAAAGTGTTTCAGCATGAAAATGCCTTCATCAGGTATCAAATATAAAATATACATTTTATGTAATGTTTTTATGTTTGATACCTGATGAAGGTATTTTCATGCTGAAACGCTTTGTATCGCCAGTACAGTAGCAATAAACACAAATACTCCTCTTTCTGATTGCCTGTGGATCTTCCTCCTCGTCTCCGGGAGCACCGCACAAAAGTCTTTTTTTCTGATCAACACGTCGCTGTGTGATTCACCGGAGGATAATCCTCACAGCCTCCTGTAAGAGCAGCACACTGAACCAGCTCCAGTCCACAAATTCTGTGCAGTCGATTTACTACATGCGCTTATTAAACCTTCCATAGGTGAGTGCAACAGTTCATTCACCTAGTTATATTCATCAATTACTACTGTTAGATTAGCACCGCTCTTTTGTCTCTGTTCTCTCTCCCCTAGGGTGTTTTTTTTCTCTCAGCGCAATCAAATTGGTGTTTTTAATTTTACAATGTGTCTTGTGCAAATTGTGATCTGGAGTCTGACTGATTTTCAAAGGTAATCCCATATATTTTTTGCTCTGAAGCTCTCTTAAGGGTTCTTTACACGCTGCGACATCGCTAACAATATATTTTGTCGGGGTCACTGTGTTTGTGACGCACATCCGGCGGCGTTAGCGACATTGCAGCGTGTGACACCTCTGAGCGACCTAAAACGATCGTAAAAGAGGTAAAAATCGTTGGTATTGGAGAGGTCGCTCCAACACCAAAAATCGTTGACAGGTGAGTAGCGAGGTTGTGTGTCATTCCTGCGGCAGCACACATCGCTATGTGTGACACCACAGGAACGAGGAAACTCACCGTACCTGCGTCCCGCCGGCAATGAGGAAGGAAGGAGGTGGGCGGCATGTTCTGGCCGCTCATCTCCGCCCCTCCTCTGCTATTGGGCGGCCATTTAGTGACGTCGCTATGGCGCCGAACGAACCGCCCCCTTAGAAAGGAGGCGGTTCACCGGTCACAGCGACGTTGCTAGGCAGGCAAGTATGTGTGACGGATGTAAGCGATGTTATGCACCACGGGCAGCGATTTGCCAGTGTTGCACAACCGACAGGGGCAGGTACGCTCGCTAGCGATATTGGTACCGATATCGCAGCGTGTAAAGTATCCTTTAGGCTGGGACTACACTGTCTTTTTGGCCATGATCCTGCCAAAGAGCCCTCTATATCACTACATCGCAGCTTAAAGGGTTTGTCCAGTGACCACAGGATAGGTGATAACTTATAGGTCTTTGTGAGTCAGACTGCTGGTCACCGATCGGCAGAACAAGGCACTTTCGTCATCGTTCCTTATGGGAGACCCAGACTATGGGTGTATAGCTTCTGCCTCCGGAGGACACACAAAGTACTACACTAAAAAGTGTAGCTCCTCCCTCCTAGCATATACACCCCCTGGATAACCAAATCTAGCCAGTTCAATGCTTTGTGTTCAGGAGGCACACATCACACATGCATTCTCATCTGATTTTTGATTTTAAAGAGTTGGAAGAAAAGCGGGTCCAAGCTGGACTCCCGGCATGTCCCTTCTCACCCCACTGTGTCGGCGGTGCTGTTAAGGTTGATTTCAAGGCTGGAGCCTTACATGCCGCGCTCCTTCACCATCCCTCGGGCTCTGGCTTGAAGTGGGAGCCAGCACGGTTCTCACTGCTTTGCAGGAGACCGGTCTCCATCCGCAGCCCTCTCAGGACCCTGCCGGACGGAGCACTCACCCCTCAGGGACCTGGCCCTGCGTCTCTCAAGCTAAGTATTTGAGACATTATTATGGGTCCCTTGCATTTTTTATTGTTGGGGAGAGTGTGTTAGTTATTTTGGTGACATTTCCGGCCGGTTCTCTGGTTTTCCCCTGAGAACCGCGCCGAGGGTGCCTGCTCGCCGGCCGCATTGTAAAATTTAGTCCCCGGCTTCGGCTGCGGCCTACTTTCGGTTTCACTGCCCCTGCATGTCAGTCATGCAGAGGGACAGTGCGGCGCCGCCCACCGGCCGTTCAGCAGAGGGGAGGACACTCCTCTCTGAGGAGATGTTTCCCTCCCCTGTATATCCCCTTGGCCCTCCGGTTCCCACTCTTGGACTAGGACCCGGCCCCCCTCCTCACTCCGGCGCCATTTTATCAGCGTTTTCACACTGATCGGCGCTGGCTGCTGCATCTCTGCAACCTGACTGGGGGTCTGAGCTGTGGGATCCGGAGGGCACACAAATCGGTCTGGTAAGCCACAACCTCTGGTTGTGGACTTTATTATACACTCTCTGGGGGTCATTCTGAAGGAGTGTGTTCTTACTGCAGAGCACCCACCTCAGCAGCATGTCTCACACTAGGAGCAAGGCTGTACTCAATATGCACTGCATGTAAGCTCGTACTGCGTGAACCGAGCACATATCTTCATTGTGATGCCTGCTCTAACATGGTGGTGCCTCAGCCTGGAGTCTCCCCAGTGGTCCCTCAGGCTGCTCCGGCCCCGGTGGCTGAACCCCCGGCTTGGGTAGAATTGTTTACTAAGTCTATCTCCCAGTCCTTTGCTGACTCCATGAGAGAGCTGTCCCAGACTCTGCTGAGCATGCATCAGCCCCCTTCACAGGGTGCCCCTGCTGCTTCAGCTCGCTCTCCAGATCTCACAGAGGATTCTTCATCTGCTCCCAGACCCCGTCCTCCTAAAAGGAAACGCATGGACCCCTCTCCTTCCTCGTCCCGCGGCTCCGATTCACGAGCCGATTCGCAGGACGAAGAGGATGTCTTTACTGGGGGCTCGGACGCTACCTCTATGTGCCCCATTGATCTGACTGAGGGGGATGCAGATGTTAGTGATTTGATTGCGTCCATTAATACTGTACTGGACCTCAATCCGCCAGTATCAGAGGAGCAACCCTCTCTGGCAGAAAAGCACCAGTTCACTTTGCCTAAGAGACCAAGGAGTGTGTTCTTTAACCACTCCAGTTTTCAGGCCACTGTGTCCAAGCCCAGAGCCTGTCCTGACAAACGCTTTCCTAAGCGTGGTTCTGATGACCGTTTTCCTTTTCCACCAGAGGTGGTCAAGGAGTGGGCGCGCTCACCAAAGGTGGACCCTCCGGTGTCTAGACTCTCAGCCCGGACAGTTGTATCTGTGGCTGATGGCACCTCTCTCAAGGATCCCACTGACCGCCAGGTTGACCTCCTGGCCAAGTCTGTTTATGAGGCGACAGGGACCTCGTTATCCCCATCTTTTGCAGCAGTGTGGGCTCTCAAAGCCATCTCTGCTTCCCTGGAGGAGATGCATACCCTCACTAGGGACTCTATGCCTGAATTGGTTGCTTTAACTTCCCAGGCTTCAGCCTTTTCAGCCTACGCCATGTCTGCCATGCTGGAGGCCTCTCACCGCACTGCGGTGGCCTCCGCCAATTCCCTCGCTATCCGCAAGATCTTGTGGCTTCGTGAGTGGAAGGCAGATGCTTCCTCAAAGAAGTACCTTGCTGGGCTTCCATTTGCCGGGTCCAGGCTGTTCGGTGAACAGCTGGATGAAATTATTAAGGAGGCTACTGGCGGGAAGAGTACTTCCTTGCCACAGACTAAAGCCAGGAAACCTGTCCAGGGCAGGAACCAGTCGAGGTTTCGTTCCTTTCGTTCCTCCAACTGGTCGTACTCTAAGCCCTCGGCCTCGTCCACTAACTCAGCCAAGGACCAGAAGCCCACCTGGCGCAAGAAGCCGCGTCCACAAGGGTCCGCAGGAGCTGCTGCCACCAAGGCAGCCTCCTCTTGACTATCTGGCCGAGCCAGCAACGTCCTTGGTCGGTGGCAGGCTCTCCCACTTTGGCGACGTGTGGTTTCAACACGTCTCCAACCAGTGGGTGCGGGATATCATCTCCCACGGCTACAGGATAGAGTTCTCTTCCAGCCCGCCAAACAGATTTTTTCTCTCAACTCCCCCCTGCTCCAAGGCCGCCGCCTTCTCTCAGGCCGTGGCATCCTTGCAGGCCAACGGAGTAATTGTACCGATTCCCGCCACGGAACGGTTCAGAGGTTTCTATTCAAATCTCTTCCTAGTCCCCAAAAAGGACGGTTCCTTCCGGCCCATCCTGGATCTCAAGCTTCTCAACAAGCATGTTCAGGTGCGGCATTTTCGCATGGAGTCTCTGCGATCAGTCACTCAATGACCCAAGGAGATTTCCTGGCATCCATCGACATCAGAGATGCCTATCTGCATGTGCGAATTGCAGTTTCGCACCAGCGTTGGCTACGTTTTGCAATCGGAGAGGAACATTTCCAATTCGTGGCTCTCCCCTTCGGGTTAGCCACGGCCCCTCGAGTATTCACCAAGGTCATGGCAGCAGTGGTTGCGGTTCTGCACCTCCAGGGGTTGGCAGTAATTCCTTACCTGGACGACCTTCTTGTCAAGGCTTCATCCAGTGCAGACTGTCAGCGGAGTGTCTCGCTCACTCTCGCCACTCTTGTTCAATTCGGGTGGCTTGTCAATCTGCCCAAGTCCACTCTGACCCCGACTCAAAAACTCACGTACCTAGGGATGCAATTCGAAACTCTGCCGGCACTTGTCAAGCTGCCCTTAGTCAAACAGCAGTCCCTCCATCTGGCGGTGCATTCTCTGTTGAGGCCCCGCCGTCATTCCATCAGGCACCTTATGCAGGTGCTGGGTCAGATGGTGGCGTCAATGGAAGCGGTTCCCTTTGCCCAGTTCCATCTGCGTCCTCTGCAGCTGGACATTCTCCGCTGTTGGGACAAGCGGATTTCTTCCTTGCACAGGTTGGTGGCTCTGTCGCCACAAGCCAGGAGCTCTCTTCAGTGGTGGCTTCGGCCTCTCTCTCTGTCTCAGGGACGCTCCTTCCTGACCCCGTCCTGGGTGATCCTCACCACGGATGCCAGTCTATCCGGCTGGGGAGCAGTATTTCTCCACCACCGAGCACAGGGCACTTGGACTCCGTCCGAATCAGTCCTCTCGATCAATGTGCTGGAAATCAGAGCTGTGCTCCTAGCTCTCGTTGCCTTTCACCACCTGTTGGCGGGAAAGCACATTCGAGTCCAGTCAGACAACACGACAGCAGTTGCCTACATCAATCACCAGGGCGGGACTCGCAGCCGCCTGGCAATGTTGGAGGTTCAACGCATCCTTCAGTGGACGGAGGACTCCAAGTCCACCATATCCGCAGTCCATATCCCAGGCGTGGAAAACTGGGAGGCAGATTATCTCAGCCGTCAAACCGTGGACAGCGGCGAGTGGGCTCTGCATCAGGCAGTGTTCCGGTCGATCTGCCGCAAGTGGGGCACTCCGGAAGTGGATCTAATGGCATCCCGGCACAACAACAAGGTCCCGGTTTACGTGGCTCGCTCCCACGATCCTCAGGCCTTTGCAGCGGACGCGCTGGTTCAGGATTGGTCCCAGTTTCGTCTGGCTTACGTGTTTCCCCCTCTAGCTCTCTTGCCCAGAGTCCTGCGCAAGATCAGAATGGAGGGCCGTCGGGTCATACTCATCGCCCCAGATTGGCCCAGGCGAGCTTGGTACCCAGACCTGCTCCGTCTGTCCTTAGAGGTTCCGTGGCATCTCCCGGACCGCCCAGACCTTCTTTCTCAAGGTCCGTTTTTCCGCCAGAATTCTGCGGCTCTCAGATTGACGGCGTGGCTCTTGAGTCCTGGATCCTGACGGCTTCCGGCATTCCTCCCGAAGTCATCTCCACTATGACTCAGGCTCGGAAGTCTTCCTCGGCAAAGATTTACCACAGGACTTGGAGAATTTTCCTGTCCTGGTGTCGTTCTTCCGGCCATGCCCCTTGGCCTTTTTCCTTGCCAACCATCCTGTCCTTTCTACAGTCCGGTCTGCAGCTAGGACTATCCCTCAATTCCCTTAAGGGACAGGTCTCGGCTCTGTCAGTGTTCTTTCAGCGGCGTATCGCCCGACTGGCTCAGGTGCGCACCTTCATGCAGGGCGCATCTCACATCATTCCTCCTTACCGGCGGCCTTTGGATCCCTGGGACCTTAATCTGGTCCTCACGGCCTTACAGAAACCCCCCTTTGAGCCTCTTAGGGAAGTTTCTTTGTTTCGACTTTCACAAAAAGTCGTCTTTCTGGTGGCCATAACTTCTCTCAGGAGAGTCTCTGATTTGGCCGCGCTCTCTTCGGAGTCACCTTTTTTGGTTTTTCATCAAGACAAGGTAGTTCTCCGTCCGACTCCGGACTTTCTTCCTAAGGTGGTCTCTCCTTTCCACCTTAACCAGGACATTTCATTGCCTTCCCTTTGTCCGGCCCCTGTTCATCGCTTTGAGAAAGCGTTGCATACTTTAGATCTGGTGCGGGCGCTTCGGATCTATGTGTCACGCACCGCGGCTCTTAGGCGGTGCACCTCTCTTTTTGTACTGACCACAGGTCAGCGCAAGGGTCTCTCGGCTTCTAAACCGACCCTAGCTCGTTGGATCAGGTCGGCCATATCCGATGCCTACCAGAGTACTCAGGTGCCTCCCCAGCCGGGGATCAAGGCACACTCGACCAGAGCTGTCGGTGCCTCTTGGGCTTTCAGGCACCAGGCTACGGCTCAGCAGGTCTGTCAGGCTGCCACTTGGTCTAGTCTGCACACCTTTTCAAAGCACTACCAAGTGCATGCTCATGCTTCGGCAGATGCGAGCTTGGGCAGACGCATCCTTCAGGCGGCTGTCGCCCATTTGTGAAGTTAGGTTTTGCCTACTTCTCAGTTTTCTGTTTATTCCCACCCATGGACTGCTTTGAGACGTCCCATGGTCTGGGTCTCCCATAAGGAACGATGAAGAAAAAGAGAATTTTGTTTACTTACTGTAAATTCTTTTTCTTATAGTTCCGACATGGGAGACCCAGCACCCTCCCTGTTGCCTGTTGGCAGTTTTCTTGTTCCATGTGTTTTCACCGGCTGTTGTTGTAGACAGAGGTGCCGGTTGTTCCGGGTTTTGCTCTATCTCTACTTGTGGGTGGATGTCCTCCTTCAGCTTTTGCACTAAACTGGCTAGATTTGGTTATCCAGGGGGTGTATATGCTAGGAGGGAGGAGCTACACTTTTTAGTGTAGTACTTTGTGTGTCCTCCGGAGGCAGAAGCTATACACCCATGGTCTGGGTCTCCCATGTCGGAACTATAAGAAAAAGAATTTACGGTAAGTAAACAAAATTCTCTTTTTTATCCCTATTAGAATGGAGCACATGCTCGATCTCCGCTCAACTTCCTCCAGCAGCCCCTTAAAAATTAATGGAGTGGGCATCCAACCTGTCACTCCACTTTGTTACAGGGATAAAAGTGCCCTGATGGGGATAAAAAGTCTGGTGATCAGTGCAGGTCCCAGTGATCGGGCTGCCACCATTCAGTAAGCTATTACCTTTCATGGCGACATCCTATTTTAATGGGATACTTTAAACAAAAATGATTTGTCCAATGTGGACATTCCCTGTACCTGTCATCTGATCTCTCATAATGAACAATAGTAACAGCTGTGGATATAAATGGAGCAAGGAAAATACAAGAGAATCCAAGGCACCGAAAAATCCTCTCCATTTAGAAAACTTTATTTGTCCCAGTATACAAAGAAAAAATCCAGTAACGACGTTTCTGCCAACACAGGGCCTTTATCAAGCCATAAAAATTACATGCAATGGGTTGATAAAGGCCTTGTATCTGCCGAAACGTTGTTCCTGCATTTTTTGTTTGTATGCTGGCACAAATAAAGTTTTCTAAACGAAGAGGATTTTTTGGTGCCTTGGATTTTCTTAAATTTTCCTTGCCAAGTTGCAGCTCTTGGAGAGCTGTATCAAGCAGCATGAATAGTGGAGTGGTGCATGGAACATTATTGATGTAAATGGAGCAGTTAAAGGACAATTACTCAATATTTAAAAGAATAGTCCATAAAATAATGATAATTTCTTTTATTCTCCACTTTGTCATGGTCTATCAGTGGTAAGTTGAATCATCTTTTGTATAACATGTATATTCTGGCCTTCTTGCCATATTCTAAAGTTAGACTGTCATGATCCAGGCCGGCTTTTCCCTGCTGTGGTTACACCCAGCCCTAGCCTGGTCATGTCAAGGGTTAACTTTCCTTGCCTTGTCCGGATCCCAGGATGCT
Source organism: Anomaloglossus baeobatrachus (assembly GCF_048569485.1). NCBI lineage: Eukaryota > Metazoa > Chordata > Amphibia > Anura > Aromobatidae > Anomaloglossus > Anomaloglossus baeobatrachus. Next base: position 560,988,641 of record NC_134355.1, on the reverse strand, counting down.
ATATCTTTCCTCTCTACCTACGGTTCAGTGCCAGTGATATTTCTGACTTGCAGCATGTATACTGGCTCTGGTGAGTGTTCCCGATCTGTCCTGCCTGCCTGCTACTGTGTCCTGACTTGTACCCTTCCCTGTTCGTCTGCCTGTCCCGGTCCCTGACTTCCCGCTCCTGTCTGTTGTTTGTGATTCCCTCTGCATACCAGATCTCCCGGCTTTCGACTCTGTTCTGTTTTCTAACTTGATTTTGATACTCCCCTTGCAGTGACTTGACTTTTCTGGCTAGACCCTGACTGTTTGACTACTCTATTGCCCCCTGGTGGTTTGCCTGTTACCATCCTGCTGAAGTTACTTTGCTGTACTTAGTTGCCTTTCTGTTACAGTGTGACTTTGTCTCTCCTCTACTCTGCTGCCACCTAGTGGGGAATACGCTGTACTACGTCTTACTAGCCCTTTGTACAGCGTGATATAGCCCTGATTTATCTACACTTCACATTCTATGTCCTCTAAGCTGAGCTCACTTCAATAGACGACCATTTACAGAGATTCTTAGGAAACCTAGCGTTCTCTGTACAAATTCAGTACGATGCAACAAATAGCCCAGCCCAATAAGATGGGACAGCCCCAACAACTAAGCTATGCAAAGCAATGGAATATGATAAATCCACAGCACTGCTTTAAATGTCAACCAGTAGCAATGGCAGATTTCTGTAAAATTGACGGGATATGGCTAAAGCACCTCCACGTTTCTCAGATTGTGTCTCTGCAGCAGCGCCTTTCAGCTTTAGAGTCATCATCTCGCCAGCGTGAGAGAGATTCAGAGCAGAGGCTCAGCGAGAGCCGAGCAGGGGAGCAGCGGCTGCAGGAAGGATGCAAGACACTTCAGGAGCAGCTACAGCGGGGAACCACGGAGGCGGCTGACCTAAAACTCCAACTCGGAGCTTGTGAAACTCGGGTGCGAGCGCTAGAATCTGAACTGAATCGGATCCAGACTGCACGTAGGGACGCGGAAACCCAGCTAAATAGCCTGCACTCAGCATTAAGGCGTACTTTGGGGATCAGGGGCCGCAGCCCCTCACCTCATAGAGGCATGTCTCCCAGTAAAGGTAACAAACTGACCCCAGCATTAACTGTTCATATTATTCATTTAGTTCTGAATATGAGATTTTGCGTTTAGTTCTATTCCTGTATGATGTTATTGAGTTTGGACTTATGCAACATTGAATATTCAAGTTGTTTCTTTTGGGTAGTATCGAGTACGGCCTGTAAGCCTCCAGCTTGGTAAATGTTTAAAGAGTAAACTTTTTCAAAAATCAATAGTACATATATAAATAAGAAAATATTTAATATATCTTATTAGAACAACTTGCTTTTGTCTCTGCTTTGACGATTCATTCTCTATTCATGGGTAAAATCGGTCTTCTGTGAATACAGATTTTCCCTTCACTGATATAGAAGATTACAGTTGGTGCTTTTGGAATTCTATGGAGAGGGAAGGAAGAAGGAGCTAGAGGCAAATACAGACATTCTGCTGCAAGTTCTGAAACCACAGCTACCATGCTCCATAGATGTTTATGAGCACCAACAGTCATCTATCTCAGTAACGGATAAATCTGGATTCACTGAAGACAGGTTTTACCTGTGAATTGACAATGAACAAAGGCATATTTCTCTAATAAGATATATTACAAAGCTTCTTATTTTCACATCCACTATTGATTTATGGAACTACAATTAAAATGACAGTTACTTTATAAAGAATTTGAGTGCTGAATAATATAATGTTTTAAGGCTGCGTGCCCACGATCAGGGTTCACAGCGTTTTGGATGCAGCATGTTTCAGCTGCGTCCAAAATGCTGCATTGTACAGTACAAGCACAGTGGATGTGTGGCGCCCCTGAGGCTTCAGTCGCCACAGAGGTACTGCACCTCATCCAGAGGTGTGGTATTCCATCCTGGGTATGGAGGAGGTCACCACTGGTTCACACAAAAGCACAACTCTCTCACTCAGCAACACCTCACCAGACATGGTGAGAGTGTGATTATACCCAAAGCCAGAAGGAGGGGGGTGACGTCTGTTGAGTGGGTGTCAATGAGATAGACCTGGCTCACTCCACGTGGGGGTGCTCTGGAATAATAAGTCCAATAATACAAAAATATATCCGGCACACCACAATGTTAGAAAAGAATCTTAAGTTTGGTTTGAAAAAAATGATGATTTATTGTGTATATACAAGAAAGTCCGTCCAACGTTTCGATCCAACAGGATCTTTCACAGGGACAATAGGACTAAATGTATAAAAGGACTGTCAAATCACATCAGTACGAGTAATAATGGTCATCAAAGTATATGGGAAGATTGCGTAAGCGGTCTTAGGGCGGCTTTGCACACTACGACATCGCAGGTGCGATGTCGGTGGGGTCAAATCGAAAGTGACGCACATCCGGCGTCACTTGCGATGTCGTAGTGTGTAAATCCTAGATGATACGATGAACGAGCGCAAAAGCGTCGTTATCGTATCATCGCTGCAGCCTCCGACATTTCCATAATGCCGGTGAAGCGACAGGTGCGATGTTGTTCCTCGCTCCTGCGGCAGCACACATCGCTGTGTATGAAGCCGCAGGAGCGAGGAACTTCACCTTACCTGCCGCCGGCTGCAATGAGAAGGACGGAGGTGGGCGGGATGTTTACATCCTGCTCATCTCCGCCCCTCCACTTCAATTGGCCGCCTGCCGTGTGACGTCGCTGTGACGCCGCACGACCCGCCCCCTTAGGAAGGAGGCGGGTCGCCGGCCAGGGGGACGACGCACGGCAGGTATGTGCGTGTGAAACTGCCGTAGCGATAATAATCGCTACGGCAGCTTTCACTAGATATTGCACGTGCGACGGGGGCGGGACTATAGCTGCAGCATCTGTAACACATTGTTACCGATGTCGCAGCGTGCAAAGCCCGCCTTAGTGGTATACTTTGTGATATGGTGCTAAGGGAGTGTCCGTCAAGGACGTATTGTGATATCGTGCACGACAGGGGGAATATCCGGATATTCCCCCTGTCGTGCACAATATCACAATACGTCCTTGACGGACACTCCCTTAGCACCATATCACAAAGTATACCACTAAGACCGCTTACGCAATCTTCCCATATACTTTGGTGACCATTATTACTCGTACTGATGTGATTTGACAGTCCTTTTATACATTTAGTCCTATTGTCCCTGTGAAAGATCCTGTTGGATCGAAACGTTGGACGGACTTTCTTGTATATACACAATAAATCATCATTTTTTTCAAACCAAACTTAAGATTCTTTTCTAACATTGTGGTGTGCCGGATATATTTTTGTATTATTGTCTGTTGAGTGGGAACATATATAAGTGGAGTGTGGAGAGTGAAAAGAGAGAGAGAAGATCAGTGGATGCGCGAAGACCCGTGACATGAAGCTGGTACCGCTCGGCCCTGGCTCTGACAGAAGGGGTCCTAGAGACCACAGGAAGTGCAACATCCACCCGTGGCCTTGTTCCACATATAATCTACGGGTGTAAGGACTTGGCCACACATGGGGACTGGTCCCTATGCTACAGGAGAAGAACCTACGTACTCCACTAGTAAAACCAGTTGCTGAGGTGACTGCAAGCACCAAAGCCACATCTGCACACAAATTCGCTGGAAGGTGACCCTAAAGGACCAAGGGAAAGAGCTTCACGCTACCGAACAGAGTCCACGGGCACTGTCCCAGGGTTAAGTGAGTGAGGGCGCACGGCAGGAGGAAGAAGCAAGCACAGGAAGACGACCAGGGAAGGGACACTTAAGAAAGGTGACCGGACTCGACTTCTGAACTACCTTGGATCGGCTGGAGCACATCACAGTGAAACCCCAGCCCTCCAAAGGCGGTCACTGGCATGTCGTGTTTCCTTGGAACCTGCTACAGTGAGTAATATCCTTGAGACTGCACCCCTGTGTCGCTCCGATATTCACCTGCGCCTCCGGCCCTGCCACCCCTGCCATCATAGACTGCTACTACTACCCCATCCGCCCTGGGGCCCAGCTCTACCTGTGGAGAGCTATACCAACCTAGCTGCATCACCATCTGCCCCAGAGGCACCCATCCCGCAGCGGCGGCACCTAACTTGCCGCATACCACAGGTGGCATCACGAATAAACTATCATCATCCCCTTCCTATTTGCTAAACAACACCACCTCGCCGCCGCGACATCTCAGAGCCAGAATCGCTGCCCGGTAACAAGTCATCCCACGGCTCCGGCGTGGGCATGTCAGATGGCTGACCTTCGGTGTGGCTTTCCGAATCACAGCATGTCAGTTCTTTGCTGCAGAGACGCAAGTGTTCTCCGCAGGATGAACACAGCGAGAGACTGCAACACCCCGAACCCTGATCATGGGCATGAGCAGCTGCGGTCTCCTGCGGACAGCACTCGCGGCCTCACAGGTCAGGATCTGCGTCGTCCAGGACGCAGTGGGTGCTGATCGTGTGCACATACCCTAAAAGTGATCTGTGAACAGGTGCTATATAGTAAAAAGAGATATTCAGGTGTCTTTCCTCATATTTCTATGCAAATGAACACATAAAATAACAAATATTGAATGAAATATATCAGACTAATTATGTCGCCTCTGTGTTGAATAATATGTAGTCTTTCTTTAACGTTCCTATGGGAGACCCAGACCATGGGTGTATAGCTACTGCCTCCGGAGGACACACAAAGTACTACACTCAAAACGTGTAGCTCCTTCCTCCTAGCATATACACCCCCTGCTAGCCAGTCCTAGCCAGTTTCAATGCTTTGTGTTTCAGGAGGTCACACACACATGCATTCTCTGATTTTGATTTTTGATTTTTCCTTCTGGATCAAAGATTTGGAAGAAAAGCGGGTCCAGCTGGACTCCCGGCATGTCCCTTCTCACCCCACTGTGTCGGCGGTGCTGTTAAGGTTGATTTTCCAAGGCTGGAGCCTTCTCATGCCGCGCTCCTTCACCATCCCATGCTGGGGCTCTGGCTTGAAGTGGGAGCCAACACGGTTCTCACTGCTTTGCAGGAGACCGGTCTCCATCCGCAGCCCTTTTTCAGGATCCTGCTGGAAGGAGCTATCACCCCCCAGGGACCTGGCAACCTGCGTCTCACAAGCTAAGTATATGAGACGTTATTACCACAGAAAGTGGTCTTTCCAGGGGTCCTTTATATTTATTTATTGGGGGAGTGTGTTTTATGTTTTGTGTTAACGTTTCCGGCCGGTTCTCCAGTTTTCACTGGAGAACCGCGCCGATGGTGCCTGCACGCCGGCCGCATGTTTTACTCTAGGCCCCGGCTTTGCCTGAGGCCTAGTTTCGGTTTCCACTGTCTCTGCATGTCAGTCACGCAGAGGGACAGTGTGACTCCGCCCAGCGGCTGTGCAGCACAGGGAAGGGACACTCCTCACTGAGGAAAGATTCCCTCCCCTGGCTACCTCATTTGCCGCTCTCAGAGTAGGCCCCGCCCCCTCTCCTCGCTCCGGTCGCCATTTTCTCAGCGTTCTCTGTGCCTGCATAGGCACAGAGATTCCACATTGTGACAAGTGGGGGCCTGGGCTGAGGGACTGGAGGGCACAGACATGTCTGTTTAAACGATCTGGCAGCCACAACCTCCGGTTTGTGCAGCTGCTTATTTTATATGTTTATATATGCTGGGGGCCATTCTAGACAGAGCCCCCACCTCTGCAGCATGTCTCACAGAGCGAGGCTGCAGACTGTTTTTATTATCCACTGCAGTTAGTCTCGTACGGCTGTACCGAGCTCATAACCACTGTGGCCCCTCAGCTTGGAGGCTCATTAGTGGTCCCTCCAGCTGCTCCGGCTTCGGTGGCTGACCCCTGGTTTGGCTGAAATCCTATTTCCAGGGGTCGGCTGTCCCGGCATCTGCTGAGCATGCAGCCCCCTTCTCAGGGCGTTTTCTGCAGCTCGCTCAGCAAGCTCACAGAGGACTCTCCTTCTGGTCTCAGACCCCGTCCTCCTGACAGGGAGACGTAGGGTCCCCTGTCCTCCCCGTCCCGCAGCTCTGATTACGAGCTGACTCACTGGACGAGGAGGATGTCTCTACCAGGGGCTCGGACGCTACTTTATGTACATTGATCCGTCCGTAGGTGACGCAGATGCTAATGATTGGATTGCGTCCATTCTACTTGTACTGGACCTCCATCCGCCTGTATCAGGGGAGTATTCCCCGCTGGCAGAAAGGCATCAGTATACCTTTAACAGGACAAGGAGTGTGTTCCTTAACCACTCCAGTTTTCAGCCCACTGTGTCCAAGCCCACAGCCTGTCCTGTCAGACCCCAAAGCGGGGTTCTGCTGCCTGTTTCCCCCTCCCATCAGAGGTGGTCAAGGAGTGAGCTCATTCGCCAAGGGTGGTCCCTCCGGTGTCTAGACTTTCAGCCCGGATAGTTGTATCAGTTGCTGACGGCACCTCTATAAGGATCCCACGGTACATTAATTTTGTACTGGACCTCAATCCGCCGGAGTTACCTTTCCTAGAAACACAATGTGTGTTCCTTAACCACTCCAGTTTTCAGGCCACTGTGACCAAGCCCAGGGTCCGCTCTGACATTCGCTTCCCATGAAGCGTGATTCTGAGGACTGTTTTTTCCCTGTCCACCAATGGTGGTCAAGAAGTGGGCTCATTCACCTCAGGTGGCTCAGCCCGGACCGTTATGTCAGTGGCTGATGGCTCCTCACTTAAGGTTTTGCGGTCCGCCCGGTTGTCCTTCTGGCCAAATCTGTATGGGGGCGGCAGGAGCTTCGTTCTCCTCAGCTTTACAGCAGTGCGGTTTTTTTGTAGCCTTCTCTGCTTCTCTAGAGGAGATGCATTCCCTCAAAGGGACTCTATGCCCGAAACGGTTGCCTGAACTTCCAGACTTCAGTCTTTTCATCCTATGCCATGTCTGCCATGCTGGACACCGCACGGCGGTGGCCTTGGCTACTTCCTCGCTATCCGCAGGCTCCTGTGGCTTCAGAAATGGAGGGCAGATGCCTCTATAGAAGTTCCTTGCTGGGCTCCCTTTTGTGGGACCAGTCTCTTCGGAACCAACTGGATGAAATTAAGGAAGCTCTTGGCGGGGAGAGTTCTTCCTTGCCACAAACCTAAACCAGGGAACCTGTCCAGGGCAGGAATCAGTTGAGGTTTCGGTTGTTTCCGTTCCTCCATCTGATCGTTCTCTAAGCCCTCGGCCTCGCCCTCTAGCTCGGCCTAGGTTCATAGACCCAAATGGCGCTCGACGCTGCGTCTTCAAAGACCGCAGGAGATGCTGCCACTGAGTCAGCTTCCTCCGAGCTATCTAGCCACGCCAACAACCTCCTTGGTCGGTGGCAGGCTCTCTCCACTTGGCGACGTATGGTTTTAACACGTCTCCGTTCAGTGGGGGCGGGATTATATCTCCCATGGCTACAGGATGGAATTCTATCCACCCGCCAAACAGATTTTTTCTGTCAACTCCCCCCGGCTCCAAGGCCGCCGCCTTCTCACAGGCCGTGGCATCTCTTGCAGGCCAATGGAGTAATTGTACCGGTTCCCGACTGGGAACGGTTCTGAGATTTTTGCTTAAATCTATCCCCGAAGAGGGCGGTGCCTTCCGACCTGGATCTTTAGCTTTTCAAGCATGGTCAGGTGTGGCGTTTTCACATGGAGTCTCGGTCTTGTTCCGTGTGTTTTTCACCGGATCAATCAAGAACCCAAGGAGATTCCCTAGCAGCCATCGGCATCAGTGATGCCTATCTGCAGGTGTCAATCGCAGTTTCACACCAGCGTTGGCTACGTTTTGTAATCGGAGTGGTCCAATTTGTGGCTCTTCCCTTGGGGTTAGCCACGGCCCCTCGAGTTTTCTCATTGGGGCAGCTGTGATTAGGGTCCTGCACCCCTAGGGATTGGCAGTGATCTTTTGCCCTGGACGGTCTTCTTGTCGGGGCTTCATCCAGTGCAGACTCTTAGCAGAGTGCTTCGCTCACTCTCGCCACTCTAACCAATTCGGGTGGCTTGTCATTCTGTCCAAGTCCACTCTGACTTCGAACCAGAGACGCAATTCGAGACTCTGTCGGCACTTGTGAAGCTGCTCTTAGTCGAACAGTAGTCCCTCCGCTGGCGGTCGACGTCGTTCTATCAGACACCGAATACAGGTGCTGGTCAGATGGTGGCGTCAATGGAAGCGATTCCTTGCCCAGTTTCTCCTGCGTCCTCTGAGATTGGATGTTTTCCGCTGTACAAGCGAACTTCCTTCTTCCACGGGGTGGTGGCTTCGCCACTGACCAGGGGCTCGTTTCAGTGGTGGCTTCGGCCACTCTGTCTCAGGGGCGCTCCTTCCTGGCCCCGTCCCGGGTGATCCTCACCAGGATGCTAGTCTATCCGCCTTGGGAGCAGTATATCTCCACCGTGGAGCGCAGGGCGCTTGGACTCTGTCCGAATCAGCCCTCTGGATCAATGTGCTGGAAATCAGAGCTGTATTTCTAGCTCTCTAAGCCTTTCACCATCTGTTGGCGGCTAGGCACATTCGAGTCCAGTCGGACAACGTGACAGCGTTTTCCTACAGCAACTTCCAGGGCGGGACACTCAGCCGCCTGGCAATGTTGGCGGCTCAACGCATTCTTCAGTGGACGAGGGACTCCTAGTCCACCGTATCCGCAGCCCACATCCTAGATGTGAAAACTGCGAGGCAGACTATTTCAGCTGTCCAACCGTGGTCCACGATCCTCAGGTTTTGCGGCAGACGCACTGGTTCATGTTTGGTCCCAGTTTTCGTCTCTTTTACGTATTCACCCTCTAGCTCTTGTCCAGAGTCCTGCGCAAGATCAGTAAAGAGGGCCGTCGGGTCATTCTCATACTCCAGACTGACCCAGGCAGGCTTGGTACCCTGACCTGCTCCTTCTGTCCGTTGGGTTGCCATGGCATCTTCCGGACCGTCCAGACCTTTTCTCAAAAGGTCCGTTTTTTCCGCCAGAATTCTGGACTCTCAGATTGACGGCGTAGCTCTTGAGTCCTGGATCTTGACGACTTCTGGTATCCTTCCTGAAGTCATCTCCACTATGACTCGAGCTCCAAAGTGTCCTTTGACCTTTTTGGCCTTGCCGACCCTCCTGTCCCTTCCACAGTCCGGTCTACAGCTAGCACTATCCTTCATTAAGGGACAGGTCTCGGCTCTGTCAGTGTGTGCCAGAGGCGTATCGTCCGGCTGGCTCCGGTGCTCTCCTTCAAGGACGCATCTCACATCATTCCACCTTTCCGGCGGCCTATGGAGCCCTGGGACCTTAATCCGGTCCTCACGGTTCCCGGAAACCCCCCTTTGCGCCATCTTAGGGAGGTTTCTTTGTTTCATCTTTCACAGAAAGTAGTCTTTCTAGTGGCCATAATTTCCCGCCAGAGAGTTCTGGCTGCACTCTCTTCGGAGTCACCCCCTTTTTTGGTCTTTTGCATCAAGACGAGGTGGTCTCCGTCCGACTCCGGACTTTTTCCCTAAGGTGGTTACTGCTTCCACCTTATCCGGGGCAATTTCCCTGCCTTCCTTTTGTCCGGCTCCTGTTCATCGCTTTGAGGAAGCGTTGCATATCCTGGATCTGGTGCGAGCGCTCCGGATCTATGTGTCTCGCACCGCCGTTATTAGGCGGTGCACCTCTCTCTGGTGCTGACCGCTAGTCAGCGTAGCGGTCTCTCGGCATCTAAGCCGACCCTGGTTCGTTGGCTTAGGTCGGCCATTTCCGAGGCCTACAAGTGTACTCAAGTGCCTTCCCCGCCGGGGATCAGGGCACACTTGATCAGACCTGTCGGTGCCTTTTGGGCCTTCAGGCACCAGGCTACGGCTCAGTAGGTCTGTCAGACTGCAGCTCGGATTACTCTGCTTACTTTTTCGAAGCATTACCCAAGGCATGCTCATGCTTTGGCAGACGCGGGCTTGGGCAGACGCATCTTTCAGGCGTCTGTCGCCCATTTGTGAAGTCAGGTTTCGCCTGCTTCTCAGTTGTCTGTTTATTCCCACCCATGGACTGCTTTAGAACGTCCCATGGTCTGGGTCTCCCATAGGAACGTTAAAGAAAAAGAGAATTTTGTTACTTACCGTAAATTTTTTTTCTTGTAGTTCCGTCATGGGAGACCCAGCACCCTCCCTATTGCCTGTTGGCAGGTTTCTTGTTCCGTGTGTCTTCACCGGCTGTTGTTGTTGTAGACAGAGGTTCCGGTTCTTCCGGGTTTTACTCTGTCTCTTCTTGTGGGTGGATGTCCTCCTTCAGCTTTTGCACTAAACTGGCTAGGACTGGCTAGCAGGGGGTGTATATGCTAGGAGGAAGGAGCTACACGTTTTGAGTGTAGTACTTTGTGTGTCCTCCGGAGGCAGTAGCTATACACCCATGGTCTGGGTCTCCCATGACGGAACTACAAGAAAAAGAATTTACGGTAAGTAACAAAATTCTCTTTTTTCCCCGTTTTCACACGCTATTGATGTGTATAGGGAGAACACTATCAATCACGGTTTTGAGGGCTATTATTGAACTTCTTGTTGCAATGCAGTCCGTACACTATACTATTTTACATGTAAATTCTCAAAAATAAGCTCATTTTGACTCCTAAGCGACACAAAGCTTAAAGGTTATGCATAGAGGCAGCATAAAGGACCGGAAAGGTTCCTTTTCATGAAATATGGTCAGAAAATGTTCATGCGCATATTTATTAGCTCAGTTGATATCCCTGTAATAAAGGGGCTTCTGATAAGCAGATATTGTCCTGTGTTTTATATTATATAATATTTTATTTATATGAAAAGTATCACTTTAAAACAACACAGTTTTATGTACCGTAGGTCTTGACGGCTCTGTAAGTGCTTTACTGGATGGACGAAGGACACCGTGTTCAAGAGGAGGGTCTCCTGACCGTGGTCGTTCCCCATACCCAGAAATTGAACCTGAAGGAGTAATTATAGCCCTTAAAAATCTTTTAAAGGAAATAAGGGAAACCCAACGGGAACGGGTAAGGATCTAAGGGCATTGTCTCTGCTTTTACAGTCTATATTAGTTTTCCTCTGATGCCAGTTACGGCTTATTCACACGTCAGTTTTTCATGCACGAGTCCTATCCGTTTTTTTCACAGACAGCACTCGTACCTATGACAGCTAATGAAGCTGTTAACATGTCTGTGATTTTTTTGTTGTCCTTGCAAAATCATGGCGACAAGTTCGATATTGATCCAAGTTTTGGATCAAACTCTGTAAAGAAAGTCTATGGCTCCGTGTAGAAAATTGGACTTAGGTGACATCCATCCGCTATCTGTTTTTCACTGATTGATGCATAGGAGAAGGTAAACAAACATAGAAGGATTTTTGTGTACTCACCGTAAAATCTCTTTCTCTGAGTCTTCATTGGGGGACACAGGACCATGGGTTATGCTGCTGTCACTAGGAGGCTGACACTAAGTAGACATAAAAAGTTAGCTCCTCCCCAGCAGCATACACCCCGAGCCAGAGGCGGGCTCAATTCAGTTTAATGCACAAGCAGTAGGAGGAGAACCAAAACAAAGACCCATAGATAAGTCACAGTAAAAATTATAACCAAGTCGTCGTGCGACAAGTGGCCTGGAAATATGGACCACCGAGGCGATAGGCAGGCAATATGTAACACAAGACAAGCAGGGTGGGTGCTGTGTCCCCCAATGAAGACTCAGAGAAAGAGATTTTACGGTGAGTACACAAAAATCCTTCTTTCTCTATCGTTTCATTGGGGGACACAGGACCATGGGACATCCAAAAGCAGTCCCTGGGTGGGAAAAGAGCAAGCACCGGAGATAGGTAGGAAACATCTTCCCCCTGTCGGGCTTGACCCAGACCTGCCAGTACCTAACTTGTTACAGGCGTGCTACCGCCGCCCGCAAAAACCTACATCTGCCGATACCTGGGTGCGGACTAGATCAGGAGGCGACCTCGCGGACCTGGCCGGCCGATGTCCGAAGACTAATCGACTAAGATGCTCCCATTGCACGGGTATAGTGCGCCTTCACTGCCCGTAGCAGGGAACCGCTCTACCTGCGGTAGGCCTCAACTCTAACGGAATTGGAACTATGTGGCAAACTTGGCCTTGGGCGCCAGCATGAACTGACTGTCGGTGTCACCGAAAGGTGCGGTCCTGAGGACATAACAAAAAACTGAGAGCTCGTACCAGGGCCAGAGTAAACAAGGCCCCTTTCAGGCTGGGAGAAGTACTAGGACAGAATGACCGAAACCCAATCCCCTATCTAGGTGGAACAGCGAGACAGCCCCGGACCGAAGGCGGGGTCTGGCCGGAGCACCCCCTCCTGTGCAGGTGGAGGCCCAGAAAAAAGGAGGAGAAAACGACCAGAGAGGACTGCCTGTCCTGATGCCCTTCGTAAAAAACATGATGGCAAGGAACCCACTTTCCAAAACAGGTGAGAACAGAAGGAAACTAGGAAAGAAAAATCAGGATACCCTGAAGCGAACCCCTCGCCTGATCTAGGTCCCACGTCTCTAGTGGATGACGAGTACAGTAGAGTCAGATGGGTGACTCCCAGAGTGAAAGTCCTAATTTGGCAGACGAGAAGCGAGAGGCTTCTGAAACCGAATAGATAGAGCAGACACCTGGCCCTTAAAGGGACGCGCGAGAGACCCGCATTCAGACCTGACTGCAAAAATGCCAGCAATGACGGAAGGGAGAAGGAGCAAGAGAAGAAATCTGGCTGGGGACTTCCCTGTTGAGGAACCGTCTGCCTGACGCGGGGCCATCCCTGCCGAGACAAGAGGGCCGTTCCATTGTCCACGCTAGGGATGTGCACTGCCGAGATTAGGGCGCGAAGAGATCCGGCTCAGTGCAAGGTCCTCTTGACTTCACCCATTACCATGATACTCCTTGCGTCTTCCTGGTGGATGATGCACGCCACCATTGCGGCATGGTTAGACTGGAATTTGACTGGGCAACCCAGTACACGGTGCTAAAATCGTAGCCGGGCTAGCCAGATGGCTGAATTCTGGAATGTTGATAGGGAGACAATACTCAGGGGTGTCCAACCGCTTTGTGCTGCGGGAATGGAGAGGCACACCCCAGTCTTGGGGATCGGTGACGGTGGACACTATCCTCCAGAGAAGAAGAAGAAGAAGAGAAGGGACTCTCCCCAGGGAGGATGCGAAGAATGGTCCACTTAGGAAGGGAATGGCGGGTCATTCGATATAGACGGGACCAGCGGTCCATAGCAAGGAGAGATTTGACCCCCCTCTTCGTTAGGGCCCGCTGAAAGAGACGAGGATGCAACTGGGTACAGTGTACTGCCTATATCCCCGCCGACAACTGGCCGGGGACTCGCATACCAAGACCGATGGACAAACTGGTGGGGATGGCAGAGAGTACGGAGGCCTCGGTGCAGGGAAGAGAACCACTCTTGTGCGAGGAGTACCTGACCTCGGACGGTATTGAATACCGTGTCTAAAGGGATGATCCGCCGGGGCGAGGTCTGAGAAGACCTTTCCCGAAAGATCGGCTACTCTAGAAGCGAAAAGGCGACGAGGCTATCTACACACCCATACGACAGCCCTTGAGGGAAGAACTCCTGACCACCAGGTCGTACCAGGGCGGAGTGACCATAATAGCTCTGGAGTGTAGGATGGGCATGGCAGCCGCTATGGTCCCTGTAACGACCCTTAAGCAAGGAAGTGGTCCCTTGCCTCGCAAGGTGGATGAGCTATTGGTGGGATAGAGGCGCCTTGAAAAGTTGAGGCGCGAAGGACTGGAACCGAGCGGTGGAGCGACGCACCCGCATGCGTCTGGTCAATGTTGGGTAGGGGAAGAATCTCTTCCCTCAGGTGGCCTAGGGGACCAACTGGACTAGCCCATTTCCGAAGGGACGATGTCCTAAGAGCGGAAGGGAGACCAGCAATAGAGGTCGCATCCGCATTCCAGATCTTGAGTTAGAGTGCTAACGGGTGGTCACACTGCTGCTAGAGACCTAGACCGTGCCGCTGGCAGACGCCCGGGCTGTGTTGAGAAGGTACTCACCGAAGATGTCAACCAGTTCTGAATCGGCAGAGATGGAACGTAGACCGCTGCGTAGGGTGTCCGTGGAGTCCCAGAGAGACGTCACGTTAGGGATGATAAGCCAGGTGGAACCCTGGCGGGCCGATCACAGGGGAGCATGCCCCTTCTCTCCGGAGCCCTTAGGGGAAGGGATAATGACGATGACAAGACTTACCACTGGTAAACGTCGTGTCTGGTTGTTGTCTGCCATGATGCAACAACCCGGCGAACTACTGGATGTCCACTGAATACATCATGGGTCCGCCAGAAAAGTCTTAAAGGAGACCTGTGTGCTCAGAGGGGAGAAGAGGACTCACCGTGCTCTTATGGACTGACTCACCGTTTCTACCAGGCTATTCGTCATGCGGCGAACCTCTGGCGCTTGCTCGGAATCCAGCAGAGGTGGTATGCCTGGGTCATCACCAGAGGGGCTGGAAGGCTTCCGGTGGAGCGGAAGTTTGGACCTGGGAATGAAGGAAAAACTAGGGGGGGCGCCGAAGAGACCAGGCGGGTCCCTTCGAGCCGTGGATAAGGTCCCTGGCACGGGACTCACCTCCCCCTGTGTGTGCACGGAGAGAAAAGGGCTGTCCGTACCTTTATGGCTTGACTCACCATTTCTTCCAGGCCATTCGTCATGCGCCGAACATCAGGCGCCTGCTCGGACTCCAGCAGAGGCGGTACGCCTGGGCCATCACCTGAAAGGTCGAAAGGCTTCCGGAGGAGCGGCCGTCTGGACCTGGGGATGAAGGTGAAAACTCCCCGAGGGGATTGCGCCAGTCCTGTGGAGGTATGACAGAGCATCGGCCAGGGACGCAGCGTATGCGTACCGACCCGAGGACGTCAGCGAGGGGAATTATGGCTTGAGACAGGGGCGCTGACCAGCCGGCCGGGGGAGATACCGGGACCTGCAGTGTCAGGGGCTGCGGTGGCTGCAATCACTAAATCTGACATGAATTGGGTGAATTCAAAAGTTGAGACATTATTCTGGGAACATATGTTGATAGTAAAAACCACCGTTCCCTTCTATATGTATGTATCTATCATGTCAACTAGTTGCTATCATGTCAACTAGTTGCCCGATAGCACCTGTATAATTCAATATATATATATGTATATATATATATCTATCTATCTATATATATATATATATATATATATATATATATATATATATATATATATATCTATATGCATACAATAATAAACTCAACCTCCGATAAAAACACAATCCCTGTATGATTGTGGCACTTCTGAGGCTTGTCTTTTACTGTTATAAACGGTTGCTGCAGTTTCAGCAATCCGCACACTGGGAGTACTATTTCTTTTCTTTTTTTTTTTTTTTTCTTATAAAAAAAGATGGACGCTGAGGGAGTCTGGAGAGCGGGAAAAACACAGCCACCGCCCCCCCTGTGATGCCTGGGGCAGAGCGGAGGGCGGAGATGGACGGCCGGCGACCAATAGCGCTGCAGTGAAGGGGCGGGCCTGTGACACTGGAGACAAGGCCGGAGGCGGGGGCTAAATTTTGGGGCTGCCGGCGCGCAGGGAAGTAGAGACAGGCGGTCCTGCCTGCAAGCAGTGGTGGGGCAGCAGCGATGACCGGAGCGCCAAGAGGGAGGTCTGCTCTTGTGCCTGCGCGCGACGCCGACAGCTGAGACGTGGCAGGGGCGCAGAGCGTCTAGGCCGAGACCGGGGCCTCAATTTTGTAGCCGCCTGGAGGAGAAGGTAGGAGAGGGTCGGTCCTACCTGTTCTCGGCGGCGCCGGCCCAGCGACTGATGCGGTGCAGGCAGGGCGCCTTGCCCCTGCCTGTGTACAGTGCTCTCGTCCAGGAAGACTGAAGACTCCGGGGGAGAGCGTGCTGAGGCAGGGAAGTGGACAACATGATGGGGGAAGCAGCCCCCCTGCAGGGGAAGGCAGCGTGAAAGGGCCCCATCGGATTACAAACGCTGCGGAGGTTCCATCCCTGCTGTATGCCCCTGTACGCCCTTTGGGGTGATACCGCAGGGCGAATCAGGGGTGCCCACGACAACCTGCCCACACGCGCAACCCCGGGAGTGGTACCACGGGGATGGACGGGGGAGAGGGCCCGAAATCTCAAGCCCCTGCGACCCTGGGGAGTGGTACCCAGGCTGCGGAGGAAGAGTGACGAAGAAAATACCTGCAGAAACGAGAAGACAGGTATGAGAGCGATGAGCGGCGCCGAAAAGGGAAAAAAGCGCAAAAATCAAATGGCTGAAGGGGGCCGAGACGGCCCACATCAGCCTCCTACGACACTAAGCTAAAAACTGAATTGAGCCCGCCTCTGGCTCGGGGTGTATATTGCTGGGGAGGAGCTAACTTTTTATGTCTACTTAGTGTCAGCCTCCTAGTGACAGCAGCATAACCCATGGTCCTGTGTCCCCCAATGAAACGATAGAGAAATATTTTTTTTCTATCAGTGAAAATAACTGACCAAAGTTTGATGAATCTCTGAAATCACTGGTGAAACTCGGTCTGTTTTTCTTGTATGTCAAAAAAGACAGTCATCTGAATGGTGCCTTAACTTGTTTTATTTTATTTTTAACTTTAATTTTACTTTTTGAATATATAGAGAGATGAACAAAAACATACAATCATAAGGCACTAACCGTGCTGAGATACATTGAGAAAAACAAATACTGAGGGATGGAAATATCAATCAAAACAATTAACTGAATACTCAAATCCTGAAGGTTATACAGAATAAAAACACCATTTGAGCATTAATGAGCTGGATATGGAAAAACAGAGCCAACATTTAAGCGGGCTTTACACGCTACAATAAATCTAACAATGTGTCGGCGGGGTCACGTCATAAGTGACGCACATCCGGCATCATTGGTGTTGTTGTAACGTGTGAAACCTACGTGTGATTGCAATTGTACGAAAACACATTGATCGCATACACGTCGTTCAAATTCTAAAAATTGAACGTCCGGTTGTTCAATGTTCCCGAGGCAGCACACATCGCTGTGTGTGACACCCCGGGAACGATGAACACATCTTACCTGCGTCCTGCCTGCAATGCGGAAGGAAGGAGGTGGGCGGGATGTTTACGTTCTGCCCATCTCCGCCCCTCCGCTTCTATTGGCCGGCTGCCGTGTGACGTCGATGTGACGCCGAACGTCCCTCCCACTACAGGAAGTGGTTGTTTGCTGCCCACAGCGAGGTCGTATGGAAGGTAAGTACGTGTGATGGGATTTAATCGTTTGTGCGACACGAGCAACAAATTGAACGTGCCGCACATACGATGGGGGCGTGTGCGATCGCATACGAGATCACATGTTTAATTGTAACGTGTAAAGCAGGCTTTACTTAAGCCGATTGTAGCAACCAGACATGAGAGTAAGCAAAAAAATAAGCGGAGAGTAAAGAAAAAAAGCAGAAAAGAAGAACAGCACAAGAAGGAGCACAACGAGGAGAGGTGAGGGTTGGGACAAGGGAGGGGGCAAGGAAAGGGATGAACGGTAAAATGAAAAAGTGTTCCCAGATGAGGCACAAAGAGCACAGATTAGTTCTCCCCCAAAAGAGCCAGATAGTCATCCAACGCTCTAAGTTTCATCCTGTAAAACCAGGTATTGTGATTATAAGAGTTATTAATTGTAGAAGTAAGTTGTTCCATTAACATCACCTCGTTTACCTTGGCAAACCATAGGGAAATTGTCGGGCAGTATCTTTCTTCCAAAGTAGGGGAATACATGCTCTTGCAGTCATGATTAGATGTCTTAATATCGAATACCGCTAGGTTTTTAAGGGTATATCAAATTGATTGAGAAGGACAAGCGCTGGCTCCAGGTCTGAAATAAGATTTGTATTTTTACGTATCACCTACCGCATGTTCTCCCAAAAAGAAGAGGGAAGCCTGCAGGACTAAACGATGCAATACAATACAAGGGTAGTATCTGTCAACAGACTTCTGTAGGTCTGACATCACAATGGGGTCATAGAGAAGAGACGAGTTCAAGTGCAATTGGCATTGCTTGATAATAAGGAAAGTAAAGCAGTGGAGACACTCACCAGCACGTGGTCTGAGAAGAAGATATTGTCAATATTGGCTCTTTGGAGTAGAGTAGAGTATTGTCTTTGATGTTTTAATAAAAAATAGTCAATCTTATAGACATCATCAAAGTTAGAATAAACGGAAAAATCCCTGGCTTTAGGTTGTAGCTAGCGCCATGTGCCAATCAACTGAAAGTCCTGGAGACATTTTAATAGACGTCTTTTGGGGCATGAAAGGGAAGAACCTCCCTTGGAATTGTCCACAGATGGGTCAAAGACTATGTTGAAGTCATCCCTTAGGATCAATATTCCTTCTGCGAATATCGCCTGTTGATTTAGGTAGGTGTAGAGTGCTGTGTCTTCATCTGAGTTAGGAAGTTACACGAATGCGAACGTGACCTTGTTGGATGCAATGAGATCCTTGAGATGCAATGAGACCCTTGACCATCAGCAGATGTCTCTCGATCAGTGTGAGTCTCAGATAACTCCCAGGGTACCGAGCTTGAAATAAGCATGCAGCAACCTCTGGATTTTGAATCAGGTAAAGGGCTATAGTAAGCCATGGGAAACCTGTAATTAGAAATCTTATGAGGTTTATTTTGGCAGAAATGGATTTCCTGCAGAAATGCAACATCCATCCTCCTTTTGTAAAGGAGGTTTAGTAAAATGGACCTTGTCTCAGGGCTGTGTAAACTTCTGACATTTAAGGAGCCCAATGTTAATTCAGGGTAATGATCTGGCGACATTTTTGTAAAAGACTAGGGAAAGGGAAGGAAACAGTAAGAACAGGGAAAGAGTAGAAAGGAAATAAGAGATCTGGTTGAAAAAGAAAGCTGAGGAAAGACTAAGAAGTCAGAAAGAGAAAACAAGAAGAAAAGGAGCAACGCTAACATTAATTGTCCAGGGACAAAATCCTGGACAATTTTCAAATTCTTGGAGATCTGGGGGGGAAAGGAACCACAATATAGAGTGTCACAGGGCACAAGACACCTATTAAATGAAGATAATAACAACAACGCTAACAACAACCACATCCCAGTCCAGCAGAGGAATTCCCTATTGAAGAACGGGGGCAGGCACATCAATGAAATTGTAATCTAGTTGGTAAAACATAAAAAATAAATTCTTGGGAGGAAACAACCAATATCAAATAGAACATAGCTACTCAGAATGGCAGAAGAATAGCCACAGATGGCCATGTTCACGGCCAGCGAACCTCCTCACCCCCTTTCTCCGGTCACTGAAAGTAACTTGTTTAATATGTTTTGCACAGTTACTAAGAATTTTTATTGTTCAAACATTGTACTTAAATAAAATGTAGTTTAGCTGTAAACACTTTCTATAAGGTTAAAAGATGATCCTCCCAAATTCTTCACATAACAAGTAAAAAATTAGCTGCAACCAAAATTCACATACAGGAATACAGGTACAATTTAGTACTGAGTGGATTATTAAAATGGTCATTTGTTATATAGTAAAGGATGATCATGAGGTAGGGGATAACTTACTGATCGGTGCGGGTCGACCACTGAGTGCCCTCTAATCCTGAAAACACGGCTCTGTAGCCCAAGGAACCTGTTGTGCAGAGCCCAGCCTTGCATAGAGGGAAGTGCACATATGTGACTCTTTTTTGCACTCTTTGTCCTGAACTGCTGAAGATTTTATATATATATATATATATATATATATATATATATATATATATATATATATACAGTAAATATATATATATATATATATATATATATATGTATATTTCTAAGCAAAGTTATTTCTAAAGGTGCTATTGACATGAATTTCTCACCAGATGTCAGTAACAACCCATCCAATGCACAGAAATGAAGAAATCAAAACATAGATAATTTAGTGTAATAATGAGAAATGACACAGGGAAACACCATTGAACACGCTTTCTGAACATTATTTAATACTTCATACAGAAGCTTTTGTTGGTGATGACAGCTTCAGGATGCCTCCTGTATGGCGAAAATGGTTGCATGCATTGCTCAGGTGTGATTTTGGTCCATTCTTCCATACAAATACGCTTCAAAGGATGAAGGTTCTGTGGGCTCCTTCTATGAACTCTGAGCTTTAGTTCCTTCCACAAATTGTCTATTGGATTCAGGTCAGGAGATAGACTGGGCCATTCTAGCATCTTTATTTTCTTTCTCTGATCTTTATTTTCTTTCTCTGAAATCAATTGTGAGGTTTCTTGGCTGTGTGTTTGGGATCATTGTCTTGCTGAAATGTCCACCCTTGTTTATTTTTCATCATCCCGGTAGATAGCAGCAGGTTTTTATCAAGAATGTCTTAGTACATTTGTCAATTCATCCATCCTTCAAGTATGTGAAGTTTGCCAGTGCCGTTTTCTGAAAAACAGCCCAACACCATGATGTTTCCACCCATCTTCACTGTTGGTATGGTCTTTTTGGGGTGATAAGTAGTGCCTTTTGGACTCCAAACATTGTGTGTATTATGGCATCCAAAGTTCTAGTTTGGTCTCATCTGACCAGCCTCTATTCTCCCAGTATTTCACAGGCTTGTGTAAATGTTGTTGATCAAACTTTAAATGTGCTTGAACATGCTTTTTGTTTAGCAACAAATTTTGCATGGTAAGCCTGCGCACAAGCCATAGAGGATAAGTGTATTACTTATGATTTTCTTTGAAACAATTGTACATGTTGATTTCAGTTTAGTCTGTAGCTCTCCACAGGTTCTTGGCTCTTGGACAACTCTTCTGATAATTCTTTTCATTCCTTTGTCTGAAATCTTGCAGGGAGCACCTGATTATGGCCGGTTTAGGATGAATATTGATGTTGTTTTCACTTCCGAATTATGGCTCTAACAGTGCTCATTGGGGCCTTCAGTAGTTTAGAAATTACACTGTAACCAATGCCATCAGTATGTTTTGCAATAATAAGCTTGCAAAGGTCTTGAGAGAGCTCACATGTTTTACCCAACATGAGCGTTTCTTGTGTGGCACCTTGGTAATGAGACACGTTTTTATATAGGCCATCAGTTGACCCAGCTATTTTAGGCCTCTTTCACACGTACGTCCCTCCGGTACGTGTTTGGCAGTTTTCTCACGTACCGGAGATACGTACACACGTTGACCTAGGTATTCCTATGGTTTTGGACACACATAAGTATTTGCGCACCGAACGTGTGTCCGTTCCGTACTTACGTGTGTCCGTGTGTTTCTCACGCCGACATGTCCATTTTCTCTCTGGCATCACGGGTGTCACACGGAATGCAAACGTGTCACACGTAATACAAACGGACCACACGGATGTGTTCCGTGTGACAGGCACCGGAGAGAAGACATGAGTATGTGAGAAAAAAAAATAAAACTGTACTCACCTTCTCCAGCCATGCAGTCTCTGCCGCTGCTGTCACTTGCTGCCGACCGCCGCTCATTATGCTAATTGAATATTTACTTCACTGTGGCCGGAAGCAGCAGCAGCGGGGAGTCGGCAGGACCGGAAACCGAAGATCAGCACAATGGACAGTGACGCCAGGGACAAGTGAGTAGAAAGTTCCTCTTCACCGTGTGTTATCACGGATAGCACACGGAGAACACACGTGTGCCATAAACACGGCACACCGAGGGCAATACGCACCTCTGACACGTCTGTGAAAAACGTGCGTGATTTTCACGGACGTGTGAAAGAGGCCTTACACGAAGTGGTAGGATTGCTTTCTAATTACTGATAGATTTGGACTGGTGTCATTATCTTCATCAGTCACGTGGAAAATGAATGGAGCAAAGGTTGAGCATGCACACGTCCATTTATTCAAGAAGAGTCTTTGCAGATAATATACAGTATATACTTAGTACATATTAAACTTGTTTTCATTTCTCTCTGCTATATGCATGAGAGTTTATGGTAACTGTTACTAATATAGAAGTTGCTTTGTCACAGCATTATTTAGGTTGCAGAAATGAAAATGAGTTTAATATAGATAATTTCATATAATCTCCAAGTAATGCCACAGATTTTGTAACCTTTGAAGACACAAGTGCCTGTTGTTCTGTGAGCGGTCTTCGCATGTCATCTAAATCTGTCCTCCTGCATGTTTTTACCAACAACTAATGTAATTTTTTGCCATTTTCAGGATGAGGCTGGCATACAGATTGTATCTCTACGTAGACAACTAGACGACGGCTCTAACCATTCTGAGAGATTGCAAAACCAGCTACAGAAACTGCAGAGACAGCTGACCGAGCTCCAGGAAGGTATCTCTTTTGTCCTAGTCTAAAGTCACAACACAGGACTGGCTGCTGATCTAAGCAGAATGACTTGAGCAAAGTCTGTCCATAGACGCCCGTTTAGGAGCTTTCAGGTGTCCACAAAAAGCTCACCCTTACACAGTCATTGCATGAGACTGCCCACTTGGCTAGCAAGAACATATTTAAATCAAGAAATGACATTGCATACAGAATCTTTTTTCCAAGCTGTTACCTTTCTTAGGCTATGTGCCTACAGGAGATTAAATCTGCGGAAAATCCGCGGATTTTCTGAATTTTCCAGATAAATCCGCAGGTTTCAGCATGTACAGATACTCCCCATGTTATCCTATGGGACATGGGGAGTGCTGTGTCCATGCTGCGGATACGTGCGGCTGCAGAATATGCTGCGGATGTCCCACAGCCGCACGTAATTGCATGTCAATTATTTCTGCGGAATTACCTGCGGAATTCCCGCGCTCCACTATGGAGATAGGGCCGGGACTTCCGCAGGTAAGCCGCATGAATGTCCGCAGGTTTACCGCAGCTATTTCGCTGTACTACCGCAGCTAAAAAATAGCTGCAGATTCCGGCGAGCAGTGTAATACTTATATATGTTCTGAGGCTTTCGATAGCGTAGGGCAATGACAATCAGAGACGAGTTCCTGGTACAAGATGTTTTATAATATGTAACCACGGTAGATACACAACGGAAAACACAGCAGTACAAATACACAAAATACCTTTCCGAAACGGAGCGAAGGGAATTCCCGGGGCCACGCACCGGACTCCCCCAGGGAGACCACCAGAGCGAACCCCTATACAGGGACTGTCCGGCAATCACCCCGGAAGGCCTAAATGCGCCGCAGCCGGGACACAAGGGGCAAGCGGTAAAAGTCCAGGAGTGTCCGTACGGAATGATTGTCCAGAGTGGTTACGAACCAGAGAGAACCGGGCAGAGTGCTGACCGAAGATGGCAGACAGAATCCGGGCACAGCTTAGAGAAACCGGGTAAGGTCCAGAGTCGGTCGGTCGGTAGTCTTTAGGAGGATCCAAAGGCAATCAGGATTAGCAGCAGCAAAGCAGGAGCACACAGCAAGCAGTATACTCAGGCACTGGACTAGGCTTAGAGGCGGCCTTTTAAGCAGCTGGACAGGAAGTAGGGCAACAGAACAGTAAACTCCATGTTAACCGAGGGCAAGCTCATTCAAAAGAGAACTGGAAAACCTGGAAACCTGACATTACTCCCCCCCCCAGAGACGGCCTCAGGACGGATCAGGGCCAGGCTTGTCCGGGAAACGTCGATGAAACTGGGCAATCTTCCGGGGTGCCCGAATGTTACCCACCGGTTCCCAGGAATCGTCCTCGGGGGCGTACCCCTGCCAACGTACCAGATACTGGAGCCGACGACGATGGAGCCGGGAGTCAATAATGTCCTCAACCACGAACTGCTCCTCGCCGTCGACCATCACAGGCGGAGGAGGGGGCACAACACGACCATGAAACGTATTAGGGGAAACGGGTTTGAGGAGAGACACATGAAAGACCGGGTGTACCTTTAGATGGTGCGGTAACCGTAGCCGACAGGCCACAGGGCTCACGATCCCGGTGATCTTGAACGGACCGATGAATTTCTGACCCAGCTTCTGCGAAGGAACACCCAATCTCAGGTTTTTGGTGGATAACCATACAGAGTCCCCTACCTTGTACATGGGTGCCGGTTTCCGGTGAGTGTCTGCCGACCTCTTGTAACGCTCCTGGGCCATAGCCACAGTGTCCTTTAGAACCTCCAGATTTTGTCGTAGTTCTGTCAATCTGTCCTCCACCGCTGGCACCGAAACCGCAACCGGTGACCTAGGCAAAACAGTCGGATGGTAACCCAGGTTAGCGAAAAAGGGCGTTACCTTAGTGGAGCTGCTCTGAGTGTTGTTATATGAGAACTCCGCCAACGGAAGCATCTTCAACCAATCGTCTTGGAGATGGCTGACATAACATCGAAGGTATTGTTCCAGGGTTTGATTCGTCCGTTCGGTTTGCCCATTTGTCTGAGGATGGTATGCAGAAGACAAACAGACATCAATCTGGAGTGCCGTACAAAACCCCTTCCAGAATCTAGACGTGAACTGCACGCCCCGGTCAGAGATGATCTCGTCTGGTACCCCATGCAATCGGAATACGTTCTAGATAACCAAATCCACTGTCTCTGCGGCTGAGGGAAGACCGGTACACGGAATGAAGTGAGCCGCTTTAGTCAATCGATCCACCACCACTAAAATGGTATTGTGCCCGCCTGAGACTGGCAACTCCACAATAAAATCCATGGAGATAGACCCCCAAGGGCGAGATGGCACGGGTAACGGTTGGAGGAGTCCCGTAGGAGCCACACGAGGGACCTTGCACCGGGCACAAACCACACATGAGTGGACATAGTCCTTCACATCCTTTAAACAGGTAGGCCACCAGAAGAAACGGCTCAGAAATTCCTGCGTCTTCTGTACCCCCCTATGACCAGCCAACACGGAGTCATGGACCAACTTGAGAACCCGAAGTCTTACGGCCTCCGGGACATAAATGTGTCGCTCTCTCAACCACACACCATTCCGAAGAACAAGTGTTACATCATTCGGGGGGGCAGCAAGAAATACGTCACCATCATAGGCCAGCTTGATGTCTTTCCACAAGTCCTGGTCCTGGATTACTCCAACGAAATTGGCATCCGATAACACGGTCTGAGATGGGGTTCCAGGTACGGAGTCCACGGCGTGGATTCGGGACAAGGCATCGGCTTTCCCATTACGTGAACCTGGACGGTATGTAACGATAAAATTGAATTGGTTAAGAAATAGGCTCCAACGGGCTTGCCGTGGAGACAGGCACCTGGCAGACTTAAGAAATTCCAGATTACGATGATCTGTGAGTACTATCACTTGCTGCGCGGCTCCCTGTAAGTGGTGTCTCCATTCCTTGAAAGCGGAAATAATCGCCAATAATTCCTTGTCCGCAATGTCATAGTTCCTTTCTGCAGGGGACAACCGGCGGGAAAAGAAGGCACACGGATGCAAGAGACTCTTGTCCCCGGTCCTTTGAGAAAGAATGGCCCCTAATGCATAGTCGGAAGCGTCGACCTCCACGATAAAGGGAAGTGCGGGATTCGGATGTACTAATATTGGCGCTGAGGTAAAACATACCTTGAGACGATGGAATGCTTCCTGGGCCTGGGCGGACCACACAAACTTCTGTCCTTTCTTGGTCAACAGAGTGATGGGACGAACAATCTCCGAAAAGTTACGGATAAAGCGTCGGTAAAAGTTGGCAAAACCGACAAAGCGTTGTACCTCTTTGATGTTTCCCGGTTCCGGCCAGTCTAGAATGGCTTGTATCTTGCTAGATTCCATGTTCAGTCCCTGAGGAGAGATGACATAACCTAAGAATTGTATTTGTGAGCAGTGGAACTCGCATTTCTCCAGTTTAATGTATAGGCGGTTTTCCCTCAGACGGGTAAGTACGGTCTTGACGTGCTCCTGGTGGTCCTGTAGAGAATCAGAAAAGATTAGGATATCGTCCAGATAGATCACCATGAATTGGTCCATGATATCCCTAAAAATATCGTTAACTAGATGTTGAAATGCCGCGGGAGCGTTACAAAGTCCAAAAGGCATCACTAGGTACTCAAAATGTCCGTACCGACATCGGAACGCGGTCTTCCACTCGTCTCCGGGACGTATACGAAGCAGATTATATGCCCCACGGAGGTCTAATTTGGTGAATATTTTTGCCTGTTGGACCCTCTCCAATAGCTCAGGAATCAACGGTAACGGATACCGGTTCCGGATGGTTATCTTATTCAGTTCCCGGTAGTCAATACAGGGTCTTAGAGTCCCCTCCTTTTTCACGAAAAAGATGGGTGCCCCTGCGGGTGAGGTAGACGGACGAATAAATCCCTTGGCTAGGCTTTCATCAATATACTCTTTTAGTGCTTCTAGCTCAGGTGCCGCCAACGGGTAGACATGACCAAACGGAATCTCCGCCCCTGGGAGTAAGTCTATGGGGCAATCATACGGTCTATGCGGGGGAAGCTGATCGGCTTTTCTTTTGTCGCATATATCAGCGAAGTCACGGTAAACCGGGGGTAAAACAGGTACCTGTACAGTGCCCTCCGTATTTGGTGTTACTGGAACCGGAACGGCTGGACAAATGGTCGGACCACTCTGCGGTGGGAAGGATATTTCCTTAGTCTCCCAATCGATGACCGGATTTGTAGACCGTAGCCACGGAATACCTAAAATAATCGGAAAATGAGGAGAAGAAATTATCATGAAAACAAGGGTCCCCTGCTGACCTGGCTTCATCACGCATTCGAGCGGTACTGTTTCCCGATCCACTGGTCCAGAGATTAACTGAGATCCGTCTACCGTCTCCATGGTAACCGGTGAGGATCTTTGCTGAGTCCGGATACCGTGTTTCCTGGCAAAGGAAGAGTCCATGAAATTTCCCCCTGCCCCGGAGTCTATCATTGCAGAGGTAGGAATTAGCTGTCCCTCCCAACGGATCTGAATGGGGAGTAAGCAATGGGTATATTTCCCCTCTGAGTCCTTCGGTGAGGTAGACATTACAGTCAAGGGAAATACTGCATCCAAGTGTCCACTTGCCTCAGAGATATCGGACTCTGCATCCGTGTTGTCACACTCTGCCATGGCTGCCAATACCTTATTTGGGCGATTTGGACGTTTCGGGCAGTCGATCAAGAAATGGTCCGATTGACCGCAATAGAAACACAAACGCTCACGGAGCCGGTGTTCACGACGTTCGTTGGTCTCTCGTTTTTGCAAAGAGTCCACTTGCATAGGTACGTCCTCGGCCTCCCGTGGCGTCCTGAGAGCGGGTTCTCTGGAAGGAAACGCAATATTGTTTACACGGTTTACAGCTGCCCATTTTTCCTGTCTACGTTCCGTCAAACGAGTATCAATGCGCACACAGTGCTGGAGAAACAGTTCAAAATCCCCTGGAGATTCGGAACGGGCTAACTCGTCCTTGATGGTACTGGACAAACCTTTTCTGAAAACAGATAATAATGCATTGTTTCCCCAGTCGGTGTCTACCACTAACCTCTTGAACTCAGTGGCGTATTCAACGACAGAACGCTTTCCCTGACGTAAGGAAAGGAGAGCCGATTCAGCGGTAGCACGGCGATTCGGATCATCAAACATTTGCGCCATTGCGGTCAGAAAGTCATCCAGGTGGTTCAAACGGATGTCCCGATTCTCTATCATGGGATTAGCCCAAGCCAGTGCTCGTGAGGTTAATAACATGATGATACATAACACCTTTGACCGATCAGAACGGTAATAATCAGAATGTACATCGAAAAACAGTATACATTGGTTAACAAATCCACGGAACTGACTACGATCACCATTGAAACGGAATGGGGGTAACCTAGGCATACCGGCAGCTGATACGGACGTAGTGGGGACGGCTTCCTGAGCCTCCACTCTGACTTGCAAATCCTGTATAGCCGGCCCCAGTACCTGGTGATCATGGCCCAGCTGTGCCTCCACATCTCTAAGTTTATTCTGCACCGCCTCCATCTCCTGCTGCAGGGAGTTAATCATGGAGAAGAGCTGATCTACTCGTGTCTCAGTCATTGCCCCAGCGAAATCCTCCTATGGCCTGAGTATAATGTAATACTTATATATGTTCTGAGGATTTCGATAGCGTAGGGCAATGACAATCAGAGACGAGTTCCTGGTACAAGATGTTTTATAATATGTAACCACGGTAGATACACAACGGAAAACACAGCAGTACAAATACACAAAATACCTTTCCGAAACGGAGCGAAGGGAATTCCCGGGGCCACGCACCGGACTCCCCCAGGGAGACCACCAGAGCGAACCCCTATACAGGGACTGTCCGGCAATCACCCCGGAAGGCCTAAATGCGCCGCAGCCGGGACACAAGGGGCAAGCGGTAAAAGTCCAGGAGTGTCCGTACGGAATGATTGTCCAGAGTGGTTACGAACCAGAGAGAACCGGGCAGAGTGCTGACCGAAGATGGCAGACAGAATCCGGGCACAGCTTAGAGAAACCGGGTAAGGTCCAGAGTCGGTCGGTCGGTAGTCTTTAGGAGGATCCAAAGGCAATCAGGATTAGCAGCAGCAAAGCAGGAGCACACAGCAAGCAGTATACTCAGGCACTGGACTAGGCTTAGAGGCGGCCTTTTAAGCAGCTGGACAGGAAGTAGGGCAACAGAACAGTAAACTCCATGTTAACCGAGGGCAAGCTCATTCAAAAGAGAACTGGAAAACCTGGAAACCTGACAAGCAGCTACGGGAAACCTGCGGATATATTCGCAGGTACAAACTCTCATGGGCACATAGCCTGCTCCCGCTGCTTTGTGACATACTAATGGCATATTAGGCTGTGTTCATTGTGATAGATTGTCTTCAATATGCTAACTGCAAATGAGGGAAGTACACATTACTTATTATTATGCTAACAAAAGTCACACGTGTGAAAAGTCTTCCAGATTTATAAATTATTTCAAGTCACCTTCTTTGTGCTCTCGTTTATGTTTGTGAGCTGTGCACAGCCCGAAGCTATGGTTTACTAGGGTGTGACCCTACAGCCATAACAAGGAGTTAGGAAGGGAGGGAGCTTTATCCTATTTTCTGTAAGAGAAGCTTCACAAGCTCTAACATAATAGTACGGATTATCACATAAATGGGGAACATCACTTTTTGTTCTTTAAAATCCATCCTCACTAATGAACAGGTGTGAAATAAAATACACAATGACAGATCTTTACATTTCATGGTCACACAAGGATGACAACTCATTTAGGTCTGCAAGCAACACCCCGCCTCTGGAAAATTAATATAGCGTCACACAAGGTGATTTTTTGGGGGCACAATTCTTGGTTTTCTTAGATTAGCAAAGGATACAAGACAAGTAAACGTCTGTCTCTTACACCTAAACTGGATCTGCATATTTGTAGCTAATGTCATACTTCAGTGTGTAGTGTAATGGTCCACATTTACAGTGCAGAACTATCGTGAACACATGTTCCTAGGAAAGCTCGTTTCCCGATAATCGTGCCGTCTAAACAGGCTGTTGATAACCCAATGAACAAGCAAAACGATTAGTGAAATTATATTTTCGGCAGCACAAAAGAGTCTCCTCCTTCTCAGCAGCGTGTCCTGCAAACAGGATTTGTGCTGCCAAAAATAATGGCAACTTCTCCACTCCACCTATCACAGATCATTCTGTGTGCATCTGAAAAAACTGGTGGAAGCACTTTGATGAATCGGGGCCTATAACCCTGTTACTCTAGTCTTTTGTACAAAAGAACATGAATAACTCATGAATATAGCTGCTGTCCAAAAGCCCTATGGTGGCATGTGGACATCTGGAGCTCTGCTCGTTGAGCGAGAAAATGGAGCAATTCCCATTCTGACGGACTTGAACCATCCTTTTGTTACTTTGCAAGACATTCATCTAAACCAAAGCCATACTAAAATTGATTTACCAAGTCATACTACATTATTGAAAGAGCTTGTCTAGATGAAACAATCATGATTAAGAGACTTTGATGTTTGTTTGCTCTGCACCCGCCCTAACAATTTTTGTTTTGGGCTTTTTAATTATGCTTCAATAAAATCTTTACATTTTATTTGCTAGTGCTGGATTTTTTCACATTCTAATTTTGTTCTTCACCTGCCAGCCGAAGTAGGTTGTCCGTGCATCACCACCCTTAATTTTCTCCAGTGAGCTGTGCATTTCTCCTTTTCTGTTAGTCTTCTTCACTGCCCCCAACCACTACAGATTTAATTTGATAGGGGTTTAATGTGCCTTATTAACTCTATAATCTTTGAAGAATAAACTTATATTCTGCAGCATCACATATGTTAATGAGGCATGACTTGTCCTAAGGGGGTGTCTCTTCTTCTAGTCCTGCCTTGGATTTTCTAATCATTCTCTTCAAGGTGATTGATAGCTTTCAAACAATACTGGTCATGGTAGGACCATTATGTAGGCTGTTAATAATGCACATGGAAGTGTAGTTAGACAGCCCAAGGCAGGCTTAATCTATGGGAAGAGATACCGGGCGGACTAGTCCTGCCTCATGAGCATATCTTGTGCTGCGGTATAATAGTCCATTATCAAAGATTACAATTTTATTAAGGCAGATTTTCAGATTAAAGAAATCCACATGCATAACCCTACAGTAGTGATTGAGGACAGTCATTGAATATGGCAGGATCGCTTTAGTTTAGCCATGAACCTGATCCTTTTAAATCCTCAATGTATTTTTGTGTCATTAAAGAACAACAGAAGTCAGAGGAACGCCTGGGCACCGCTCATACGGAAATGCGTCTTCTGCAAGACAACCTGCGACAAGTGGAGATAGAACGACAAGCTGCAGGAGAGCGCGCTCTTAAATTGGAGCACAGTTTACGTGTCAGCGAAGATGAGAAGAGAGACATACAGGTATGGAGGTAGACAGTGCTGATAATATGCATAGTAAAGGAAGGTTGGGCAGGCTCCTAAGCGACATGTTATACCTAGTGTATTTCTGTCTTCAGTCCAATTCTAATACTATAACATTAAGCTTGTTGTATGCTTACACCTACGGTTTTATGTTACCTGTTCTGGGCTTGTCAGTAAACAGGAATGTCTACTCCACCCATTTGTTGGATGTGTTTTCTTACAGTAGAAGTTTGTTGGGAATACCCCTCAGGGACCCTGTATGACCTTTTCTTCTCCTGTTCTCTACAGTACCTACAATGTAGTAGGGAAGGTATAATTAAAAATGGTAACATTTGGGAAGTGCTACAGATATTCTCATAAAACATCCAGGGGCTTGCTTGAGTTTAAAACCACATGCCCACTTTTTCCAAAAGTTTTATTGGCCTTATTATGGATTAGAGGTACAATACCAGTCATAATCTATAGATAAATGTGCTACTGTATCTGGAAGAAAGCAAACTTCTTGATTTTTGTTGTGCACCTTGGACAAAAAAATATCAAGATCTCTGGAGATGGACTGGAAACCTTGAGATCTGGGGTGGACATATCATTGGTGTAACTTGTGCAGTCGCACAGGGGCCCAAGAGGAAAGGGGACCCATTTCTAACTCCAAATCAGGTGAAATAGTGTATTTTGATGAGATCTTGGGCTGAAAAGGGCCCATATATTGTTCTTACACAGGGGCGCTTTTCTGTCTACATCCGCCAGTGCTTGAGATTGATAATGTTTATCAATTTTGTTTTTTGAGTCCTCAAAGAGTTCTCGTCTCGCCTTTCTGTTCTTAATGCTAAGTGTAGCACACACAGACATACAATGCAAAGATTGAGTCAACGTCTCCCCTTTTTATCTGGCTTCAGGTATGATTTTCATATTGCCCACACCTGTTACTTGCCACAGGTGAGTTTGAACGAGCATCATATACGTGAAACAAAAGAAGATTTTGGCTACTTATCATACAATCTCTTGCTCGGAGCCTTCATTGGGGGAGGGGCAGGAAGACCATTGGTTTATGCTGCTACCACTAGGAGGTTAAAACTATGCAAAAAAAAAACATAGACCCCCCCCCTCTGCAGGGTACACCCACCAACAGGCACAAAGCTAATCAGTTAGTGATCAAGCAGTATGAACAGTAATGGACTTAGTACAGATTAGTTATGGAAAACACAAAAGCTGAAGAAGGAGAGAGTACTGTGTCCCCAATGAAGGCTCTGAGAAAGAGATTTGTGGTGAGTACCCAACATCCTCTCTTCTCTATTACTTCATTGGGGGACACAGGAAGACCATGGGACATGCAAAAGCAGTCCCCAAGGGTATAAGGAAAGGTAGAAAAATGAAAAATGCACATGAAAATAGAAGAACTTCAGGATAGCAGTCGAACCACTGCCGCTTGCAACACTCCTTCCTTGGCTGGCATCAGCTGAGGCATGGTGAGGAACCTGGTAAAACCTGAAAAATGTATGTACAGAAGACAAGATAGATGCCTTGCAAACTTGCAATGCAAAAGCCTGATAAAAAATGGCCCAAGAGGCTCCCACTTCCCTAATGGAATGAGCCGACACCCTAGAAGGGAGAGTTCTGTTCTTTGTTCGGTACTCTTCAAAAATAACAGAACGAATCCAACGAGCAATGGTAGCCTTGGAAGCGAGGAGTCCCTTACAAGCACCCTTGATGAATAAGGAATCTGTAAGTCTGAACTTATTGTTCCTGGCAAGGTAAATGTGAATAGCTCTATTGAGATCCAACTTGTTTAGAAATCATTCCAGAAGAGTCGAAGGAGAAGGACAAAATGAAGAAAGGTGAAACCACCTTGGGAAGAAAATAATTCAAAAGCCACATGACTACCTTATCCTGGTGAAGGATGAGGAAGGGGGAGCGACATGAAAGAGTATCCAACTGAGAAATTCATCTAATCAACGTTATGGCTACTAGGAAAGAAAGATTCCAAGGTACAAAGGACAGGGAGACCTTCCAAAGAGTTTCAAAGGGAGGATGTAACAGAGCGCCCAAATACATCTAGGGATCGTGGACCATCTTGCTCCAGGCACTGTCTCACTGTGTTGGACGATCGGGCCGGAGAGGAATGGGAAAGGATTATCTGCCTGGTCATCTAAATGCTCTTCATCCGTTAGGGGTTAAGGTCCTGCTGTGCTGACCAGAGAGGGTACCGTGTGATGGTTTTCACACTGTTCTCTCAGTCTCTTTGTGGGATAATAGAATTAATGATTACACTGTTTCCCTCACAAGCAAAATCTGAAAGAAAATAATACAAGATTAATAAAAAAACAAGATTGAAGATAGAGATGGTTCTGGATGCAGACCCGTGTCTGCCTCCTACTGAAACAAAGCTAAAATTGATTAGCTTTGTGCCAGTCAGTGTGTGTATCCTTCTGAGCAGGCACCAATGATTTTATGCATAGTGGCAGCTTCCTTGTGGCAGTAGCATACACTGTGCCCCCAATGAAGCGATAGAGAAAGTTGTTTACCCACAATTTTGGAAAGCTGCAAACAATTTTATCTGGCCCATTTTTGGAGTTTTGTGGGAAATTATGTCCAATTTGCCTTTTTTTCTCTTTTTCTGTGTTGTTCCAAAACACACAAAGGAAATAAATATGTGAAATAAACATGTGCATGACACAAAGTGTAATTCCAATAAATTTCCTCGAATACTTCATTTTCTGGAACAATTTCAAGGGTGCCAGCTCTTTTGGCCATTACTGTATTTGTTATTTTAAATAACCTCTATATCACAGTTTTATTTAAAGACCATTGCATCTGCAGAGTCAGAAGTTTATGCTAATACAACCAAAATATGTTCTTTTAGTCATGTTGCATTTGTTACCGTGGGTGATCTCTCATTGACTCTTTCAGGATCGACTGTGTCGGGCTCGGAATGATGAAGGAAGGCATGAGCTTGAGAGCAAGAGCCTAAGGGATGTGCTTGAAGCCTCAGAGAACCGTGGTACAGATTTGGAGCTAAGACGGCGCTCTTTGGAGGGGGAGCTGGAAAGGACACGTCTTTGTCTTGCAGAGAGAGAAGCCGAAGTGCAATCATTGCAGGACAGAGCACATTCTTTGCAGGACCACCTGAAAGAGAGTGAGGATAGGGAGGCCGCTCTTCAGCGGGAGGTGCAGCGGTTAAGCCTTGCCTTGTCGAGGGCTCAGGATGGTGAGCGGCAGCTGCAGGAGAAGTCACAGGGGCTATCACAAGCACTTGGAGAAGCAGCAGTTGGTAGAGGGAACTTACAAGATGATGTGATCAGACTACAAGGAGCATTGACAGCTGCTGAGCAAGATAGACGAGTGTTACAGGTAAGAGACATACACTAAGGAATATCAGTTCAGTAATATGAATCATTTGCAGATGCATACCTGGACATGTTCTCAGTTATCATGGGACAGGAGTGGGTGTGCAGTAATTTGTTTAATTTGGAATGCTGGCAAGTATCCTAATGGTTTTATTTTCAATTGTTCACAACATGTTATTTATGGCTTCTCCAGGAGCGACTGGATTCAGTACGGCAGGCATTGAGTGACAGCAAGAGACAGAACTTGTGTCTTTCACAGACAGTACAGGAGCACCAACAGCAGCTGGGAGAACTGCAGCTAGCCTGCAGGGAATATCAGGCCCGGTCAGAGGAGCTGCAGCAGGTGAGAAGTCATGCACATCAAAAACCACTGATAGAGACATATACCACTGTCTATGGGACTGTCCAAAAATCCGAGAGGTCTGGGAACTTCTTCATGACTACCTCACAAATACACTTAATATTCCCTTTACACTATCACATGAATGGGCAATATTTAATATGTTGTCACAAAATCAGCTCGGTGGACCTTCTGCTCGACAACAATGTCGCGGGCGGAGGAGGGGACGCTGCGCTCTCCCACTGCTCGGGTCCGGCTGCCGCTGCTGCTGCGGCCGCTGCTGCTGCTCGGTGGTGGCTCGAGCAGTGGACCGGATCCCGGGGACTCGAGGTGCAGGGTCGCAGGGACAGCGCTGTGCCGTACGGCACGGGGGGTACTCACTCAGCCTGAGACGATGACACAGTTCTCGGTAAAACACGCGGCTGGATGGACGGGTCCCCCAGACGGCTGCGGTTGCTTCTTCCCCGTAGGTTGGTGATGACTGTCTCTCCCTGCACCTAAGTTCAATGTTGGTAGCGATGTGTTCCCACCGGTAACCCGCTCTCCGACTTGGATATGGGCCGGAGGAGCCCCTTTTGCCCGCAGGCGCTGGCCCTGGGAGACGGTTGCCCTTGGCGGTGGCGGTGTCTCCCCTTCACGGTTGGACGGTTGCCTTCTGTCGGGACTTGACTGTTTGGAAACCCAGGAGGTCCCCTTCACTAACGGATTTGGCAAATTCACGGCGACTCCTAGCCTTGCCGGGATCCGAAAGGCCCCTGCCAATGGTGCTGGCTTCTCTTTGTATACCGGTCCGGTACCGCCGGTCCACCGCCCGTCCATGGTCCGTACGGCAAACTCCGATAGGCCACTCCTGCAGACGGTCACCACCGTCTGCCAACCTTGCTGCTCCGTCCGGGCCACACACCCGGACTCCCTTCTGTCTGCTCTCTTGCCACTTCACTCTCCTCACTTTTTCCTCCTTCCACTTTCACTGTCCAAACTCTATCTGCTCCTTTTCCCTCCTCCAGGACTGTGAACTCCTTGGTGGGTGGAGACCAACCGGCTTGCTCCACCCCCTGGTGTGGACATCAGCCCCTGGGAAGGCAACAAGGCTTTTGTGTCTGGCTTAGATGTGCCTAACCGGGGTGTAGGGTGTGGTGGTGTAGTTCCCTGTGGCCCCTGGCTTGTCCAGGGCGCCACAACAACGTATTTTAATTATCTGGGCCGCAGCTACTCGAAAAAACATCCTCCATCTATGGGCACAAAATACGGTCCCCACTTTTATATCAAGAAAGATTAATTACTTATTCCAAATGGTGTGGATTGAATCTTTATTACATAAAGACAAAAGAACAGAACCTTTCTTTTTCACATGATCACACTATATCGATACACAACCACTCTCGGTACGCCAATCGATACACAAATGCTTCCAATTTACTGACTGGTATATGAGACAACTCATTGCAGGTACCACACCGGTTAGGCTTAGCTAAGAGGTTACTACAAATATGTTTTGTGCCTGGGGAAAGGGGAAAAGGGAGGGGGGGAGTGATTGTGGGAGTTCTAGATTTATTAGGTTAGTTAAGAAAACACTGTCTTATAATTTGCATAATCTACGCTATATCTGATATTCCGATATTGCATTTCATTTTATACACTGTACATGTGTAACAATTTATTTTCAATAAAAGATGGTTTATAAAAAAAAAACTAAAAAAAAAACACTGATAGCAAGAATGGAAAAACAGCTATTTTCCAAAACGTCTCATTGCCTTTTGAATCAAATGGTTTTTTTATTGACATCCCATAACCTTCCCACTTCCCATCACAACACACCAGAATATGTCAAATACAGCGATCTCTGACAGTACAAAAACAAGGAAAACACTGGCAATAAAAGGATGGTAACTTTTCAACTCTTGATATTCTCTTTAAAACTGGCTAAAAAATATCAAAGGTTATCATAGAGGATTTATATATAACATTTATGCTTTTGAGTTTGTGAGGACAGATAATTCTGACTACTAAGAGACCCAGACGATCCTGCTTTAACTCCTTTGTCGCCAGGCGCTATTCATCAATCCAAGAGGCCCCGTGTTTATCAAACTTAGTGATAAGATTCTTTTTTGTATAAATGCTTCTTTCCAAATTTGCTAAGCAATTGATTTTATTAATGAACTTCACACTGGTTCGATATCCAATATTGGGTTATTCCAAATTAGGACAGGACCACATCATGTGTAATAGATTAGCTGGATGTACTTTATATCTGAAGCATAGTGGCTCTGACCGCAGCCTGAAACCAATTAGAAACTATTCTATAAACTTGATGTATCACATATAGATGAGGTAGCCTATGGGACTCGCTCAAAGATAGCTGCGGAACTCTGTCTAGAATTTCTTGCCACCTATCATCTTCAATAGGGCCTTTAGGGTTAATAAAGGGGTGAAGTAGAGTGGGTTTATTTATATTTTATTTCAAGTAAAGAATTTTTTCGGTATTTCTTTTTATTTCTTTTCACTTACAGATTACTACTAGTTACTAATCTAGGGCTTAGTGGCAGCTCTAAGCTATCATTAACCCCTTATTATCTCTATTACCAGGGCAATTGGAATGAGCCCTGTAAAGTTCCGGTATTGTTGCATCTAATGGATGCGACAATTCTGTGAGGCTACAGGCTGTTATTTTTAGGCTGGGGGGCCCAATAACCATGGGCCTCCCCAGCATGAGAATGCCAGCCCCCAGCTGACGCTTTTATCATGGCTGGGTATCAAAATTGGGGAGGACCGCATGCCGATTTTTAAAAATTATTTATTTACATGTAAAAAAACTGTATGGGGTCCCTCTAATTTTGATACACAGCCAAGATAAGCCCTGTATATCCAGCAGTTTGAAGAATTTACATCAAAGAAAAGCACTTGGCTGGGGGCTGCAGTCTGTATTTGTATGCTTTATCTGTGTTTTGTATATGGGGGGACCCTACCCCAATTTATCTATTTATTTTTACACCAATATAGGCACGCACACAGCGTTTGTGATTGCAAACAGTCAGACATGATTTCACACAGGTTGGGGGTGCCGTCTGACGGCAATCAATCACAGACGCCGGGACTGCCTGTGGGTGGGGGAAGCCGTGCATATGCATGAGGTTAATGAGAGGCCGGAAGTAGTGTTACTGCCGTGCGAGAGACTGGTAAGTATAATGTGCCTGGTCTATTACCCTATCCCTTCTAGCACCATTTTAAAGTTTATGATTCGGGTCCACATAGACTTACAGTTAGGTCCAGAAATATTTGGACAGTGAGGCTGTGTGCACACGTTGCGTTTTTTTACCACGGAAACGCTGCGTTTAGAACCGCAGCGTTTCAGTGGCAAATTGCATGCGTTCAGCTTTCCCAGCAAAGTGTATGAGAAAGCCGAAAAATCAGTGCACATGCTGCGTTTCTAAACGCAGCGTTTTGGATGCCAAAAATCGGTGCGGAAAGAAAAGCAGCATGTCACTTCTTTTGTGCGGTGTAGCTGCGTTCTCTCCCCCATTGAATCAATGATGTGGGGTCAGACCGCAGCTACACCGCAGGGAGCTGCTTTTTTGTTGCGGTCCGCGGCCTTTGTCGGCACGCCAGAACGCAGGCATTTACCTGGAAGTGAGGTCAAGAGGTTTCCTGTTGACCTCACTTCCTGGCAAAGTCCAGTAAAGCCCCTGGTGTCGCCAAAGTGCCCGCCCCGACCCCCCCTCCCGAAAATCCAACATGGCCGCGCGCACAGTAGCGCACCGGCCGCCCTGCTCCTATGATTTCTGTCGCATGTGCAATAACACATGCGACAGAAAAATGCCCCCCAGGCCCTGCCAGGTCACCCCCTATTCCCCCGGTATTCCCCCTCACCTGTCCGGTTGCAGCGCTGATCCCCCGCGGCCCCCTCCTCCTTCACAGCAGACGCCGGCCGGTCACATGTGCAGATCAGCTGACAGCCAGCACAGTGTTCAGAGAGCTGTGCTGGCTGCTCGCACTCTGCAGCTGTGACCCGGGGAGAGTGGGTGCAGATTTTTGGCACCCACTCTCCTCAAATGGAGGGTCTGCCCTCCTAGAAAATAGGGGATACGTTCCCTGAACGTGCCCCCATATTCTAGAAGGTCCAGAGGCGACGTGGGACGTCCATATGGATTTCTGCGGACCCATTTTTTTCAAATTTTTTTGATTAAATTGGAGAACAAGGGAATGATTTGAGTGTTTTTTCTAATAAAAAAATTTTTGTCTTTTTTTTTGCTTTTGTTTACTGTCAATTAGTTATGTCGGGTATCTAATAGACGCCGTGACATCACTAATTGCTGGGCTTGATGCCAGGTGACATTACACATCTGGTATCAACCCCATTTATTACCCCGTTTGCCAACGCACCAGGGCGCGGGATGAGTTGGGGCGAAGCGCCAGGATTGGCGCATCTAATGGATGCGCCACTTCTGGGGCGGCTGCGGCCTGCTATTTTTAGGCTGGGAAGAGTCCAATAACCATGGCTCTTCCCACCCTGAGAATACCAGACCCCAGCTGTCAGCTTCACCTTGGCTGGTGATCTAATTTGGGGGGACCCCACGTTATTTTTTTTTAATTCTTTATTTATAAATAAAAAAAAAAACATGGGGAGCCCTCCAAATTGATCACCAGCCAAGATGAAGCTGGCAGCTGTGGTTTACAGGCTACAGCTGTCTGCTTTACCCTGACTGGCTATCAAAAATAGGGGGGACCCCACGCCATTTTTTTCAGTTTTTTTTTTTTTTTCTTATTGGATAAATACTAAGCTAGGCACCCTTTAGTGCCACATGAAAGGTACTAAAGGTGCCAACTTAGAATATGCAGGCGGGGGTGAGACGTTATATATATTTGACATCCATTCATCCATTGACGCTTTTTAGGTTGTGTGCCCACAATCAGGGTTTGCAGCGTTATGGGCGCTGAGTGTTTTCCCTGCGTCCATAACGCTGCGTTGTGCAGTAGAAGCACAGTGGAAGGATTTTTGGAGATCCCATGCCCACTGTGCTTCTTTTCTCCGCAGCATAAACTGACCGGTGGCGCAGCTTCCCGAGCCTCAGCATGTCAATTTATGCTGCGGAGACGAGTGTTCTCTGCAGGTAGTATAGAGCTCCACAGCAGCCTGAACCCAAATCGTGGGCATGGGCAGCTGCAGGAAGGCTGGCACTGTGTACTAGACGCCGTGTCGCTGGATTATGGCCACATAGCCTTAGGCCCCTTTCACACGTCAGTGATTCTGGTACGTTTGTGCTTTTTTTTAAACGTACCAGAATCACTGACATACGCAGACCCATTGTAATGAATGGGTCTGCTCACACGTCAGTGATTTTTCACTGCACGTGTCTCCGTGCGGCGTACCTGCGTGTGCGTGATTGCCGCACGGAGACATGTCCATTTTTTTCTGGCATCACTGATGTCCCACGGACCACGCAGTGGTGTGGTCCGTGAAACACGTGCCAGAAAAAAACGTGCTTTTAAAATAAAAATCATTTTAACTCACCCGGCGTCCAGCGATGTCCTCTGCAGCCCGTGCAGCCTGCTGCTTCTGAGCCGGCTCATTATTGTCGCGCATATTCATGATGCACGACACAGCCGACCCGGAAGCAGCTGCTGCGGGGGTCAGCGCCAGCCGGATGCTGCACCGCGGGAGCGATCAGCACCATGGAGAGCGGGAGCGGGCACAGGTGAGTTAATCTCTAAGTGCAATCACGGGCCACGGAGAACGGAGCCCGGATTGCACTTAGACAACCCATGTGTGCCGTGATTCACGGCACACGGAGGGACATGTGCGTGTTTTACACGCCAGTGAAAAACGTCAGTGTTTTTCACTGACGTGTGAAACGGGCCTAAAAGTGAGAATATTGTTGCTACAGCAACATTTTGGGTGAAGTAGCTGTGGATTCAAAATGCTTAATATACTCCTGAATAAAATCCTTGATGGGTGCAGATTCCAAAATGGGGTCACTTGTGGGGGTTTTCTGACGTATAGGTACCTAAGGGGCTCGGTGCGCGAAGTTTATTTCAACTTTTCCAAAATTCAAATGGTGCTCCTTCCATTCCAAGCCCTCCCATTTATCCAAACAGAATGTGGAGAAGGAAATTACATCACAGGTTTTTTTTTCCAAAGGTCTGTGTTCAACCAACTTTATTAACACTGACAAGTCTTAAAAAACGCACCTAAAAAAACGCATGAAAAACGCATGAAAAACGCATGCGTTTTCGATGCGTTGTTTCTCAAAAAGCATTGTTTACAATTCTCCCCTCTGCCAGAGGGTGCGTTTTTTTCCGCGCGGAAAAAAAAGCAACGTGAGCACATACCCTGACACAAGTTTTGTTATTTTAGCTGTTTACAAAAACATGTTCAGAAATACAAATATATATATAATATGGGCTGAAAGTGCACACTCCCAGCTGCAATATGAGAGTTTTCACATCCAAATCGGAGAAAGGGTTTAGGAATCATAGCACTGTAATGCATAGCCTCCTCTTTTTCAAGGGACCAAAAGTAATTGGACAAGGGACTCTAAGGGCTGCAATTAACTCTGAAGGTGTCTCCCTCGTTAACCTGTAATCAATGAAGTAGTTAAAAGGTCTGGGGTTGATTACAGGTGTGTGGTTTTGCATTTGGAAGCTGTTGCTGTGACCAGACAACATGCGGTCTAAGGAACTCTCAATTGAGGGGAAGCAGATCATCCTGAGGCTGAAAAAAAAGAAAAAATCCATCAGAGAGATAGCAGACATGCTTGGAGTAGCAAAATCAACAGTCGGGTACATTCTGAGAAAAAAGGAATTGACTGGTGAGCTTGGGAACTCAAAAAGGCCTGGGCGTCCACGGATGACAACAGTGGTGGATGATCGCCGCATACTTTCTTTGGTGAGGAAGAAACCGTTCACAACATCAACTGAAGTCCAGAACACTCTCAGTGAAGTAGGTGTATCTGTCTCGAAGTCAACAGTAAAGAGAAGACTCCATGAAAGTAAATACAAAGGGTTCATATCTAGATGCAAACCATTCATGAATTCCAAAAATAGACAGGCCAGAGTTAAATTTGCTGAAAAACACCTCATGAAGCCAGCTCAGTTCTGGAAAAGTATTCTATGGACAGATGAGACAGAGATCAACCTGTACCAGAATGATGGGAAGAAAAAAGTTTGGAGAAGAAAGGGAACGGCACATGATCCAAGGCACACCACATCCTCTGTAAAACATGGTGGAGGCAACGTGATGGCATGGGCATGCATGGCTTTCAATGGCACTGGGTCACTTATACCCTGGTTCACCACTTTAATAAGCCCGAAAAAGCCCTCCATGTCCGGCGTAATCCAGGATGCTTCAGCGTCGCTTCCAGCTCTACTGCATGGAGGTGATCGGAGCTGCTGAAGACACATCCGATCCTGTCACCTCCACGCAGCAAATGAAGACAGCCGCGCGATCAGCTGAGCTGTCACTGAGGTTACCCGCGGCCACCGCTGGATCCAGTGACAGCGGGTAACCTCAGTGACAGCTCAGCTGATCGCGCGGCTGTCTTCATTTGCTGCGTGGAGATGACAGGAGCGGCGGTGTCTACTGCAACTCCGGTCACCTCCATGGAGCAGAGCTGGAAGCGACGCTGGAGCATCCTGGATTACACCGGACATGGAGGGCTTTTTCGGGCTTATTAAAGTGGTGAACCAGGGTATATGTTTGTGTTTTTTATTTCTAATAAAGGAGTTTTTTGGGTGTGTGTGTTTATTTACTGTCACTTACAGATTAATCATGGAAGGAATCTCGGGGAGACGCCTGACATGATTAATCTAGGACTTATTGGCAGCTATGGGCTGCCAATAACTCCTTATTACCCCGGTTTGCCAACGCACCAGGGCAAATCGGGAAGAGATGGGTACAGTCCCAGAACTGTCGCATCTAATGTATGCGGCAATTCTGGGCGGCTGCTGACTGATATTGTTAGGCTGGGGGCTCCCCATAACGTGGAGCTCCCCATCCTGAGAATACCAGCCTTCAGCCGTAAGGCTTTATCTGGCTGGTATTAAAATAGGGGGGGACCGCACGCCGTTTTTTTAAATTATTTAATTATTTATTTCACTGCACACTATAGACACGCCCACCGGCTGCTGTGATTGGGTGCAGTGAGACACCTGTCACTCAGCGTGGGGGCGTGTCTCACTGCAACCAATCATAGGCGCCTGTGGGCGGGGAAAGCAGGGAATACGAGATTGTTTAATGAGCTGCCGGCTTTTTCAAAATAGTAAAAGCCGCCGGAGCAGTGTGAATGCCGTGCAGCGCCGGGGATCGGTGAGTATATGAGAGAGGGTTGCTCAATTCAGTTACTCAGGAGTTTAGCGGTCACCGATGAGCCCTTCACAGGTTACCGCTAATCAGGACGTGACACAGACAGAGCC
This sequence comes from Anomaloglossus baeobatrachus, assembly GCF_048569485.1. NCBI lineage: Eukaryota > Metazoa > Chordata > Amphibia > Anura > Aromobatidae > Anomaloglossus > Anomaloglossus baeobatrachus. Next base: position 560,945,785 of record NC_134355.1, on the reverse strand, counting down.
GCATCATGACAATGAAGTCGGGTGAAGTTAACCCGAGTTCATTCTGATCGTGCGGCTCTGTCTGTGTCTGCTGTCATCTGCCAATCAGCTCTGCTACATGGCTGTCTGTGTCTGCTGTCAGCGGCCATGTAGCAGAGCTGAATGGCAGATGACATAGTAAAAACGCATCCCTACTCATTACACACGCTTGGCAAGTCAATAAATTAAAAAAAAAAAAAAAAAGGGTGCCCAATGCATACGTCACAGAACACATGATCTAAAGGATCGCACACAAAATTGATCAATTTAACATAGACTACTAACGCACGTGTGACAGCAAATGAACGACCTACGTGCAATCTCCTAAGATCCCATATGCAACCTGGGCGTGTCACATCGCATACGAGATCGCACACCTAATTGTAAGGTGTAAAGCTGGCTTAATGGACAGCAACTACCGCAACCAATTCTATTGGCAAGTAGATACATAAAAAGTTGACATATTTAGAGTTTTTGTGATAAAAGCAGAGTTTCTTCACACTTTTTTGTTTGTTTAACTCATTTTTTATCCATTTTAGGCTCTTCTCAAACACCAGCACAGGGAGAAGGAACAAGGTGTTGTACTTATTGACCTGCAAGAAAGAGTAAAGACACTTCATGGAGACAAGACACAGGTTGAAATTGATAAACAGGACATTCAGCACTCTGCCACCCTTCTAGAGAAAGGGAACAACACTTTGAGAGCTGCTCTGGAAAAGGTAACACCATTCTACAGGAATCATCCTCTAAAACTTAATTCACACATCTGTGAAACATTGTCCATGGATTGTCATGAATAGACTGGCCGCAGGTCTACCATTCCGAACTCAACAGCGTCATATTTGTCTATGAGACTGTCAAGTTCAGGTGAGGAGATCTACGGTCAGTCCACAGATCAAGATCCATACATGGACCATGTTTCACAGACGTCTGATTCATGGTTAGTCCACACGTCACAATCCATACACAGACCATGTTTAACAGATGTCTGAATGAGGCTTTATGTAAATAAGATAATTGTTAGTGTAACTTGTAGAGACTATGAGCCACAAGTCCACTTGTATACAACTAATTGTAGTGGAGTTCTGGAATCATCTCTAGAGTATACATTTTGGAGACTCCTGGGGTTATTCACATTGCTCTATTATAGGTGAAGCGTGAACAGCTGCGGTTGGAAGGGGAAACACAACGGCTCAATGTAGAGAAGGAGCAACTAAACCAATTGGTGATATCCATGAAAAAAGATATGACTGAGGCACAGAGACAGAATCAATATTTGGAGGTAAGTTTTTGACTATTTGGCACTATTGAATCTAGTTAGAGAGTTGTGTGGATGTACTCTAGTATAAAATTTACGAAATCCTTGGCACTTATAGACTATAAGATTAGTCATCTACTGTATATACTGATCAGAGGCTATGTGTCAAGCTAGCGCCAGATTTTGCCCAGCATACGGCGCAAAGGAAATTGAAACAGAGGCCCTGGCAATAGGGAGAGGGTTTATGGGTGACCCCTAAACATATGTATTAATGGTGTTAAGAACATCCTGCAGAAATGGAGAGTTGTCCTGAGTTTCCTGAAAACTGGAACATGCCATCCTTCTGTGAGAACATCTCCCACCTGTTGGCCCTGTGATGCTAAGTCCATTTTTTTCTCCCGAGCTACCTTCCTCTTTTCTTCCTGCACTAGCGATGAACATCTGGACCCGATTCCATGTGTGTTTGAGTATTTTAGAGTGGTACCCCCCCAGTCCATCCATCAGGTGTTTCTAATTGGGGTCTATGTGCATATTGTCCCAGTTTAGCAACTATCTCCTCTGATGCAGCTCTCATCTTCCTGTTCCCTGATCTACCTGAACCATCCTGGGGACCAATCACCATAATCTTTCTGCTGCTTTTTTGTGTCTGCCATGCGGTTTCCTCAACTTGCCTCAGGGTAATGTGGGTCTTGGGATATGGACTGTTGTGTAGCATCGCGGGGGCCCTTTAAAGCACTTATATTTAAGGATGTGGCACCAGGCACTAGGATCAAGAGGAGTTTTTCACCTCACCCTCTCCATAGCAGCGGCCACTGCCTCCACTCTCAGCACAACACCGCCACAGCATCACTGAGAAGCATAGCCAGGACTCACCGTGCTCCAAGTCAGTGTTGCCGCTGATCCTCTGGGGAACCCTCTCCTTCTGCCCCACAGTGTCGCACTGCAGTTTCTCCAGCACCTAAGATGGCTGCCAACCACAGCTTTCCTGCACTTCTCCTCAACTCACCAAGAACACACAGTTTCACCTTTCCTGGCACACCAGACCTCTTACTGCTTAGGGGGGTCACATCAGATGCCGAGGGGGGACAAATTAGAGGCACCGTGTGGGACCTCTGGGACCTCTGGTAGGATTTTTAGGTCAGGATTCTAGGAGCCCATTTTACATGCTGCTGCTAAGCTCCAGAGCATAGCCACTAAAATGTTCATATTTAATACTTTGTAGGCAATGACTGCCTGAAGGCTGTAAGCAATGGTCATTACCAAATATAGGGTTTCCTTCTTTGAGATGCTTTGCCGGCCTTTACTGCAGCCGACTTCAATATTGGTTGTTTGTAGGTCTTTCTGTCTTACGTTTTGTCTTAAGCATGTGAAATGCAGCTCAATGGGTTTTAAATCTGATGATTGTCCTGGCCATTGCAGAATATTCCACTCCTGGGTTGCTTTTGCAGTATGTTTTTGATTATTATCCATCTGTACTGTGAAGCGCCATCCAGTCAACCTTGCTGCACTTGGTTGAATCTGAGCAGAGAGTATTCTTGTACAATTCAGAATTAATTTGTGTTCTTCTGTCTTCAGTCACATCATTACTAAATACTAGTGACCCTGTGCTACACCAGGAATCAGCTCCAGACCTTTTACCTGCTTAGTTGATGATGGGCTAATGAGGGAATAGCTCATGCAGCCCATTACAGAGATTTTGATATAATTATTCAATTACCTTTGGTCTTATGAAAAATAGGCAACTACGTATTAAAGAATTGTAATTTTTAATCCCTCACTACAATTAGGATATGATACCCTCAAATTAAAGATGAGTCTGCACTCTAAGCCCATATCGATTAAATGATCCAATGTATAATGAAATATTTGGTAAACAGCTATAATGTAAAAGGTGTGTCATTGACCAAATATTTCTGGACCTAACTGTATATCATCCTTTATTATATTTCATTAGACACAGATGACAGAGCTGGAACGTGCTCATTCTCAAAGACTTATGGAACTCAGTATGAGACATCGTCAGGAGCTGGATACAGAGGGTGAAAGACTGCGAATTGCTCAGCAGCAGGTGGAAAGCACCTTGGAGTGTAGAGAAAGAGCTCATAGGCAGAGGGTCAGGGGCCTGGAGGAGCAGGTAATTACTTATGGGTATTAAATAACATTGTTGCAATGTTGAGTAGTGTGTAATGCTAGGCGTGTATAGGATGCACCCAATTGGCCATGTGCACGTTCTGGGTATTTGGTGAGTTTTTTTACCTATTTGTAGCCAAAACCAGGAGTGGAACAATCAGATGAAAAGTTTAATAGAAATATGAGCTCCACTTCTGCATTTCTTACCCACTCCTGGTTTTGGCTTACAAATACTGAGATGAAAAACCCACCAAGTACTCAACGTGTGCACGTGGCCTAACCATAATAAAACTCAGCCAACCATTGCTGACGGTTACATGGAGATTTGGCACATAACCCAGTCTTTTAGCCATATACTATTTAGTTTGCCCCTTGCTTTTTAGAAAATGGTACAAATTTAATCTTATGTCGTTTTTGCACCCTTTTATGTTTGTCACTTGTATGTGACTATGTGTATTACATATTGTTTGGGAATGTAGAAAAAAAAAAGTAGTGAAAGGGATAAAAATTATTTTAACATTTCATACAGGTGATTTTTTTAAATACAATTACCCTCAAAATTAAAAGCCTCATTGAATACCAAGAGCAGAAAACTAGTAGTCCAGTTATTCTCTCACTTTGATGGACTATGTGGAAAGCCTATTGGGCCCATTATTATTGATGGACATTTATGTGGTGTGGGGCCCATTATACTATTTGGACGGCTTTGTAGGGATCACAGTTGGGGATTATGCTGTGTTGGGGTCACTATACTTTACCTTAGGGGGTCGAGAAAGGGAACACAAGGAACGACCCAAGAAAAGGATGGCCACCACTATCAATAACAATTCCATGCCGCCTCTCTTGTCTCAAAATCAAATGCCATAATAAAGTGCAATATGCTGATATACAGTGTGAATCAGGGGGGTACACTAGGGTCATCATTCCGTGCGTGTGTAGGGATTTACTGTGGGGTATCATACTGTGTTTAAGGGGGAACCTTTGTTGGCATCATACTTTATGGGGACAATGAAAGGACTTTAATAAGAGAAAAATTACTAAGGCCCCTTTCACATTGCGCTTTTACTTACGTTCAGTGGTCCCGTAGGGGCATCCGTCCGAACCGCCCCTCCCCCACCCCGCAAAACTTGTTTTGAACGTGTGCGCCGACAGGGCCATTGACTATAATGGAGCAGACTCCGTTAGCGTGTGCTCTGTCTTGCACCATTTTTGCACATATACGTTTTCTGCAGGCGGACACCCGAACGTAGTCGTCTACATTCAGGTGTCCGCCTGCAGAAAACGTATATGCCCGAAAATGGTGCAACACAGAGTACATGCTAACTGAGTCTGCTCCATTATAGGCAATGGCCCTGTCAGCGCATGCGTCCGAAACACGTTTTGCGGGGTGGGGGGGGTGGTTCGGGCGGATGCCCGTATGGAGCACACACGTGTCCGTGTGTTCCGCACGGAGACAAGTCTGTTTTTCTCCTGCAGCACTGGTGTTACACGGACCACACACTGATATGATCCGTATGACATCAGTGTGACAGGTACTGGAGAAAACACGTCTTTGAAATAAAATTATTTTACTCACCTGTCTCCAGCAGTGCTGTCTTCGGCGCTGCTGTCTCTTGTTTCTGGGTTGCTGATTGCATATTCACTGCACCGTGGACCTGGAAGCAGCAGCAGCACCGGAGACAGCAGCACTATGGACATGTAGGAATAAAAGTTCATGCTGTCCATGTGCTATCTGGATGTCACACGGCTAGCACAGGGACTACACACGTGTGCCAAAAGCACCGCATACAGATGGGCCATATGCACCTTCAACATGGCCATGCAAAACACAAACTTTTTCATGGACGTGTGAAGGGGAGCCATAAGCAGACTGTGAGGAGATTATATGGCTATAATGCATGTTATACCCCTGACTGTTATTTATGAGCATTGAGTAATGAGGGCACAGCATTTGGTTGTGTAAATATGTTTTATATATAATAGTTCACTCTTAAGGCCTTGTTACACGCAACAACGTATCTAATGATATATCGCCGGGGTCACAGATTCCGTGACGCACATCCGGCATCGTTAGCAACGTCATTGCGTGTGACACCAACGAGTGGCCATTAACGATGGATAATACTCACCAAATCGTCCATCGTTGACACGTCGTTCTTTTTCAAAAAATCATTGGATGTTGAGGACGCAGGTTATTCGTCGTTCCCGTGGCAGCACACATCGCCATGTGTGACACCTTGGGAACGACGAACTACAGCGTACCTGTTTCCTCAACGAGCACCGAGGTGGGAGTGACGGAGATGCGGCTGCTCTCCGCCCCTCTGCTTCTATTGGCAGCCCGCTCTGTGACGTCGCTGTGACGCCGTACGAACCTCCCCCTTTCAGGGGAGGTTGTTCACTGCCCACAGCAACGTCATTAGGGAGGGCTGTATGTGTGACACAGACAAGCAAGATAGTGCGCCACGGACAGCGATTTGCCCGTGATGCACAAACGACGGGAGTGGGTGCCATCGCTAGCGATGTCGCTCCGTGTAAAGCCCCCTTTAGCGTCCAGCAAATGAAAAAAATATATAAAAATTTATTTTTTTCTTGCAGGTAACCACACTACAGGAGCAGGTCGACCTGGATGTGAAACGCAGACAACAGACCTCACGTTCTGCTCATTAACCTCTTCATGAATTCAACACGGGTGGATGGTTACAAATTCTTAAAAATACTATAGTCTGAGAAAAAAGCCTGGGCAGAGGGAAAGGTAGACAGACTACCTTCTTTGAGAAACAGCGAGCTCCTCTTTTACAATTGGAATAAATATTTTACTGAAGTTAAAGTAATGCAAAATTATTATTTGTATTTTATTGATTTTCTTCGTTGTGTGGGTGGGTGGTGAGGGGTTGGGGGTGGATATATTTGTATTTTTTATATAATTGTCTATGGATATATCTTGAAATAAAATAATAAAAACTCTGGATACAGAGGAAGCATGTACCTGCGGGTATTACAGCACTTGTGGCGGGGATAGTCGCCTCTGGAGAATCTTAGAGTCACAGTTTCACGTTTGTAACATGCACAAAATAAATTCAACACTGGTTTAGGCATCTACAAAGCAATGTCAGCTACACTGATAAATGCTCTTTTAGTTTTTGATCTCTTGTCATAAAATATATTTACGTGCAGAGCGGCCATAAATTTATTACAGGAGAATGTTCTCTTTAGGGACAGATTAATCATTACATGAAAGAATTTTATAGCCAGGAATAAAAATGCTATCTTGTGTGATTGATGTACTCTCTTGGATTCAGGCAATGAAATATTGCTGGAAATAATATTGTTAGTACAAATTACACTTTGATGATAGGCAAACACCTACTTACAACCCACAGTACTCTGCATACAGCTACCAAAGATATCTCTATAGGGGGAACACTACATATCCCGCCCTAAGTGAGGATCACTAGTACTTGAACTCTTCCGGAAGTCTATTGAAATGAATAAGAACTGATCTGGAGACACCATTGTGACGGCGCAGCGGAGGTCCACTCAGGGCACTTTTTACATTTATTTACATCCATCTAATGCTGGCGATGATATCAGCTGTTCAGTAAGGGTGTCGGGTGTTGGCTCCCCGCCAAACTGATATTGATGCCCTACTGTACAGATGGGTCTTCAATATCATTGTAGTAGAAAACCCCTTTAAAGGTAATTTGTCAACAGGTTTTTGCTTTGCAATCTGAGAGCAGCATGGTGCAGGGGCTGAGAGCCTGACTCCAGCAATGTGTCACTCACTGGGCTGCTTGGTGCAGTTTTGTAATCTTTGCTTTCTCTGCTGTAGGCCTCTTTCACACGTACGTGCCTCTGGTACGTGTATGGTCCGTTTCCTCACGTACCGGAGACACGTACACACGTAGACCTATGGTGTTGGACACACCTATGTATTTTCGCACGGAACGTGTGTGTGTTCTGTACATATGTGTGTCCGTTTGTTTCTCACGCCGACATGTCCGTTTTATCTCCGGCATCACGGGTGTCACACGGAACGCAATCGGGTCACACGTAACACAGATGTGTTCCGTGTGACACCCACCAGAGAAAAGACATATGTCTGCGAGAAAAAAAAACAAAACATTACTCACCTTCTCCTGCCCTCCTATTTCTGCCGCTGCTGTCACTTGCTTCCGACCGCCGCTCATTATGCTCATTTAATATTCACTTCACTGCAGCCGGAAGGAGCAGGACTGGAGACCAAAGATCAGCACCACGGACAGCGACACCAGGGACAGGTGAGTAGAAAGTTCCTGTTCTCCGTGTGTTATCACGGATAGCACATGGAGAACACACGTGTGCCATACACACGGCACACCGAGGGCAATACGCATCTTTGACACGACCGTGAAAAACGTGCGTGATTTTCACGGACGTATAAAAGAGGCCGTAGATGTAGCCGAGGTCAGAATACTGAGCCATGTATAACCTTATCCACACCACTGATTAGCAATTTAATTTGTACACTGTACATTGTCAGGAACCTGCTAATCAGTGGTGGTGGTGGGGTTAAACAGAGAAGCCTGACTACTTTACGTTCGACACGTAGTCCTTTAATAATAATAATAATAATAATAATAATCTCCTTCTGATAAAACACTACAAGCTGCTGAGCAATGGGAATCAGGCTCACTGCTCCTCCATTATAATGCTCTCAAACTAAATAGCAAAAACCTGCTCACAGATTCCCTTTAACCGTTTTTTATGTGAACAATTATACATGTGGGTATCAGCATTGTTTTTAACATTGTTCAAAAACAACCTATATTAAAGAAATGCAATATTATTCATCTGTTATCTAAAAATCCAGACATTTCTAACTGATGATTTCCAGTTGCTTTTCCACAGCTCAGACAATCAGCATATGTTTAGGTCAAACCGGCCAACTCATTGCCTATAGCTTCGGTTTACAATAAAATAAACACATTGTGGAAAACAAACTGCAAAGAAAAACAGTTGTGTTGCCAACCACAACCAATGGCTTTTGCCTTTCTACCGTAGATGACACGGACCCCGGCTCCTCCCTCATTGGTTGTGATCAGCTCATTTATCCCCTGTATTAGTTTTGTTGTGTTATTATTTGCATGTATCGTATTACTACCGTTATTAAAAGTATTCAGGAATCAATTCAAGTTTATGATAATGTAACGAGATCTGAAATATATATGAATATGTTAGCAGAGATAATGGATTATATATTTTCATATAACTTTTTACCAGCATCTTATAAGAATAAATGAACGTTTTTCTTATGCAAAAAGTATTGTGTTATTTTTTATCTAGAGCCATTTAATAAAGCAATTTTCAAATATTCTATGAAAGGGGTGGTCCAGGTTTGGCATGAAAATCTGCAGTTACTCTATGTGATTGCAGACTTGTGAATCCTCATAGTGCTCGCTGTGATGATTCTCCGGCTCCGGGAGCAGGCGATCACGTGACTGCGATATGCACACTCCAAGCCAGGTTCCGACAAGATGTGAGCAACTTTGCTCAATGCAAGTGAATTGAGCTAGCCCGTGCTTGTCTAGTCGTAATGTTGCTGGGAGTCTGCATATAACATGAGTGCCCAGTCTTGCCGCCCAGCAGCTGAGTATCCTGACAGTGAGCAATGAGCGTGCTGTGAGTTTTCACAAGTCTACAGTCAACAGCATCCCCCCCAATTTTAATATCCTGACATGTTAATGCTGACAGCTGGAAGATGGTATTCTCTGTGAGTAAAATTAATTTTATTTTTTTTAACAGTACTTGGAGCTGAGCTGTCAGACGTGAATGCCCCCTACACAGTGAACGAAGCTGTAGTGTTCTGTACCCTGTGAATTACCAGCAGATTGGTGGTAACAGCTGATTGGTGGGGTGATGAGTCTTGGACTCCACCGATCTAATATTGATCACCTCTTCTAGTGCGGCTTTACACGTTGCGATTTATCGTGCGATTGCACGAGCGATCGTACCTGCCCCCGTCGTTTGTGCGTCACGGGCAAATCGCTGCCCGTGTCGCACAAAGTCGTTAAACCGCCGTCACACGTACATACCTGCTGAGCGACCTCACTATGGGCGGCGAACATCCACTTCCTGAAGGGGGAAGGACGTTCGGCGTCACAGCGACGTCACACAGCCCCCAGCTAATAGAAGCAGAGGGGCGGAGATGAGCGGGACGTAAACATCCCGCCCACATCCTTCCTTCCGCATAGCCGGCGGGTGCCGCGGGACACAGGTAAGCTGTGTTCATCGTTCCCAGGGCGTCACACGGAGCAATGTGTGCTACCCCGGGTACGATGAACAACCAGCGCCATGTTAAATAAACAATTTTTTAAAACTTAGCGACGAGTACACGACTCACGATTTGTGAGCAATTCTGCGTCGCTCGGAGGTGTAACACGAGACGACGTCGTGAACGATGCCGGATGTGCGTCACGAATACTGTGACCCCCGACGATGCATCGCACGATAGCTCGTCTCGTGTGATGCCCGCATAAGGACAGTTCATCAACAAAGGCAGTCCTGACAATCTCTCTAAGGTTGGAATCACACTTGTGTACAGTATCAGATGCAATATGCTAATAACAAGGTTCAAACTTTGCTGCGAGTATGAACAGAGTGTCATTCACTGTGATCTTATTCCCTTGCATGCGAGAATCTGAGCAGAGATGAGGAGAAGATGAAGAGATTAAAGGGGTTGTCCACTACTAGGGCAACCGCTTCTGATTCCACATGTTTTCCCCAGGTAAAATAATAAAGCCTATACTCACCTCCCATACCGACGCCCTACCAGATGTGTAGGGCTCACATGGGGTTGTGACGTCACGCAATCTCCGCATTCAAACAGCGCCAGCTTCTGTCTTCCCACCTTCGGACCCAAAGAGCAATCAACAGGCAGTGAGTGCAGCCACAGCAGTCACTTCCTGTTGATTAGCTTGTTTCAAACAAGTTGTTTGGTCTGAAAGAGACAGAAGGTGGTGCTGATTGAACGTGGGGCTCACGTGATGTCACAACCCCACATCAGCCCCTCCACCGCGATCTCGAACACCGCTAGAAGGGTATTGGTATGGGAGGGGAGTATAGGCTTTATTATTTTACCTGGGAAATATGTGGAATCAGAAGGGGTTGTCATTGTAGTGGACAACTTTCATAACTCTCTCTTCCCCACTGTCTGTCACTGCGTATATTGGACTGTATTTGGATGACATATAAGTGCAGTCCAATGTTTCACAAACACCCATAGACTTGTATGGGTTCGAGTGAGCTGAGAAACACTGTCAGGCCAGAATCACACCTGTGAGAGACTCGCGCTAGTCTCGCATCGCATCACCCGGCATGGCCGCACACTCCCGAGACAGGAGCGGGATGGCAGCATGTATTTCTATGCAGCTGAGAAGCTCCTGTCTGGAGAGCATCAGGCCGTGCCGGGTGATGCGATGCGAGACTCGCGCGAGTCTCTCACAAGTGTGACTCCAGCCTTAATCGCACCATGCTGATATTTTTTGCTCATGCCCACTCGGCATGAGAAAAAAAAGCTTGTCGGGACTGTTCCATAGTATAACATTGGGCCAAGTGCTATAAGATAAAACTTCGGTTAGCACTCAGTCATGTTATGCACCAATTATACTCCAGTATGAGCTCACGCTAAAAATTAAGGATGTGACATGGTTTAGCTTATCAGATAGCATTAGGGATGAAGTGTATGCAATATTTTATAGAGGAATGATTGCTGTATTGTGTAATGAATGCATAGCTCTCTCATTACAGTGATGGTCGTGTACATGTTCAGTTGTCGGTTGTGCGCTGCCTACTATCTGTATTATGCTGGAGTCAGACGATTGTATAAAAAATCGGTCCCATTCTCTTCCAGAAGAGTCGGACGAGTAGTATCCGTGTGGTAGTCCCTGTGTACTGCAAGTGCTATGCGAGTGAGTACTTTTTTCCTCACTTGTCATCCGTGTGCTCTCAGTGTGCTGTCAGTGCGCTGTCCGTGTGCAATCTGTTTTTTCTCAGCAGCTATTAGTCATTTACAGTGTTCTATGCTACATGATAGTAATGTATCCATAAAAACGGACGTCACTAGGATGGTCTGTGCGCCATCCGTTTTTCTCTCGCACTCATTGATTTGTATTGGCGAGTCTTGCACGATTTCGGCATCCAATTTCAGCATGTTGCGACTTTTCGCTCATCCAGAGTGTGGATGAGAAAAAAGCTGACCCTCTGCTCCAACTCATTGAGTAACATTGGTCCAAGTGCAATGCAAGATATTCTCGCATTGCACTAGCACGAGTCATACGCTCATGTGAGTGTACCCTAAAAGGTGCTTTACACGCTACAACATCGCTACCGATATATCGTCGGGGTCACGTCGTTAGTGACGCACATCCAGCGCCGGTAGCGACATCGCAGCGTGTGACACCAAGGAGCAACGATCACCGATCGCAAAATCGTTCAGAAACGGTGATCGTTGACACGTCGCTCCTTTCCTTAATATCGCTGCTGCCACAGGTACTATGTTGTTCGTCGTTCCTGCGGCATCACACATCGCTATGTGTGACACCGCAGGAACGACGAACATCTCCTTACCTGCCTCCACCGGCAATGCAGAAGGAAGGAGGTGGGCGGGATGTTACGTCCCGCTCATCTCCGCCCCTCCGCTTCTTTTGGCCGGCCGCTTTGTAACACCGCTGTGACGTCGCTATGACGCCGAACGCACCTCCCCCTTGAGGTAGGGATTGTTTGGCGGTCACAGTGACGTCGCTGACAAGGTATGTGCGTGTGACGCTGCCGTAGCGATAATGTTCGCTACGGCAGTGAGCACCAAATGTCACACGAACGACGGGGGCGGGTGCTATCGCGCTCGACATCGCTAGCAATCGATGTAGCAGCGTGTAACTAGCTAGCTAGCTACACTAGCGATGTAGCAGCGTGTAAAGCACCCTTTAGTACGGAGTCATACTTGAGAGTGACTGGCTGAGTCTCACCTAACATCACCCGTCACGGCCGCACACACTCCTGACAGGAGCAGGTCGGCTGCCTGTATTTCTATGCAGCTGAGACTTTCATGACAGGAGAGCTTCAGGCTGTGCCGGGGTGATGTGATGCGAGACTCGCGCAAATGACTTGCAAGCGACTCCAACCTTAGTGAGAATATGTGATGCTAACAGTGGTTTTCTCCTGTAATGACTGTTGGTGAATGTGTTTATCTGTACAGTATGTGGATTACATCAACAGCACATTTATGTAAGTGTGAAGTTTACCAGTGAATTGTGGAAAGTGTCCAATAAACTCTATAAATATGTTGCCCTTGTAAGATTCAATGTGCAGGCCCCAGAGCTTCAGAACAAAACTGAGAAATATGTCTTTGTTTTAACAAACACTTTAAATCCAGATGAAATATTTGAAAACCTAAGCTGCAATACATTTTGTTCACATCTTCAGGGTTTTTTCTGATCTGTTATAGGAACAGAATATGTGGCGCTTGGATTTGAGTAATAATAATGGAGTGTTGTTTTTTTGTCATATTGAGCAGAATTTTATCGTAAGAGAATGCATGCTACACTGTTTGTGTGACGCCCTGGCCGGGCCAGGTAGTCACAGATAGGGCCCCGCACTACACCGTTCCCTAACAGGTGATAGCAGCCAAACACATAAAACCCTAGTCACCCCCCTCAGAGTTTGATGGACACACCAGGGGGCGGAACCAGGCGGTTGGAAGACGCCCATCGAGGAGTCTCAGACAGCCTGGGGCGGGAAAGTTCAGTCCTGTTCTGTTCTAGAGTCAAGTCTAGAGGTCAAATGGAGAATTGTGTGGGCTGGAGCTGTGTGCAGCTCCAGCAGAGGAAGGACCCAAACTGAACCGGTGCCAGGGTAGGAGCCCTGGTACTGCTGGCTGGAGGCAGATGGCGGTCTCTGTCTGCAGGAGCCGGGAAGACGGCTCAGTGGAACCGAGGTGGACCGGGACAGGGTAGTGGCCCACCGGTACCGACCCGGGGAACCGACTCGGAAGCCGGAGCACAAAGGGGGGTACTCAGACCCTGAAGCTAGGTCCAGAAGCTACTGGGGGCTAGCTAATTCACTGATTGCGGCCAGGACTAGAGGTCCTGTCCCACCCAAAGTCCCGACTGAAGGCAACAGCCCAACGAGGGGGATAGAAAGCCACCGCCACGGCTCAGAGATCCCACAGGCCAGCGTCTGCAGACAAAGGGCTTGTCAGGCAACCAAAAGCCAGGAGCGGACTCCTGAAGTTGCAAGCGCAGGTAGTCCACCATCACAAACAGGTGCAGGAGAAAGACAGAAACCACCAACCGGGTGGGGGACCAGACTGCAGCCGGCTGCGGGCACCGACCACCATCACCTTGGTTTACCTGAGACTCGTGTGTTTACTAATCGTGAGTACATCAGTGCCCTCCGGCCGCCCGTCTCCCTACACTGCCAAACATCCCCAACGGGTCCCGGGGCCACCATCCCTGCCCACGGAGGGGTTAACAACTTGCTGCGCAACATCTCCCCTGGGTGCCCCGTAAATGCAGCGGTGGTGTCCACCTTCACCACATCCCGTGGGTGGCGTCACGAACTTAACACGGCTCCGGCCGTACACCTACATCCCCAAACCGCAAATCCCTTTTTGATTGACGTGACTGCAGGACCTCCGGGTCCGGAGACCCTCAAGCCACCCACTGAAGGTCCGGATTCGAGCGGCTCGGCTGTCGAGCATGGGGCGATACATTTGTTCTACGTTTTTGCTGTAACCTGCTCTCAAGCTTCCGATGCAGATCTGAACAGAGCCTTACACTGAATCTTTGTCTGTTGGAATAATTCAGTTATATGTGACTCTTATCTATGCTTACATTATATACAGGATGTAATTATGAGGAACAATGATAAAAGTTTCTGCACATAACAAGTTTTACAGCCAAGATGATAGTGGCAATAAACACTGACCGGAAATACTCTGGTGATTTATGTGTCATTAGTCCCGTCTCTTACAAGCTATCAGTAAGTGCAGGAAACTCAGGCCTTTAAAAATGTTTGACATGTTTACAACATGCAGCAAATACCCAAATCCACAGTTAAATAGTCAGAAATCCCACTTGTTGCAGGGAATGGCTGTGGCATGTGAAGATGATTTAAGGAATACCGCTGCTGTGTAAACATTGACCCTGGTGCTTTACACAGTTCACACATACACAACACTACAAAGTTGATGAGAGCTGTCAGAGACACGTTGAGTAAGTCACTGCTCACCTTCCAATATAACACACTAGTCTATTCTATTCATCCAAAGTTCACAGCAAGGTACATTTCACATCCCATCATTTACTCTCAATGGGCTTTATAGTGAATCTTGACAAATATTTTTGCCTTATTATGCCAAAGTGGCATACAGTGCTTAGGGTTGATATCAGTAAATTATTACCAGTTTCATATTTATATAATAGTCTGAGTAATTTACAGTTTAGGATGATAAGTCTTGGATAAAGGGCTCTTTCAGTCATGTAGTTATTTTTCTATGCAGGCACCGTTCATTCAGCTGAGGACATTGTACCGAGATAGTGGGGTCCAACAGTACCACACAAGAAAACTCTGCATCCTGGTTTTGGAATTAGGGTACGGTTCCACTTCCGCATAGCTTCTGATACAAGAGCATTGGAAGGGATATGCTAATGACCCTCTGCTGCGAGCGTCAGCCGAGGGTCATGCGACTGTGATGTGATCTTGCGATCGGATCACAGCTGTGGAGAAGATGGAAGGAGCACTTTCTCCCTCTCCTCTCCGGCCTGTCTCTGCGTACATCGCACTGCACTCAGATTACATGCAAATGCAGTGCGACGTTTCACACGCTCCCATAGACTTGTATAGGGGTGCGTGAGCCGAGAATCGCTGCCAAACACAGCATGCTGCGATTCATTTCTCATGCCGATATGGCATGAGAAATCAATCGCAGAAGGACACTGCCCCATAGTTTTGGACTAGAGTGAGAGCAATCCAATGCTTTATCAGATTGCACTTGTCCGTGCAAAATGCAAGTGGAACCGAAGCTGTTGATGGGAATCTGTCATTAGGTTTTTACTACACCATCACAGAGGAAGCAAATGTAGGGGCAGAGATCCTGTGATGCGTGCTACAGATTTGCTAACATTACACTTTTATCTTCTGCAGATCTACCAGTTCTCTGAATGTTAAGCTCTACACAGCTCAACCCCCACTTCTGATTGCTAGATTTTAGTGAACTCTGTGCATAGGCAGAAAGCTGCCAATCAATGGTGAAAGTAGGGTTATATTGAGATTATTAAAGCATCATTCCAGCATTCTTGGTTTTTTTTTAATTTCACAACTGGAACTTTAAATCTAAATCTCTTGTCATATACTCACCCTACCCTCTGAAGCAGACCTTTTTTACGCTGCGGTGCAGAGCGCACACCTGTGCACATAGCATCAGACAACAAAATCGTATGAGGGATGTCACACGTTACAATTGACTAGGTTCTTGCAACAAAACGCTCAATTCTAGAGAATGATACGATGTGTTTGCGATCAACGGTTTTGCGTTCAATCCTGATCGCATGTAGCTGTCACACGCAGATACGTCACAAACGATGCCGGATGTGCGTCACTTACAACTTGACCCCAACGACGGATTGTGAGATATATTGAAGCGTGTGTAGCGGGCTTAAGTCCATCTAGTTCAACCCGTAGCCTAACATGTTGATCCAGAGGAAGGCAAAAAAACCACCAATGTGGCAAACAAGTTCCAATGGGGAAAAAAATTCCTTCCTGACTCCACATCCGGCAATCAGACTAGTTCCCTGGATCAATACCCTGTCATAAAATCTAATATACATAACTGGTAATATTAAATTTTTCAAGAAAGGCAAAAGTTCTACATTTGGTCACTAAGTCATCTATAACCAACAATGTTGTGTGTAGTGAGGAAATCATCCAGCCCTTTTTTGAAAGATGTTATAGTATCTGCCTTTACTACCTCTTGTGGTAGGGTATTCCACAGTCTGACTGCTATAACTGTAAAGAACCCTTTCCTATTTAGCTGTCGGAATCGCTTTTCTTCCACTCGCAGTGAGTGCCCCCTGGTCCTTAGTATTGTCTTCGGAAGAAATAAGTCATGTGCCAGTCCTTTATATTGACCACACATATATTTATACATATAAATGAGATCTCCTCTGAGACGTCTTTTTTTTCTCTAAGCTAAACATATCTAACTTTTCCAACCTCTCATCATATGGGAGGCTTCCATTCCTTGTAGTAGTCTAGTTAACCGCCTTTGAACTGACTAACTTCTGAATGTCCTTTTTAAAATGTGGAGTCCAAAACTGGATCCCATATTCCAGATGTGGCCTTACAAGTGATTTATAGAGGGGTAACAATACGTTGGGATCACGGGATCTAATCTCTCTTTTTATACACCCTAGAATCTTGTTTGCTTTAGCAGCTGCTGCTTGACATTGAGTGCTGCTGCTCAGCTTATTTGTAATGAGAATACCCAAGTCCTTCTCCTGTTCTATTAGTCCCGAGTTTACTTCCATTTAATGTATACGCAGCTATAGGATTACTCCGTCCTAGGTGCATTACTTTACATTTATCAACATTAAATCTCATTTGCCAAGTATCTGCCCATTCTGACATGTTATCCAGATCTTTTTGTAATATTATACTATCAAGGTCAGTTTTTAATATCCTACATAGTTTGGTGTCATCAGCAAAGACTGACACTTTACTATCAATCCCATCCACAAGGTCATTAATAAAGAGGTTAAAAAGAATCGGTCCTAGCACAGATCCCTGCGGCACCCCACTGCTGACTATAGCCCATTTAGAGAATGTTCCATTTATGACTACTCTTTGTTTCCTATCTTTTAGCCAATTCCTTACCCAGTTGCATATAGTTTCCCCCAGTCCTTGCTTCTGGAGCTTTAGTATAAGCCTATTATGTGGTACAGTATCAAATGCCTTTGCAAAGTCCAAATAAATCACATCAGCTGCATTACCAATATCCAGGTTTGCACTTACCCCCTCATAGAACCCCAACAGGTTGGTTAGACACGACTTATCGTTCATGAATCCATGCTATCTGTCAGTTATTAATTTATATTATTTTCTGCAACATATTTTTGCATGTCATCCCTTAAAATGCCCTCAAAAACTTTGCATACTACTGATGTCAGTTGTGACTTATTATCTATGTTTTGCACAAAGTTTTAATTTGTCTTTTTTTTTTTTAATTTTTCCATGACAACTTTGCTAATCGAGATGTTTTAGACAGATTCATGAAATATGATTTGTACCAAATGTTTCATTTGTTATGCATCTCACGCTAGAGCATGCCCAGAATAGGGTTCTGAAGGAGTTTTCAAAATAAATTTTGAAACTTTTGGTGCTGAAAAGATGCAAAAAAAACATCAGTTAAAGAAAAATAAAGTGGGATTGTCCTCTCTCTGTTTGGGATGCCTTATTGCTGACTCCAGTTAATATCTGCAATTGTCCCCTGATAAACCTCGTATATCGTAGAGGAAACACATTGGGACATGGGACTAAAAATTAGTAACTTAATAGGGCTATCCAGTGAGTCCTGTCAATAAATGGGGGCACTACAAACCTTTAGGGCAGAGGTCTCAAACACCCTCAGGCTGCTTCGTGCGTCCCCCAGGCCCGTTTCCCTGTTAACTATCGCGGCCGGTGCAGGGGCCGCAGCCACTTGTTAGATGAACGTTTTGCCGGCGGGCGCTCTCAGAGTCAAGGGCTCTGTGCGTGCAGCGCAGGCAAAACAATCATCTGACAGAAATAGCTGTCAGTGGATACTGCCCCTGCCGCGATAGTCACCGGGGGCACGGGCCAGCAGACAGCAAGAACCAGAGATCAGGCAGCCGAGGGAATGCGAGACAGGTGAGAAGGATGGCGTTTTTGTTTTTTTTGTGTGTGTATGTAAAGGATGGCACATTAACCCCTTAGCGACCTATGACATACTGGGTACGTCATGGCTCCCTGGTACTTAACGACCCATGACATACCCAGTATGTCATGGCGAAATCGCGCTTCCGGAACCCTGGTGGCTACGGTCGCTGCAAATACCTTAGATTCGGGGAGGAGGGGACCTCTGCCTGACCTCAGGAGGGGTGGTGTCTCCTCCCCTGACCTACGGAGGCTGTGATTGGCTGACGATCACCGCTCAGCCAATCACAGCCACTGTAATGTTTTAGCCATTGAAAATGGTTGAAACATTGAAATCCAGCCATGATCAGTGCAGCTATAGCACTGATCATTGGCTGGAGCTGGG